>NC_139344.1:213463809-214048809 GCF_055883805.1 Amblyomma maculatum
CTATATCTTAATGTTACACCTACCATTTTTCGTTCCGTAGCCCTCTGAGTTGTCCTCAACTTAAGTAGAACCCTCTTGGTTAGCCTCCACGTTTCAGCCCCATAGGTGAGTACAGGTAAGACTTTCCTCTTTAGCGATACCGGTAAGCTGCTAGTCATAATCTTCGAGTGCTTGCCAAATGCGCTCCATCCCAATCTTATTCTTCTTGTTATTTCCTTTTCATGGTCCGGATCTGCGGTTACTACCATATTACTACCATAGTAGACATATTCGCCTACTACTTCCAGTGCTTCGCTACCTAACGTAAACTGCTGTTCCTTCCCGAGGCTGTTGAACATTACCTTAGTCTTCGGCATGTTGATTTTCAAGCCTACCTTTCTACTTTTCCTGTCTAGGTCATCAATCATTATTTGCAGTTCATCTCCCGAGTTACTTAGCAAGGCAATGTCATCAGCAAATCTCAGAATACTTAGGTATTCTCCATCTACCCTTATCCCTAACTGCTCCCATTCCAAGTCTCTGAATGATCGATATGATCGATAGTAGAGTATCGTTTCTGAAACCTGCTTGATCCTTTGCTTGATTGCAGTCTAAGGTTGTCCTGATTCTATTAGCGATTACCTTAGTAAATACCTTATACGTAAAAGACAGTAAGCTGATTGGTCTGTAACTTTTAAGGTCCTTAGAGTCCCCTTTCTTATGAATGAGGATAATGTTTGCATTCTTCCATGGTTCCGGTACCGTCGATGACACGCACTGCGAATATAGGGCGGCCAGTTTTTCTAGCATGATATCCCCCCCGTCCTTTAACAAATCTGTAGTTACCTGATCTTCTCCTGCTGATTTCCCCCT
Organism: Amblyomma maculatum; assembly: GCF_055883805.1. Taxonomy (NCBI): domain Eukaryota; kingdom Metazoa; phylum Arthropoda; class Arachnida; order Ixodida; family Ixodidae; genus Amblyomma; species Amblyomma maculatum. The sequence continues at coordinate 213,464,662 of NC_139344.1, forward strand.
TTTCATAGTTTCTAATGCTTTCTTGGCCTCGTCCTTCGTCACTGGTGGAACGTCTGGCTGTTTTTCCCTACCGCCAATCTCATTACGGTCCTGACTACTTTGGCTGCTGCAGAGATCTGTATAGAACTCCTCGGCTATCTTTGACTATCTTGTCTATATTCGTGATGACGTTGCCCGCCTTGTCCCTTATCGCTTACATCTGGTTTTTGCCTATGCCCAATTTCTTCTTTACCGCTTTGAGGCTTTCCCCGTTTTTTACAGCATGCTCAATTTCCTCCATGTTATACTTCCTTATATCGGACACCTTGCGCTTATTGATTAGCTTTGATATCTCGGCCAATTCTATCTGGTCTGTTGGATTGGAAGCTTTCATACTCTGGCGTTTCTTGATCAAATCTTTCGTCTCCTTAGACAGCTTACCGGTATCCTCTCTAACTACCCTACCGCCTACTTCTACAGCGCACTCAGTAATGATATCGCTGAAATTATTGTTCATTGCTTCTAGGGTAATGTCGCCATCCTCGGCTAGAGCTGAATATCTATTCTGTAGCGAGATCCTGAACTCTTCTGCCCTCCCCCTCACCGCTAATTCATTGATGGGTTTCTTTCTTACTAATCTTTTGCGTTCCTTCTTCAGATTTAGGCTAATTCGGGACCTCACCATCCTGTGGTCACTGCATCGCACTTTCCTGATTACCTCTACATCTTGCATAATGACGGGGGTTGAACACAGTATGAAGTCAATTTCATTTTAGTCTTCCCGTTAGGACTTTTCCATGTCCATTTCCGGTTCTTCCGTTTGCTGAAGAAGATATTCATGATTCTAAAGTTATTGCGCTCTGTTAATTAATTAATTAATTAAGCATAATTAATAAGCAAAAAAGGAAATAGCGGTTTCGTACTTTTAAATTTGATAGCATGTCGATTGTCAGACGACGAGCATGAATAATGTGTCATGGAGCGAGCTTTGTCAAATTATCCGAGCATCACCACCAGCTGCTTAGCTTGGCACTCAATTGCAGGAGCTTATCAGCCTCGCCGGCGGATAAGACATTGCCATGCTCAAGCTATAGTATGATAGGCCAATTGATAGCCTTTTATAGGACTGAGCAAACGCTGAAGTGAGTGGACCGCGATAACACCTTCTCGGCGCGTTTGGCCGCCGCCAGTACAAAGTTAGATGCGCTTCTCAGTAAAGAAACACTGCGATTCCGTCTTGTAGCTGGCGACACGAAGCACCGCCTCCAGGTCCCTTTGCGCTTGCGCATCCAGCGCGGCGCGCGCCGGATGCGCTGACGTTCCGCGTAGCACGGCCACGCTTCGCTGTGTTCGCACATATTTAGGACGACCTTGTATGTTTAAAAGTAGTTGCGATGAACTTATAATCATGCCACTTTTTCGGGCACTGATTGTGGATAAGCTTCTTTCATGCCGCCTTTTTACGTCTGTAATTCCGGGAACAATCAAAATTCCACCAAACCGCTGAATTCCACCAAACCCCTTTGAACTCCGTACCAAGATCTCAGATTTCTTACGGCAATCCTCAATCACCGAGCATAAGCGTTTTGATTTTCGTTCTTCATCCGTGTTAGTCACTGACTCAAGATTAGAGCGTAGCGTTAACTGAAAATTATGATAGTTAATAAATGACTTCAACTGAGAAGTCGCTGGAGTTACGGGGCAATTAACATCAAAAGCAATCACTAGAGCTGCCGCAATCAAGTGTCGACCAATTGCTGACAGAAAGGCTGGGAGAGGTAAAAGTTAAATCTGACACTGATTGAGTGGGTTTTCGTAGGAAAGTGGCCGAACCCGAATTTCTACAGGAAAGGTTATTATATGTTACCCAATCCCAAAGACACTTGCCGCACCTATCCGTCTTGTAGCCCCATGACACATGATGCGAATTAAAATCACCAGCCAGCAGAACTGAGTTCCGACAATTAACTAATAGCAGATATAGAGGATTTCTATCTTGTACACAGCTAGGGAAATAAACATTCACTAAGGGAAACGGACAGCGCCCTGGAATTTCAAAGTCTAGAGCCAATAACTCAAAATCTAGAGAAGATAGCTGGAAGAAAAATCTTAGCCCTGTGACAGAATTTTGTACAGGTAGATAGATTTAAGCCTCCTCCGTATAACTGGCGATCTTCGCGAATGAATGACAATTTTGTAAATGGAAATGCTATCGGCTGTTAGCCAAGTTTCTTGCTATATAATTGTATGGGAATTGTGCTGAGAAGAAATGTAAACTAAATGTGTTGAAGCTGTTAGAATTGAACGACAGTTCCACTGGATAACTTTTAGTACCCCTATGATTGCGAAACCTAGGCAGCCGCAACTGCCTGCCCCAAAATATTCTCCTTTGGCTTAGATCCATGCTGATGTTTCTTTGACTTTGGTTGGGACCGCAGAGAAGAAGTTTTGGACATCGGAGACCCAAACCTTTTAGAATTCTTACATCTGATTCCACCATCTCTGCGTCAATAATGACTCCATCCTCATCTGGAGAAGTAGTCCTGTGAGCCGAAGCAACAGTAGTGCTTTGAAGCAGTTGAGACCTTTCCGAAGGCATGTTTGCCATGGCAGGGGCTGTTCCTGATTGCAGAGCTTGTGTTAGCTCAACTGCCAGAACGTTAGTAAAACACTCTGTGACAGTAGCAGCTATTCGGTCGACCATTTTAGTCATTGAGGCTTCCACAGCAGTCATTATCGCCTTTGAGATTGATGCATCCAGAGGCTCACCTGATTGGGCTGACACACCATTCATAACCATGTAATCGCTCTTTAACTTCTGTTACAGCGTCACGACGTGAACAGCGTTTTTTGTCTATTACTTCTAGAATTTGTAGCTCCTGTTTTCGAGAACAACAATCCAAGGAGTTCGCAGCATGGGCTCCACCGCAAAGGCAGCATTTGTCGTTTTGTTGCGACATGATGACGAACGATGACCAGCGCCACATTTGCAACACCGCATGGTGGACTTGCAACCACGAGCACTGTTACCATATCGCCAGCAATTTGTACACTGCAGTGGCTTAGATTGAAAAGGATTCACAGGAAATATCAATGGTCATGTTTTTATACCTCTGACGGGCGTGAAGTTCCCGCAAATGTGGCAATCACTGACTCTGTTGGTACCCGCGTATTAATAACCTCCCGGCTGCAACGATACACCGCTACCACACCAGCCGCAGAGAGAAGGTCGAGAGCCTCAGCTGGAGATAAAGAACAGTCTGCTCCTCGGACCATTCCTTTTGTGCATGCAAGATCAGAAGGGATGAAACTGCTCACCTGAAGTGATCCGAATGAAGGGCATTTAAGGAGATCCTTAACGCAATCAAGGTCTGGTGATCGGCACAGTATCCCCCCACGTCCAAACTGCCTCCCTTCTGCAATCGTGTCATACAGGGAAGAGGTGGCCTGGAGAGCCGCTCAAACAGTCCCAGGGTTAGTCATTTGGACGAATCCGCCACCTTTAGGCACCAGCGCTACAGGAATGCTTCGAACGCCAGAGCGTTGGAAAGCTTCCAGAGGTAGATCATGGGGCAGAATGAAATCCGACCAGGGGGAGGCTCCTCTGGCCGGGAGACTGCGTAGACATCACTTGACAGTTACAATCTCTCCGCGAGTGTTGGCTACATGGTAAAAGTCGCAAAAACCGCAAGGGAAAAAGAAATAGAGAACCAGCTGCTCAATACTTAGCTGATTCAAACCAGCGTCGAAAGCCATGTCAGCACAGCAGCCAAGTCATAAAAGGACGACAGATGACAAAGCCTAATCATGTGTAGTTCTTCTAGGCATCGCTTGGCGCTGTGCAGCAAACGTCTTCACACAATCTCGCTCTGTGCAGTAAGCATCGCCGCCTTCCTCAAGTTCTAACGGCAACACACACTCGCGCGGTGCATGAAGTTCCATTTGCATCGGTCCTTCATTTAACCTAGGTAAACACGCCATACACATACGCCATCTAGCTAAAGACAGAGACCGCACCTGTACCAGACAGACTGCCGAGACCATCGAATGACGAGAAGCCAGACTAGTCCGTTGCCGAGAAGTTTACCAAGAGCGGAAGCGAGCCAAGATCGAAACGACAGCTGCGACTGCGGTCGACGGCTAACGTACGTTAACTCATGAAACTTGGTTCAAGGACAGTTGAACCTCTACAATTTCTCTTTACAAATTTCTCACTCGCGCAGTATCCTTCGTGTCTCCGTTCAGTTGAAACGCATATCGAGAGCCTATAGGTTCGGAAGTGCCTTGGGAATCAAATTTTCCCTAAAATACCTGATAAACCACATTTCTCATTATCCCCACAATTTGGCGAAGGAGACAAACTCAACGAAACGTTTCCGCTTCTATGGTTTAACGTGCAAGGCTCATGACGAGGTTCATATAAAGTGAGCTGGTGCAAAGTACAGATCCTATCAGTTCCTCACGGCAAGAGTTTCGATTCCTCGAGCAATATCACTATTTTTCTTGCGACAAATCGTGAGGTGACGCCTTAACTATGGTTAGGGCGCTCGGTGGCTTAACTCAAGAACGTGGATTCAAACGCGAGCGCGGCGGTTGCTTTTCGAAAAGATGGAGGCGAAATGCAAAACGCCCTTGTATTGCGAGATGTCAGTGCACATTAAGAACCCCAAGTTGCCAAAATTTTTGAAGACCTCTACACGGTGTCCCAGTTTCTTTGGGACGTTAAATTCTACAAAACTATACGAAATCCATTTTGTATCACTCACTGTGGGGTTCTCTATGGGGCTGCGGCTCTGCTATCAGAGCCAAACGTCACTCCGCGCTCAGACCCCACTGGTGGCCCCAATGAACAACACGAATACCGAGGACCAAAGGGTTAACCGTTTATTGGAGAGATTCTCAGTCGGTCTTCCTCAGCCACGCGTGCGACCATGCAATAGCAGAGTTCACCTTCGTCGGTTGGCGTCGTGGATGCGTCCGCCCCCTTCACTTGTCCGGTCTGAACTCGCTCCTCGGTGCACGCGCACTAACTCACTCACTGCCGTCTCTCAGCGCCACACCCAGCGCGCGCCGCCGCATGAGCCGACAAGAAAGGAAGGGGAAGGTGGGGGGGGGGGGGGGGGGGGGAGCCTGACAACGTGACCTGGAGAGGAAAGGCCCCGCCCTTCACCTCCCTCGCCGCTGCGGCGTAGCCAGGAGGGGAAGTGCAAGAGAGAGCCGGTGATGTATGCCTTCCCACATCATCTATTCAAGCCAAGTGATCATTGTCAGATATCGTCCTTGAATCTTAATTATTTTTGCAGCTGTGTAAGCACTAAGCTGCGCTTTAGTTGTTTAGCTCAACTCATGGTACATGGCATTCACAGTCCATGCACGGGCCGCTTTAAATACTGATACTAGGAAAAAAAAAAAATCTTCGTAAATGTCGATAGCAGAGTCGATAATTTCATCGGCTTGTGCAAACCACGATTTTTTTTTTTTCGATAGCTTTCTTTGGGGGGAACCTATCTTGTCTCAGGGAAGATCGAAATACGAGATACTGTATAGCCTTTCGAAACTTCCAAATCCGCGGGCTGCGCTACTGTGAAAATCGCTGAAAGCCCCGACGATGTTTCCTCCTATAATTGTCGCCGCGTATAACTGTCATTTGAGCACTCGTGATGACTATGTCTAACCCATTGCATATAAGAACGCGCACTAATACACGCACCCGTACTCAAGCACACATGAAAGTGACAGCAAGTTAATAGTTTAGAACTGGAAGTAAATTAACGCAAAAGAAAGCATTCATGAAGGGAAAAAAATATTCTGTGGTTTAGCTTTGGTTAAACCTAGTGTGAAGCGATAGCTGAAGCATGGCAATGCTACATAGTAAAGCTCTTTATTCAGCAGAAGGTTTCCTTTTATTGGTTATGGCTACGAATTGAGACTCCGGCGATCCGTGAAGATGTTCGTCTTGGTTTGAACTTGGCATATCCGCAGATTGGACTGCACAGTTTCTCGCTTTAAGACCAAGTCTATGCATACTCCCCACTGTGTAGTGGGTTTTTGGTTAAGTCGTGGCTAATTCCGGGTCGAATCGCTGCCTTAACCCTCGAAGGAGCTCATGGTACCCCTCAGTCGGAGCTGTTCAGACGTTAGACTACTTCCTACCTTCACCTTCGACCTTTGACCGTGACCATTGGTGGGAACATTGCTACTCAAAGTGGTTCTGCCTTAAGTTCCAATTTGACCTCGAAGCTGTTTAAAGGTTATCGGAAGCACGTGGCAACCTTGGCTTTTCCTAGCGCAGTGAAGGCATTGCTTCAAAAGGTAAAAAAAAAAAAAATTAACATGAGTCAGTTATGCTCCAAGCAACTCATGTCTGTAGAAACGAAGAGTATTGCATCAATGCACGTTCAGAAATAGCAATTTGGTGGCTTACTTTCATAAAATTTTGAATTTATAATGGTTGGTTGGTTGGTTGGTTGGTTCATAGGAAAGGAAAGGCGCAGTATCTGTCACACTTGCTCTGTGGACACCTGAACCGCGCCGTAAGGGAAGGGATGAAGGTGGGAGTGAAAGTGGATAGAGAGAAAGGGGGGCCGTAGTGGAGGGCTACGGAGTAATTTCGACCACCTGGGGATCTTTAACGTGCGCTGACATCGCACAGCACACGGACGCCATGCGATGTCAGCGCACGTTAAAGATCCCCAGGTGGTCGAAATTACAAATTTGATATTTTTTTCACGGCGGGTATATGCAAACAGGCAGTCGTCTACCGAAAATTGCCAAAGCCCACCAAGTAAACGTGAACACGTGAGCTTATCGTTAAAAAAGGAGACAAAATTTCATAAGAACCTTGTTCCTACTGTCTTTTTTTTCTTGTCTCCTCTCCCGCTGAATTGGTCCGCATGCATTCAAAGCCAGATTTGTTGTTGTTGTTGTTGTTCTCCTCTAATGTGATGGCACATACCCACACAGGGGGATCGGCCAAGAATTGGGGTGCAGAGATATTAGATTTTGAGATGTATAACTACATCGGAAAAATAAAAAATAATAAATGCTAGGGAATAGAAAAGGAAATGTAAGTATGATAAACCAAAATATATAAGAGTAAATACTAACGCACGCAGTAGGAGAATAGTAAGATTTATATGTACAGATTAAAACTTCAAAGCATATTAGCCAGGTAGACGTTTTGTTTCTATTAAGAAGTTTTGAATGGCGTTAAAAACATACCTGTGGCTGTACTCAAGCATGGTGGCACCGAACGATAATAAAATTTGGCTGCTCAAATTAAGACCCAGCTGTTGTAACGGCTTCTCTAAGTACCGTTTTCTCATCATGGTAAAACGGCGGCAAAATATCAAGAAATGGTCTATTGTTTCCGGTTCCCCGCAGAATGCGCAGACAGGAGAAAGCGCCAAACCAGACCTGTGAATATAGAAATTTAGGGGCGGAATACGACAGCGTAGAGAGACCTCAGTCTGCCTTGATTGATATGATTTCCTATTCCAGGAATACTTGAGGTGCAGGTAGTCATCCGAGGATAAAATATATCCAGACTGCGTGCTTAATAAGGCACGCCGCCGAAATCGTGCTGCTGTTATGTACGCTGTTGCCGGGAGGATGGGCAATACAGGGCCGTTCAGAGAATCTTTGGCTAGTCTGTCTGCAACCTCATTGGCTGTCACATTGCTGTGTCCTGGTACCCACACTATATGTATGAGGCTCAAATGTGAGGGGAGCAATGAAAGAAAGGTGTTTAAAATTGGCGAGTCCATATTCGAAGAAAGCGACAAGCACAAAGAATAACAGTCTGCAATTACAGCCACTGTTGAGTATGTTGGGTCTAGTTTGCGCAGAGCAAGCACCACCGCCAGCAACTCCGCCTGGAAAATTGGAGTAAAATCCGGAAGACGGACTGAAAAAGCCCAGTCTAAAAGCGGACAGTATATTCCAACGCCGGCTTTTTCACTAAATTGAGAAGCATCCGTTGCTATCGTTATGCTAACGGGAAGACTTTGTAAATGATCTTCTAATAATCCATTTAAAATGTGAGGTGACAAGTGTTTTGCATTATTTGGGAAAATGTCATCATAGACAATTTGAACCGACGATGCACTTACTTTTGTTGGAAGGATGTTAGAAAAGACTACGTGCAAAGGTTGTAACAGATTTTGCACTAGAATTACCTGCGGGGTATGAAACCGAGGTCATCCGACTCCAAAAAAGGAGTCTGGCTCGCAACAAAAAATTGATATGGAGCGGTGGAATTGTGATTCATATATTTTCAGATACGTCTGGACCGTCAAGAATTGTAATCTAGTTAACAACGGTGGTATTCGGGCTTCAAGGTATAGTACATTATTAGCCACGAATTTGGGGAGCCCAAGACATAATCTAAGCGCTTCCCGCTCTAAAAGAACAAGCGGACGAATTTTGTAAGCAGGTGAACCAGAAAATAACACAGATCAAAATTCTATAATTGGGCGGACATACATAACAGAAATCATTAAAAGTGCGTCTCGCCGCACCCCAGACCTTGGATTGCTTAACCTGCGCAACATACCCACAGCACGTGCCCCCTTCGCTGCAACATGTTCAATGTGATCCCTCCATGCCAGATGGTCATCGTAAATCACCCCTAGATATTTCAAAGACTTAACTTGAGGAATCATTTCCTGCTTAAATGTTAGAGCAAGAGTTACCGGATCCCGAATTTGGAAAACAAGGAACGCGCACTTTTTAACATTTAATTTAAATCTTAAATCACCTAACCAATTTTGAAGGGAGCTTAGGTACGATTGCAGGCGCCTGTTGAGGGATTGAATGTCAGGTGCAGCCGTAAAGAATGCGATGTCGTCCGCATAGACATACGTGCGAACCTCCTGATGAGTGGGAATTGAACTCATTAAAATGTTAAAGAGCACGGGCGAGAGAACTGCCCCTTGAGGGACACCTCTGGTTTGTTGATATTTGCCAGAATGCACTCCATTCAATGAACAGTAAAATTGTCTGTTTTGTAGGAATGTAGATATCCAATCAATTAAGTATTGTGGAAAACAGCGATTCTAATCTGTGCAATAAAATTCGGGGCTCTACACTATCATAAGCCTTCTCTATATCTAGAGTCACCAATGCAGCATACATTTTTTTGCGCCGCGCAAGAAGAATTCGACTCTCAAGGTCGGTATGTGCATTCCATATTGAAAATTTTGCTCGAAATCCAATTTGACAGGGACTAAGAATATGTTTTTGTTCGACAAACTCGGTAACCCGTTTGAGTACGACCCTTTCAATTAATTTTACCAAGTTTGATGTTAAAGATATTGGTCTGATATTTTCCAAAGTATAGCCACCACCATTGTGTTTCCGTAAAGGAATCACTTTGGCTAATTTCCAGTCACCAGGTGTCCAAGAATGAATAATTGAGTAATTTACCAATTGTAACAAGGAATTTGGAGACACTTCAAAGAGGATTTTTAACATTTTTGACGTTACTCCGTCAGGGCCAGGCGCAGCAGTTGGCAACGTCATTACAATCAAAGAAAGCTGAGAAAAAGTAATTTTAGGGACATCCTTAACCGTATATACTGGGCCTACAAACATAGGGTATTTGGGAAGTGTTGACAAAAAACGCTTTTCTAAACCTTTAGCGATGTTTTCTACTGTTCTAAGAGCTTCTTTAGGAGTCGAAACACATGAGGGTAAATTTTCTGAGACAGGAATCTTTTTCCGCGATTTTAAAAACCTGAAAAGTGCACGTCGGTTATTAGATTGTGAAAGGTAATTGAAATACTCAGTATCATAATTATCTTTCGCTTGTGCGACTGTGCGTTTAAATGCAGCTGCAAAAAATTTATAATCATGCCAATTTTTGGGGCACTGGTTGTGAAGGAGCTTCTTCCATGCAGCCTTTCTTCTACAATCGCGCGAACAATCTGCATTCCACCATTTTGTTGATGTATTGCCTTTAGATGCACGTACTAAGAATTCACACTTCTTACGACAGGATGCAATAGCCTGGCATAACGTTTGCGATTTTAACTCTTCCGTAGCCTCAACCACTGACTCAAGAGACGAAATCAAAAATGAGTGAAACTGGTTATAATTTACGTATGATCTCAACTGAGATGTCGGCAGATTTAAGCGGCAGTTAACCTCAAAAACAATAGGTATATGGTCGCTAGAGGTGCCAAAATCAATTGTCGACCAATTTAGTATAGAAACACTCGTGCTGGAAAAAGTTAAATCTATCACAGATTGACTGTGAGCACGTGCAAAAGTTGGTAAGCCAGAATTCATGCAGTGAAGGTTATTGTCTGAAAGCCAATCCCACAGACGCTTGCCGCAGGGATCCGTCTTGTAACCCCACGATACATGGTGCGAATTGAAATCTCCAGCCAATTAACTAGTAGGTGGTCTAGAGATCTGGTGTCCTGAACACCATGAGGGAAATAAACATTCGCTAATGTAAACGGACTGAACCCTGGAATTTCAAAATCTAGAGCCAATAATTCTGAATCTAAACTAGAATATTGAAAAGAAATCTTAGCCCTATGACAAAATTTTGAAGAAACTAGAATTAGTAACCCACCACCTCTTGACTGGCGATCTTGTCGGAATGATCGATAATTTTGTAAGTGAAAATGTTTTTCAGTTGTAAGCCAAGTTTCTTGTAAAACGATTATTACTGGATTGTGTTTTAAAGAAAGATAAACTAAATCTGTAGTAGCTGAAAGAAGAGATCTACAGTTCCACTGAAGAACTTTTAACTTTCCTATGGTTATGTAATCCGGGCAGCAGCAACAGCCTGCCCTAAAATGTTTTCCTTTGGTTTAGATCCTAGCTGTTGCTTTTTTGATTTTGCTTGTGGGCGAGGTGATGACGGGTTTGACAACGGGGATCCACTGCGTTTTAGAATTCGCGTATCTGTCTCTTCCATATCTGCATCATGAGCCTCGTCTGACTTGTTGGAATTTTGCATAGGTGATGCGGAAAGAGACTCATTTTGCGAACAAGACATTGCAGCTAATGAGTGCTGCACTGATAGTGATTGTCCAGGTGCCGTAGGAGAAACCATAGCAGTTTGCACAGTCTGAGAATTTTGAGCTGCTAGAACATTGGATATGCATTCTGTGACTATTGTCACAATCCTATCCACCATTTTGGTCATGGTTGCTTCCACAGCAGTTATTATGGTTTTAGACATCATGGAATCTAATGGTGCTCCTGAACGGGCCGACACACCTGCATACCCATGAGCTCTGTCTTTAATTTCCTGAATTGCCTCACGCCTCGAGCAACGTTTGCGGTCAATAATCTCCAGAATTTTCATTTCATGCGCTCTAGAGGGACATTCCAAAGAATTTGCTGAGTGAAGTCCACCGCAAAGACAACATTTGACAATTTGATCAGAGCATAAGTGTGCTCTATGTGCTTCACCGCATTTGCAACACCGCAAAGTGGATTTGCAACCGCCTGCAGTATGGCCATAACGCCAGCAGTTGTTGCACTGCAGAGGCTTTGATGGTAGGTGATCTACTCTGAATATTAAAGGCCACGCTTTAATTTCCGATGGACAGACTGTGCCTGCAAATGTAGCAATAACCGATTCTGTCGGCACACGAACATTATTTACCTCCCGGCTACAGCGATAGACCGCAACAACGCCTGCCGCGGAAAGAAGGTCAAGGGTTTCTTGTGGACTTAATGAGGAATCTACACCTCGGACTAGACCTCTTGTGCAAGCCAGGTGTGAAGGGATAAAACTGCTTACCTGATGAGAGGCGAAAGTGGAGCATTTTAGCAGGTCCTTTATGCATGATAGTTCTGGCGAACGGCAAAGAATCCCGCCGCGACCAAATTGGCGCACCTCGGCTATTCCTTCGTAGAAGGAAGTGATTTCCTGAAGGGCAGCTCGAACAGCTCCTGGGTTGTTCATTTTAATGGTGCCCCCATCCTTAGGTACGAGTGCCACAGGGATGTTGCGGACACCGGAGCTCTGAAAAGCTTCCAAGGGCAGATCATCGGTCAGGAGGGAAGCCGACCAAGGGGAGTGCCCTTGGCCGGGGGACTGCGTCGACATTACCTTAAATTGACAATGCCACCGCGTGCGTTAGTCAAAAGAGAACAAAAGAAGCACAGGGGAAAGACAAAACCGGGACCAGCAACCCAATACTTAGCCGATCGTCAAGGAGCAGAGATTCTTCGTTCACTGGTTCTCCTCATCTGTACGGCCACCATTACCGGTAAACTTGTTCTTCTTCTTCTTCTTCTCCCTCGTTGTAATGGCACATACCCACAGTGGGGGATTGGCCAGAATTCGTTGTAGGTGACATACTATTTTTGATAATGTCGATTTGACTATATGATATAAATAACCTAATAATTAGGAGCTAGTGTTGCTGAAATAACTTGAAATTTTGAGGCGATGTAATAGAAAGCAATGAAAAAAAGGAATAAAATTGTAAATTACTAAAAATAATAAGAAGGAAAAATACAATTCAGACAGCTCAGCGCTAACACACAAATCTTCCAGTAGCAATATTATAATTATGTAGTCATTCACACACCGGTTTTAGGGCATACCCTTTGACGGTTGCACCAAAGGAGAGGAGGACAGGAACTGTAAATGGCAGTCCTAGGCGAGCAAGAGGTATTTCTAGATAATGTCTTCTCTGAGTAGCATACCTGTGGCAGGAGAGGATGTAATGTTCAATTGTTTCCACGTCATTACATGACGCACAAAGATTGGACGGCGTGAATCCAGAGCGACATAAATAAAGATTGAGGGAAGGAATTCTACAACGCATGAGCGTCATGGAAACCTCACATTGCCTCGAGGTACAACATCGGACATTCCAATGGAAATTTAAATGATTAAAATCCGTAGTCGCAAGGAGTGGCTCATGGCTCAAGGAGTTTAACGTTTGAAATCGTTCAAAACGGGATATATTTAGCAAGATAATATTGGGTACAACATCGGCAACAGGCCCACTGAGAGCTGAATTTGCTAAATAATCCGCCATTGTATTAGAAGCGATGCCGCAGTGTCCCGGAACCCACTGAAAACGTACTTCCTGTAAGTGTATCGGAAGGAAAAACATCAGGGTTTGTTTCAAAAGACGCATTTTCGGACTTTCTAATGCTGCTAAGACTGAAAGGCAGTCAGAGAGTATGATTACGTGAGTAACATTACCGGGAACTTTTTGAAGGGCCAAACCAATTGCAAGCAATTCAGCAGTAAATATTGGTGTGTAATCAGGGATCCGTACAGAAAAACTCCAATCAAGTGCTTTGGAGTAAATCCCTATTGCTGCTTTTTCATTTCGTTGTGAGGCATCTGTGAAAATCGTGTCGTGGATATTGTAATAGATAATCTTCAAGGTGTCCCTTTATTACCGTGGTAGTCAAGTGTTTTGCATTAGATGGCAACGACTGGTCAAAGCACAGTGTGGAAGTAGCTTGAACATTGCCAACACGTCTTACTGACCTAAGCGAAACTGCAATTTTGGACAGCAAGGACTGAGTAAATACAAATTGTGGTTGCTTATATTGCGGCCAATGATAATCTAGAAACTGAGATTGGTGTGTAATAAAAATGGGAGAAGCCACTCCAGACAGAGATTCCAGTGCTCTTAAAAAGGTTGGCACAGTTAGCAGCTCGAATCGAGAGTTCAAGTCACGTACACGGGCCTCTAAATAGAGACCTGCATTTGAAACTGTTCTTGGCAACCCCAAACATAGTCGTAAAGCGCGCCTCTCCAGTAGCAACAAAGGTCGTAGTTTGTAATTAGGACTGCCCGAGAAAAGAACACAGCCGAACTCCAGAATTGGTCTCAAATAAGTTTTATAGAGAAACAAAAGAGTATCTCTACGCATACCGAATTTCTTATGGCTAATTCGAATCAGGCGACCAAGGGCTCGCTCACCTTTCAGGCAATTACTTTTGATATGAGGCCGCCAGTCTAATTGGGAGTGGTATAATACACCCAAGTATTTTAATGATTCAACCTGTGAGATTTGTGAACCGCAATACACAAGGGAGATATAAAGAGGGTGTGCCGGTGGGAAAACGAGTACTGAGGATTTCTTGTTGTTGTTGTTGTTGTTCCTGATCCCTCATCTTTGTCTTCTCCTAGAGCGAGATGGTTCATATCCACAGCCCATTCGTGTGTTCTTTCTCCTGCGGCCACGAGGCGCTCGTTTCGGGGAAAACGAAGATCGAGAGTCGCGGCTTGTGGATAGTGCTAGGATTCGATTCTACTGGGATCGCTTCGAGACTTCAGGACCTGACAGTATGAGAGGTCAAGCGCAGACAAGAAAACCTATTAACCCAGTGAGACCAACGAGGCCCACGTTCAGCCGCCTGAGGCGTTCTGCATCCGCGGCATCCGAGGAGCCGAAGCAACGAGCTCCCGTAGCCCCTGTCTGCCGCTGCAATTGCCACCGGACCTCAACGCCAGTGCCGCAGAACATAGACGTGCCCATCAGCCACCCACAAAAGTCAAGTATATTCCTGAAGATCCTCTTCGTTGTGCTTCTTACTGTTCTGGTTGGTACTTACATCGTGATCACCATTGAAATGAACGCTCTCTCAGAAGGGTACCGCGGCGAGTGAGGCGGCCGCGACCACCCGACGACCCAGGCCTTATTCCTCCAGCTGGACTGCATATCACCGGACAGGCGAGGGAGCGACCCGCGATTTTCGTCGGCATTAGATTTCCTGGTGTCTGTAGCTGCTGCTTCCCGGCTCTCTCAAAAAAAGTGTTAAGTGCGTGTTTCGTTTTAACCTCCTTTCTTCTTAAGTGTGGCCTACAAATACCTTGAGTTCGTTCCTCCGCACGGCAAGCTCCGCACTTTTTTTACTGTCGACTCGCTGAAGCAGCTCTTCTCCGGTGGCGCTCTGCACCATGATCAGCTTCTGCATGTTCATCGCTATCGCTACGGCTGACTTGTTTCTTACGCGTACGCTGCAAACGGAGGGAACTCAATAAATGTTTGTCTTACTTCCTGTTCATGATCAAGTCCTTTCAGCGGAACATGTACGCCTCGCGCTACTTCCGCAATGAGCCGCAATGACGACGAATTGCTCACGGGCGTTTGAGGAGCGCTCGTGCGTTGCCGATAGACCGGTCAGGTGTATTTTACATCTGCTTTCGGTGACGGGATATGCCTGCGAATATTTACGGAGTCAAAAGTTGTGAGGCGAAGACAAGGATTATTTTCTATAATATAGAGTTTTAGTTTACCATGATCCGCGATCCGCTACTGTGATCGGTCACCACGCGTTTCACAGCGCATGCCCAGATACCCTTGACATCGATAGATGGCGCCACATACTGAATGTCGGCATATAGAATTACCGCGTCGGGATAGAGTCAAGTGGCATTAAGAGGTGATGGAGGAGGAAGATTAGGAGGAAAGGCAGGGAGGAATTTATTAAAAACTGCATCCGCTGTCAAGAAAAAAAAAAAGAACATAACTTGAATTACAAGCCCACATCTGAACGTACTGACACACTAATACTACAAAACAATGAGCACAGTTAATGCTTCCTCACTGCTAACATTATTCACATATAGCAACCTATATCAGAAGTCGATTTTAACTCTATGGCAGTGCAGGTAAACTTACTCCAACGCAACCGTCCGGTGAAAATATTTTTGCCGATATTCTCTAGCGGCCGAAGGCTATACTAAGCGCGGCTGCCAGATTATCCCCGCGCGCGTGCTACTCTCCGGCCGTTCCAATCGGCGCGCGCCCCAGCCAAATGTTGTAAGCATGGCCTCCGAGATCACATGTTGTAGGTTTGTTGATTCCTCCAGGTGCCACCAGGCGGCAGTGCGCACCTAGGCGTCGATGTCTCAGTGACGATATAAGCCAGTTTGGAAACGGAGCCAATATTATTTTACTGGGAGACATGAACGGCCACATCGGCGACCTGGATGGATACACGAATTGTAACGGCAAGCTAATGCTAGATTTCTGTGAGCGACACGATCTAGTTACAGTAAATAGAGAAACAAAATGTGAAGGCCAAATCACGTGGGAATTCCGCAACAGGCAGAAGACCATTGACTATTGTCTGATGTCGCAGGAAATTTATAGCAAGGTCACAAAAATGGAAATAGACGAAGAAGGGGAGTGTAGTCTGGGAAGTGATCATAAACGTATTAGTCTGCAGATGGGACCCTTGATGAAAAGAGAAATAGAACTTAGACAAAACGTAAACGCAAAATAAACGACGATCAAATAGCTCAGATAGCAGCAGACATAGAGGAAGCAATAGAGAAAAGCCCCACGGAAGATAAAGATTATGAACAGGTAGAACTACTCATAAGGAGGAAAATTCAGGAGGTTAAAGTAGCAAACCGCTGGAATAGAAATAGGAAGCCACGGAGCTGGTGGAATAAGGAAATCAGGAAAGCTATTGAACAACGACGGGCTGCTTCAAGGAACACCGAATGGCAAAAAAAGCACAGGTATCTCAGGAGGAAATCGACCAAAAATGGGAATAATATCGACAAAAGAAACTTCAAGTGCAGGCCCTCGTCCAAAGTAAAATAAGACAGTCCACCGATCACTGGATGGCTGATATACACGATGCCTCTAGAGGCGGTGCAAGAAAATTCTGGAACCATATAAGCTGACTAGGGAAGAAGAATCAAAGAAAGCAGGATCAGATTCAAGATAACGAGGGAAATTGTTTAAAGGGAGATAACGCAGTGAACTACATTACATCAGTTATAGCCGAGTCATTTAAGAGCGACGATAGGATAATCTCCGCAAATCAGGAAGCAACACAAGTTAGCAGAATACAAAGCAGCTTAGAACTGACCAATCTAAACTGGAAAAAGGCAGAAAAAAATATTCCTAAAAACTCATCTACAGGAATAGATGGAATTCCGATCAAGCTGATTAATGAACTCGGTCCAAAAAGTAAGGAAACGTTGTTAAAAGTTCTGGAATACAGTCATAACGAATAATCAAATTCCGGACAGCTGGTGGCAGAGTAAAATGAATTTGATTTATAAAGAGGAAGGAGACAGGATGCACATCAAATCCTACAGGCCGATTACCATAACATCTGTTATGTACAGGTTAGCCATGCAGGCGGTGAAATTAAAGGTGCAAGCATGGGTTGAAAGTAACAAGATACTCGGAGAACTTCAGAACGGCTTTAGAAATGGTAGGCGCTTAGATGATAGCCTGTTCGTGCTTACCCAATGCATCGAAATATCTAGAGTGGAAAATAGACCTTTGTATTTGGCCTTCCTGGACATAAACGGGGCGTACGACAACGTAAGCAGGGAACTCCTGTGGAACATATTAAAAGAAGAAGGTATCGGTTATGAGATAATAGAGTTCCTACAGGAAATATACCGGGATAACAAAGTAGAAATTACGTGGGAAGGGATAAGAAGTACGGAGGATGTCAAAGTATGCAAAGGATTAAGACAAGGCTGTCCTCTATCACCAGTGCTGTTCATGCTTTATATGATAAACCTGGAACGGAGGATACAAGACAGTAACCTAGGTTTTAACCTGTCATATAGATTAGGTGGAAAGGCGGTAGAGCAGCGCCTCCCCGGTTTGATGTATGCAGACGATATTGTGCTGCTAGCTAAGAGTCTGGAAGAATTGCAAACTCTAGTTAAGCATTGCGGAGACGAAGGGGACGCTCTACACTCTTAGAAAAAAGGTTAGTAAGAAGCTAGTAAATGCTGCAGTTACTAACTTCGAATAGGTTTTACTACCTTTTTACTAACCTTGAACTAACTCGCAACTTTTTGAGGTAGTAACGGCTCCCATTACTAACAAGTGAGTTTCTGTTAGTAGTTTTGACGAGTTAAATGCTAGAATTCTTGGGCAACTTTACCATGGTATCTTGCTAGCGTAACTTTACCAATATTTTTAGAAATTCTTGCTTTGGCTGTTCTTTCCAGTCATACATTAAAACTTATTCCGGAATTAACGAGATACATTACTTTCGATCATTTAATGGTGTTCGTTTTATTTTATTTTTTGTTGAAGTCTATGTTTTTGTGCATACTTCAAGCTAAAAAAAAAACGTTACAGAATTTGAGTTTTCTTGCCCCATGCGAGCTCCTGACAGCGTAATGCGGTGACGAAAAACGTCAGAGCGACACTTAGCTCTTCCAGGAAAAGCCTGCAGTATAGTGAACTAGGACGCTTTGTGGGAACGACCTGCAGTCAGTCACGGACAAACGTTCCAGGGCAGATGGCGTCATTTTAGAAGCAAGACATTTTTTAAGAAAATTGAAAATAATTTGTAATCACGTTGCATAGCACAAGGTTTTTGTTTCTACTGCTGCTGTTTTGTTCATCTTAACATTGTGCTTTTCACCAGTGCAACAGAGATGCACAACGACACGAAATCAATACCTTTCCACCTCGCATGTAGTTGCCTGCAATCAACTTTTATTCCATTTTCTGTACGTATGGTCCAAGCATCAGCACCCTGTAAGCAAAACACACACACACACACACACACACACACACACACACACACACACACACACACACACACACACACACACACACACACACACACACACACACACACACACACACACACACACACACACACACACACACACGCACGCACACGCACACGCACACGCACACACACACACACACACACACACACACACACACACACACACACACACACACACACACACACACACACACACACACACACACACACACACACACACACACACACACACACACACACACACACACACACAACGGTGCCGGGAGGAATTCGCGTGGGCTAGACGGCTGGCAGGGGCTGTACCGTCGATATTTAATTGATCCAAGCATCCAAACGTGCCGGCGCTGCAGGTGGCCGGAGTACGGCGGACTATAGACGCCGAAATATGAAACGGTTTCACGCGCGGCTATAAAAAGAACAATGGGGTGATGGCTAATACTCGGGCATATTCTCCTCTCACTTTACGCATGCTTTCCGCTGTGGACGGGAGCGTCGTCGTTGTGCTGGTGGAATGGTGGTTGTCGAGTCTCACACTTTCGTAAGTGCCTGCGTGTCCTGGTCCACATATTAAAGTTCATTAGCACCATCGGAAAGTCCACACATCACACACCACGTAAATGTTGCTCTTGCAGACATCGACTCCAGGATCCCATCGTTTTTGACAGCAGCGCCGCCGCTCGTTTGCCGCGCATTGGGCCAGCATCGACTTGTCGGACTGGCTTATTTTCATTCGTTCTGCTTCGAGGTGCTCGCCGTCTGCCACCGATACTGATTTTGGCGGGAAGAGTGACGCCGAGGCGCTGTGTTCGTCGCCCATGTCTAGGGATTTGGAAAGAACGAAAGAGAGTTATTCAAGCCAGCGGGCAGCATCTGCAGGAAGATCTGATAAATGCTTTGCTGGATGGCGATTTAGGGATGGTGCAGAAAACGTGCGCTTCGAGGTAAGTCGCCCGTTTTCATCTTCATTGCTTGGAATGCAAAGGCCTGCGTATCGCATAAGTAATTATTTATCGCCATTGTTAGTAAATTGTTGCCGAGTGTTTTCTCATTCTGACAAGAAGTAAATGCCGTAGAAATAATGCCACCTCTGTTGAAGTGAAATTGAACAGAGTAAGCTGTAGAGTCATTTGCTACAAACATTATGCTCAACGAAAACGACATGTTTTGAGAGGACAGTAGCACATGTCCTATTGTCGCCTTTTGCTGTCCTGTGAAAATGCGGCTTTTATTGAGCATAAACACCGCTGAAAGTAAAACGAACCTAACACAGTAAAAATTATGCCTCGTGCGAAGGAAGCAGTGTCTCCTTTTTTCTTTTGAAATCAGGTTTGCACAAGTTAACTAAATCATGTTTTTTCGCACGTGATTACATCGCAGTTCTGTCGTGTTTTTGTAGTAATTTGTAGGTTTGTAGTAAACCCAAACCTTGTGACATTTTTGTTATTTTTTGGCACCCGCAGTCCTAGAATTTTTTGTAGCAAACTGTAGGTTTGTAGTAAATTCAAACTTTTGCTGACATTTTTGTTATTTGTCGGAAACATGTAACTTGGTCACAAACTTACTTCAAGACCGAATGAGCTGAATTTTTCTGCTTTGTTTTGTATACAATTATTGGATCCTAGTGCATCTGCTCGAGCTACGCGCGTCTTTAGAAATATGTTTCTGTAATCTGTACGCAGTCGAAAAAATTCCTACAGCCTTGTCACAAACTGAAAATGATTTAGTCAAGTGAAACCAATTGCTGGGCTAGTTGGCGCATTTCACAGAAAAGGAAAGATTCACAGCGCTAGCAAGTACGCACTCATAAATAGAAACACATAGAATAGACGCCGACTCCAACTTTTTTTTTTTTTTTTCGAAACGACAGCAAAATGAAACGTATGATTTTTTTTAAAAAGAAGTTTGGAGTCAGCGCCTGTCCTGTGTGTGTCTATTTGTGAGTGTCTATTTTTTATCACTGCGAACCTTCCCTTTTCTGGAAATGATCGTATAAAATATCCACCCCAAAATTTATATCTGTGTTTATATCCATCTTTTTGGAAGAAGCTTCGTTTTGGTGAAAGGCACTTACTAGCTCAGCAACTGGTGTTACTTGACTAAATCATTTCCAGTTTGCGACAAGGTTGTAAGAAGTTTTTGAACTGCATACAGATCTTTTTTTTTTTTTTTAAGAAGTTTCATTTTGATGTCCTTTCGAAACAGAAGATGGGGTCAGCGCCTTTCTTGTGTGTGTGTATTTGTGAGTGTCTATTTGTTAGCGCTGTGAATCTCTCCGTTTCTGGAAATTATCCTATAAAAAATCCATCCGAAAATGTATATCTGCGTATCTATATTTATTTTTTAAACTTTCATTTTGTGAAATGAACCAACTAGCCTAGCAATTGTTTTTACTTGACTAAATCATTTCCAATTCACGACAAGGTGTAGTAATTTTTTGAACTGCATATAGAATTCTTTTTTTCAAAGAAGTTTCATTGTGGTGTTTCGAAAAAAAAAAAAAAGATATTCAGTGCCTGTCTTATGTGTGTGTATTTGTTAGCGCTGTAAATCTTTTCTTTTCTGGAAATGATTGTATAAAATACCCATCCCAAAATTTTCATCTGTGTGTGGTATCATAATTCTATGAATGTTGCTTTGTGTTTAGCAAAAACAAAACAGCCTGTAAATCTGAAAGCACCGGAATATATGAAATGAAGGTAATAATTTTCTGTGTAATTTAGGCGTGTTCAATAAACTGCGGACTTTATTATTTGAAAAAAAAATCAATTTCATAAGTTTTAAGTCTTTATTGCTCCCTTTTATTGTCATTGAAGAAGTGGTTTTAAAATATGTCAATTCTGTAATACTTGCAGATCACTTTGGTACTGAATGGTGGAACTTTTGCCGCTGCATGGTTGTGAAAGAATTGAAAGCCACTTTTCGGGGTGAGGCCAGGAAGTATAAATTTGCTATAAATTCATTTATGCCTTCTAATTTCATTAATTTCAATGTTGCATTTTAGAACATCTATCCAGCATTGGAGCGCGTCCGGATGAACCCTGATGACGCCGACGCAGTATATGCTGGGTTTGAAGATATCAAGGCCGAATGCTGGACGTCATCGCGGGACTCACGCATGCCATTGAGAGCTACTGGATATTTAATGTCAGGCATTCGCCGCGCAACGAAAACGTTAGCGCAGTGCTAGAGTATTTCTGCAGCCTAAGAAGCTCATCGCCACTACGCCCATTAGCTCTCAGGGCGATTTCTGTCATTGAAAAGGGCATAGCCACACTGCCTTGAATTACAAATAAAGTGAGTATTTATTGTCCGGAAACTTTGTCATCATTGCTTGAAGACTGGTGCGAATAAGGTAAAATTAGTTAGCATCTTGTTTGTAGATCAGCTCAACATTGCACCGAACTTGAAGCCGATGACAACTGACCATATATTACAAATAATACAATTAATTTTAATTACCAAATCTTTATTAAGATATTCAATATTTTCAGAAATAATTTACCTATCGATGCATATATTGGCTTCATACAGGTAGCAATTGATACTAGGTTTCTGCCGCAGTAAGCACTAGGACCTATGTAGTGAGAACCTCTAGGCCATGTAGTAATTTATACTAAAGAAAAGGTCGCACATTATACTACCTTTTCAATGGTAACCCATAATAAGAACTAGGTATATGTTGTAATAAGTACTACGACCTATGTAGTACGAATCTCTAGGTGCGGTAGTACTGCGTACTACCTAAAAGGTAGCATATTCCACTACCCTCCAAAGGCAAACGATAATGCACGAAGGAGTTGGTGTTCACTAACCTACTACTAACTGGCACTAGTACTGTTCACTAACTTCCTGGGGTAGTAAATTTCACTAGCTGTATTTTTACTACCTCGAGTTACTAAGAAGGTAGTGATCTATGCGACAAGTAAAATGTTAGTAGTTACTTAGTGAATCCACCAACCTTTTTTTTAAGAGTGTAGGCTTCAGTTTCAGCGCAGTTAAGTCGGGTCTGATGATTTTCAACGGCTCAACTGATCAGGGTCTTAAAATACAAGGCCTTGAAATACCTAGAGTAGCAGAATATAAATATCTGGGGGTATGGGTAAGCGAAGGATTGGCATACATTGGAAAGCATGAGCAATCACTTAAGGCCAAAGGGCGAAGGAATGCCGGGATAATGAAGCATAAGGCATTGTGGGGGTACAATAGGTATGAGGTTTTGAGGTGTATTTGGAAAGGAATTATGGTGCCCGGACTTACTTTCGGAAATGCGGTTTTGTGCCTAAAATCAGAGGTACAGTCGACATTAGAAACAAATCAGAGATCCGTTGGACGATTAGCACTAGGTGCCCACGGCAAAACTACAAATGAGGCGGTGCAGGGAGATATGGGCTGGGCATCTTTCGAAGTACGAGAAGCTCAGAGTAAAATATTATATGAGGAACGCCTGAGAAAATTGGACAGTAACAGATGGGCAGCTAAAGTATTTAAATACATATACCTAAAAATTGTTGACTCACAATGGAGGAAAAGAACTAGGAAACTAACTAGTAAGTATGCTAGTGACAAGGACGGAGAAATAAAGAGCATTAAGCAACAGGTGAAAAACACAGAAGGTAAAAATTGGATAAATTCGATGGAAAAGAAACAGAGTGTGGAATTATACCGAAAGAGGAAAATTCAGATCAGGAAGGAAGATTTCTTTGATAACTCAAGAGGCAGTGCCCTACTTTTTGAAGCTAGATCAGGGTGCCTTAGAACACGCAGCTACAAAAAGAAATTTAACAATGGAGATGACGCATGTGCTGTATGTGGAAACTCCAGTGAAACAATTGACCATATTATACTCGAATGTAATGGTATCCATCCGGAAGTTGATGCAGGCGCAATCACTGTTCCTGAAGCTCTGGGGTTTAGAGATAACAGTGGCCGGGTGAATAAACCGGCGGTGGAAACTAGCAAAAAACGACTGGAAGATTGGTGGCTTAAAAGCAGAGAAGTGACATAATGTTAGTAATGTAGGAACAAAATTTAATAAATAAAAGTATGGTTTAGTTAACCATTCTAAATCAATAATTAAGATATAGGGAGAAAAATGAGTATGATAGCTACTGCTACCACTCCGTTTCAAAGGGGACGCTCCTATATTCCACCCATCCATCAATGCGATTTTCAATGGCAAATTAAAATCGTAAAGCCTCTTTTCCTTGATATCGTAGGGCTCGATCTGTACTGTATGAAGCAAGATCTTTTCATCTCCACCAGAATCTCGTGACATATTTTGGCCATTCTGTCCCTTCAAGAGGAGAATGGCGAAAGCCTACCCTTCCTATCCTATCATTTGCCTCCCATCGTTAGCATCTTGTCGGCATTCGTTGCAGTGCTACAGAAAATTGTAATTGGTTTACAGGAAAGGAAAGGCGAAGTATCTATCATACTTTCACCGGCAAGTGTGAGTTTGGAATACACCATCGCTCTTGTCGCGTCGTTCCTTGTCGCGCGTTCAAATGTGGCATTGCAGATGGCAGGGACGCACCCCGTCTCGGCCAATCAGAACGCCGCAAAAGCGGGACACACTTTGTCCACGACAGCATGAGCCATTAAAGGTACCGTCTGCACGATCCTCCGCACACTGTCGGCTGCCGTCGGTAGGAGCGCGGTAGGCTGCTTTGCCGTACTTTGCCGCTGTGCCGAGGCTCCGCACCGGCGATCTAGCAGCCGCAATGCTGCGTGTATGCTTCGGGAGGTCGCCGCCTGTTTTGTGTGCCTTTTGTTTTCCTTTCCATGCTTGCTATGCGTATTTTTCTCAAGCTTCATTACAACAAGGCGAATATCGAATGCATAGCCCTTTCCGCAGCCAGCCCAGCAGAAAACAAAATCCAGTTCGGTCACGCACAAACAGCACCGACTGCAGCGCTCTAAACGGGAAAAAGATGCCTTGGAAAATTGAAACCGCTCATCACAATATGAATGGCAAGCGATGAGGCGCTAAGTACACACAAAATGAATGAATCAATGAACGAACTACGGTCGGCGTGTGTATGTGGCGGCGAAAACCGGAAAGTTGAAGATGTTTGAGTCAGGGGTCCGGGGACGAAATCTGTCGCCAAGTAGAAAGAAAACAACGGGAGAAGCCGGGGGGCTGAGAGCAGTGAGCCTTGAGGAAAACTGCCGCAACGTTGAACGAAAGGGTTATAAGAATATACGAAAAACGAAGTAGAGAAGGCAGGGCCAAAAAAGCGCAATTTAGAAAAGAGAAAAAGGACTAACGCAGACTCGAGGTACAAAACTCATGCTGAATTAAAAAAAAAAAAAAGAGTCACTCACATAATAGTTCAGGCTCCCCCTGAATTCACTGTCTCTGGAAATATTGGAGAGACCTCTAATCAGTTAATGTGCTTTTCCTAAGATATAATTCACTATCTATATCTGTCTATATGATCACTATCTATAGTGATTAATAGTCAACCCACACGTGATTTCGGGCTATATTTAGAGATTGATAGTACCAGGTATTTATTAGGGATAATTCTATGAGGTGCATTATGGTCAAAATTATTCAGATAATTTTGAAACGATAGGATAAGAAATAAACGAAATCCTTTCTTGGGGAATGGGTACACCTCCAGTAAATATAGTGGACTTAAAGGAAAAGAATCACATCTAAAAGAAGCGGATATTGCTGTTTACTGGGATTTTGCAGTCACCACGAAGGGAGATAGTATGGCGACACAATTATATCTACACATTCGTTAAGGACGGGCTTTCTTTTCAACTTGAATTAAGTAGGCATGTACATGGCAGAACACGCGGCATGCACATGGCACGCCCGAACACGCATAGTGACCTGTAAATAGTATACACCCATAAGCACAGGCACCGACCTAGAGGAGGAGGGCTCGAGGCCCCCGCCCCCTCCCCAAAAATATCCCCCCCCCCCCCCTATTTAACCTATTTTACTCATGCACAACAGAGTTTGGAGAAACATAAATGCTTTACTCAATAACCGTGTTATATGTATTTTCACTGATACCTTTGAACGGTTGCACCAGCACACGATGCACGATCAGTGAGAGTCGTGATGCATCGTTCGAACAGCAGCGGTCGACGTAAGGCGCCATCCTTTTCAAGATCTGGCTCTGAAGAAAGGTTCGGCACGGCTCACTGAACGAGAGGGTGAACCGGCTCTCCAAGGTCTAAAAGAACCACCGCTCACTTTGACTAAACAACGGCTCAAACGTTCTGTATTAAGAGCGGTTGAAAATACAGCCGAAGCGAGGAGGGTACAGTGCTTTAGCGAGAGAGTGGTTGCGACTCTTACTAGGAAGGATGGGAGAGCAGTTGCTTTGTCGCACCGCTAACAGAAGCGCGGAAGTCGCACCCGACTACAACGGAACGGTTCGGGAGGTCGAATGGGCGCGGATCAGTGAAACGAGAGACAGAGCCGGCTTTCCCTCCAATACAACCACAGCTGGCTCCTGAGCGACCCAGACTTAAGTGAGCCGCTGAGCCGTTCTGAGCCGCTCACTAAAGTGAGCCGCTTTGCCCATCTCTGACTACACCTTCAAGAATTCGACATCACAGTGGGCTATAAGCCTGGACGCAAGCATTCCTAAGAAAACTGCTTGTCCCAAGCTCGCGTTGACGCGTCGCCGAAAGAAGACGATTACGACGCCTACTTGGGACCAGTAAACTCTTAACAGTTTCGCACAACAGCAGTGCTTGGACACTGCAAAGGCTTGAGATTACTTTGAAGGCAATACCGCTGGCCCTCTTGCTGTGTTCAGGCTTCAGTTGTCGTCATTCGCCTCACAGAAAGAATAACGTCCTAGTGAAGGACTTCGCACCCAATAGGACCGCGCATCTTCTTGTCGTATCCAAAGCCTCAAGGAGGAAATTCTGCAGGCGTTTCACGATGCGCCTACGGCAGGGCATCTCGCTCTGCAAGTACGTTGCACTTGCACCGAATCCAAGAGAACTATAATTGTCATGGAGGAAGGAAACAACTTAGAAGAGGCCCTTGCCATTCCCAATGCATTAAAGAACGTGACGTCAAAATTTAGGGTTAGCCAAGTCGGGCCATTAGCAACGGCGACGCTGTTGCTATGAAAACTCGGGCCACTAGCAGCAGCGTTGCTAAGGGCCCTAGGTACGTGAGCGTCGCGGAGAAAGAAAATGCGGAGGGTAAAGGAAGAGGAGAGACGTTGAAGCGTCCAGTCGTGGCGCGGCCGCAACGGCTTCAAAAAAATGACGTCAGGGCCTCTCCTAAGTTCTTTCCTTCCTCCATGATAATTGCCCATGGCTAGCAGCCAATGTTACCCATTAAGCGAAAGCGTGCCGTGAGTGTCAGTGACGCAGTATGCCCTCCCCCCACGCAACAAGTCGGAATGGACAAACTCGGCCCCTTCCAACTTCATGAGCAACAAGTGGATCATCGTGGCCACCGATTACATAACCCCTTACGCTGAAGCAAAAGCCGCCCAATGATAGGTCTATAGAGGTCGCAAAGTTTTTCTTCGAATTCATCATCCTGCGACGCGGCACTCCTGAAGTGTTCGTCACTCCGCTGGTGTATCCGCTCGCCCGCTCCGCCCCGCTGGCCGTAAAAACGCTCAGCTAAAACTCTCTTTTGACTGGGAAACAACATTTACGGCGGAGCTCAGGCAAGCCATATGAACTACAGCCAGACAAGTCACAGGAGGAGAACTGCCTACCATTCGCCGACCAGTGGGCTTAAGGAGCGCCTCAACAAAACGATTGCGGGCATGATTACCATGCATATCGACGCCAACATGAGACGGACCCAATCTTGCCCTACATGATCTTCGCCTAAATACCGCCGTCCAGGAGACAACTAGAGCAACCTCGTTCCAACCTGTGTATGGCAGGGAACCTACGACAACTGTCAACACAACGCTGTCGCATGTTACAGGCATAGTAGAACTTCGACGTCGCTGCATACCTTCATCGTTCGCAGCAAGTCCGACGACTCGCCCGACTACGCATTAAAGACCAATAACGTACTGATGCCCGATGTCACAACTTAACAAAGACGCGACGCAGAGACCAGGACCCAGAACCTGGTGAGAAAGTGTAGGTTTGGACCTCGATTCGTCCTCACGGACTGAGTGAAAAGCTAAAACGATGCTACTTCGGCCCATGCAAAGTCCTTCGCCTCATCGGAGAACTGGACATACGATGTCAACCTTGACGGCACGACAACATCCGATCGCTGCCACGTGCGCCAGGAAATCTTGCATGTGTTTCGCCTTAAGCCCTATTACGCTCGCTAAAGGCCAGCTAATTACCACTTTCTCTATTTTGGAACATCGAGGTAATGTTGTAAAAAAAGGGGGGGGGGGGGGGGGGGGGTTAATGCCGGGAAATGTAATGTTTAAGTATTCCTGCCAACAGCGGCACGCACGCAGCCTTATTAGTCTGCCTGTAAGGCGTAGAATGATGTAGTATGTGCACGAAGGTTTTGTTCTCTTTATTAGTGCATGCTTAAAGCTGCCGGGCAAGGCTTTATTGTTTTTTCTCGTCTCGTAAGATGCGCCGAGATGGAATGACTGTAGCAACTCGCTTCTGTTTCCACATTGTTCCAGGTTTTTCTAGCCACCTCTGCTGATTTATTTAGATGTTGCTTCGCCGACGTTAAATTTAGCGCTGACGAGTGCAAAGGGTGGTTCGACGACCAGCGATCCACCTTTTGCTGCTATATCGCCACCGCCGAGTTGCGTAGTTATTTGAGGGCGCAAGACAGCCTCGATAAAGTGTTCTTTTCAATGACACGCCAGCCTCTTCGTTGATTGCCGACAGCATTGCCCCTATCACGTGTGAATATAATGAAATCACTACAATAAATTATTTTCTGCAATTATTTGGCAAATTGGCAATGTAATGAATTATTTTCTGGTCGACAATTTATTAATGTAATGAATTGCTTTAGGGCGGAATTTCGCCACAAAAGAATTAAGTTCCAAATTATTCTACTAAAATGTACCACTGCTCTACGTACTTCCGGCAGGGGGTCTGAAAACAAGAAACAAAGCGCACCAAGCGTAGACCAATCCTTCCACAAGAACAGACAGAATTGAATTGAACTGTGCGTCTCACACCGTCGGTTTTCTGTGCAGTCGGTTCGATCATTCCCTAAGCAGCAAGATTTAAGGCGACGAGAGACCGCCGAAAGGGTTGATGGCACAAGGCGGATTTCGAGACTGATCAGGAAGTCTGGGGCGGGTTGTGGTGCGTTCCAATACCCCCTAGTAGACGACTACTTAGACGGCTAGCCGGGCAGCCGCCATTTTGGATGCATTGCAATTTTCGCGAAACAGTCTCACGAAGGATGCCGCCGAAGTCAACATCGATGCAGGCTACTTTGCTGTCTAAACATGGTGGACAGTGCGCGGATCGCGCTGAACGAGCCGTGCTTGCGGCGGTTGCAGTAGCTTTAAGGTTGTCGTGCTCTTTAGAGCGCCGAATCATGCATATATGCACGATCTTGCAAATGTGAGTTGTTTACGTCAGTACGTGCGCTAGCTAGAGGGTAATTCAGCTGCCTTCCTGGTCGTGAGAGTCATAGCACTGAATCTTGATTCCCGCTCTTAACGCTGTTGAGATCTTTGCTTAAGAGTTGGATGCTGTTGGTCTTCTTTTTTTTTTTAACTTGACGATGCGTTTCTTGAGTATTGATGTTATCGATGAACTCGCCGCTTTCTGGGCACCTCGCTGGGAGCCAGGAAGGCCGCTGTACGGCACGTATGTGTTTCTCTCTTGCAGTGGTAGCCGTGGCGAACTCTTCCGTGCATTTTCATCTAATCTCAGAAGAACGAACGCGCTTGATGATGCAGTCTTGTTGCGCATTGATTTTAGCGTGTCTGTATATTATTAAAACTAGTCGCTGTCTTTGCTTTCCTCGCCTAGTGACTGCAGACGACGTGTAACGGCACAAAGTTTTCTTTTGCTGAGCCGGTCATCACCTTTCGTCAGTAATCCTCTCAGGTTTACAGCCTTTTGTACTTTTTCATGCTTACATCTGTGTGCAGGAGCACATCTGAGAAGCATTTACACTCCAGCACCAGTAATAAAAAAGTAAAACAACGATGACATTCTCTTCTGTCGAGCCTTAAGCGGGGCCCATTGCGTGAGCAGTCGCTGCGGTCTGCTACAAATTAACCGATCAATAGTCGATCTGCATTGTGGCGATTAAGCACGCAATATTATTGTTTCAAAAAAATCAGCGAACCATTAAAAACATGGTTTTCACCTTTATGATCGTAAAATTTTGAAGAAAGGAACGTTATAATAGTTATTCAAACGTTTCAGTTCAACTTTTATGCCGCGAGGTGACGCCAGGCGTAGACAGGTAGACACGTTTCATTACGCGAACGCGTAGACGTCTACGATAGGAACGCGCCCTAGGTTGTGTAGTGAAAGGGTGCAATGTTTCCGGGGTGACTTGCAGAAATTTGCAGAAGGGCGCGGACTTGCAGAAGGGCGCGGACGTCATCACGGCAAGCTGTGACGACCCAAGCAATAAACAGCCTCTGCCTTGGCGGCTTCAAACAGTGGGGCAGCTCCGGGAAGATTTCTATGTTGAGCCCAAAGGAAAAGGTCCCTGAGGGCAAAACCGTGAAGTTGAGTGAAACGACCAGGAACACTACAAGCGTGATATGGACCTATGATATCTGGAGGATGGAAATTAAACGAGAGGACAGGCACTTGGCTATGAGCTTGTAGTCGACGTTCAGGAGCGTGATGGGACGCCAGGCTCGCAGGTCAATGCGTCTCAACTTATCCTTACAAAGGAGAGTGATTCGCCCTTCCCTTTGAGTGCCTGAAAGCATCTCCTTACACAGGAGCCTATTTACAAGGGTGGTAAAAGGCTTCCCTAGCTGCCCCCAGAACTTGACGTAAAACTCAGTAGTCAGGCCGTCTGAATCTGGGCTACGGTTTCTACTGAACGCCTTCAGCGCCGCTTCTAGTTTTATCGCATCTAAAGGAGCTCTTGATAGGTGAACTGGGTTGGAGGGGGTTTCGAATGGAAAAGTAGCTGTGTTTGGAGCTGGAGCCTGATATAGGACAGAATAAAACTGTCGTGCTGCTTTAAGAACAGCGTCCGGCGTGTTGGAGATGGACCCCGTAACTGGGTCTACCAATTCTGTGAGGGAAGTCTCTGTGCGCGCTAAGTGGCATCGGAGCAGGTGCCTGCTGCACCAATGTTCCATCTCCCACTGGTCAGCGCGTGCCATAACCCTAAGGCCACCCAGCGTCGCTGGAGCAATTTTCGGAGCCGGATGCGCTGCGAGGCGAGTGCTTCCGTGACCCCCTGGCCAGCAGAAAGAAGCTTGGAAAGCAGGAGGATGACATCAGAGACGACGGTAATCTCCTGTCGCTCCTCACGTGCCCGCCTCATTGCTGCCGCTTTGAAACAGTCACGCACGTCTGCCTAATGCCATCTCATCCAGCACCGTCTAAACCTGAGTTGGACTGCACAGAATTTCAAAGACTACCGGAGACTTCCTTAACGATCTCCTGGTCCTCTAAAAGCCGCGAGTTGAGGCGCCAAGTCCCCTTCCCGCGAGGGACTAGGATCCCATCACTGAAGTGAAGGATGACACACCTGTGATCACTCAACGCCGAGGGGACCGACCACATGGAGTGCATGCCAGGAGCCAGTGTTGGAGAAACATGGAAACGGTCTAGCCGAATATGAAGGCGCCTCCCAGTCCAAGTCATCCCTGACTGTCCTGAGCGAAGCACCCTCCAGGCATCAACCAGATCTATAGCTTCTCGACCAGCTCACTAAGTGCCCGCGCTCCCTGCCCCGCTCCTTGGGCGGAGGGCCACGAGAAGAGAGGCGATCCGCCCTGTCAGGACACAGTCGAAATCACCGACCAGAACTATCTTGGATGGACCTATTAACTGGGAGTCAAGGTAA
Organism: Amblyomma maculatum; assembly: GCF_055883805.1. Taxonomy (NCBI): domain Eukaryota; kingdom Metazoa; phylum Arthropoda; class Arachnida; order Ixodida; family Ixodidae; genus Amblyomma; species Amblyomma maculatum. The sequence continues at coordinate 213,496,092 of NC_139344.1, forward strand.
GGTGCCTGTAGAAGGCACCCTGAGCGCGACCATTATTCGGAGCGTGGACGTTAACTATGCGAATGCCAGAATCTAGATCCACAGACAGGACGCGGCCCTCAGCATCCCTGGAGTGGCGCAAAAACGAGCCGCGGAAGCATGGCATAAGAATAATACCAACCCCACGGGAACCCGACGCGCTATAGCTCTAGTAAGACCTGGTGCCAAATGTTCTGTCGAAGCTCTTGATCTGTCCAAGACGATGGATGTAGGTCTCTTGCAAAACCAAAATATCTGTGTGTTTAGAGCGAGCAAGCTAAACGATCTCAGCTTGCTTGGGACAACGCGACATGCCACGACAGTTGAAAGTAGCTATTGTAAGCGATGTCATGTGTAACGGAGCATGGTATAGCATATAAGAGGGAGGAAATAGTCGTCTGGGACATTTTTTTTTTTTTGTTTGCGGGAATACTAATGAATGTATGCGCGAAACGGGGGCACGTCCCTTTCGTTTACTCTGTTTGTTTATTCTTTTGTATGCATGAAAACTGGAAGTTAACTTAAAAGTAATTGCCCTGCCCTTCACAAGAATGTCATTACTTTTTCGGAGTGGTAATTTGTTATCTAATTTAATTTCTTTTCGAGTGTAATTTTACCATCCATGCTTTACGGATTTTGCATCAAATCGAGACATAGTTCATGTGTGTTGTAACTGCAGTTACAACACACAGTTACAACACACACTGGTTAGACTATGGTTTGAACTATGGGCTAAACCGAAAGCTTTCAGCGAATACACATCTAAGAAACTGCAGCTTTATTTAAGAATTGAGATTTCATTTTGAGTATTTGAGCAACCTTGATTACTCCTTTTTCACATATAAAAAAGTCAGACCAAGCAAAAATCAGGAGATTAATCTCGACAATTCGGCGGTGCTTTAGCGAGGCTATAATATAAATCCGAATATGAATGGGGAAACATTTAGTACTCGTTAATTTAAATTTTATTTCCGCTGCGGGGCTTTACCCCGCCGCGGTGGTTAAGTAGTTAAGGCGTTAAGGCGCTCGACTCCTGAGCCCAAGGACACGGGATCGAATTTTGGCTGCAGCGGCGGCTTTTCGATTGAGGCGACAAGCAAGGCGCCCGTGGGCTGTGCGATGTCAGTGCACGTTAAATAACCCCAGAGGTTAGAAATTTCTGGAATACTCCACTACACGGCTTTTGTCATAGCCCGAATCGGTTTGGGACGTTAAACCCTATATAAACCAAACCAAATCATTTAGCTTGGCTAGCTCCCGCGTATTTCAACGTTTAGCTAAGCCTTTCTCTGCCCGACTTCTACTTCTCTGACAACATCGTCATCATTGCAACCACCATAGCAGCAGGACAGCGATGATTGAGTGGTTGCGCGAGGAATCGACGCGCGCATTATATACAGAACGGCATTGCTCTTCCGCACCTTGCCATGTTTAGCTAAGCATTTAACTGATGCTTTTGGCTTTTGGGCTCGAAACCTGTATTAGTGGCGGCGACTTTTCTTTGGCAGGTTGCTCGGGGTAGCTTTACAGCCACGTCAGCAGAATCCAAGAAGGCGCAATGATTCTGCAATAAAACTAGGTTAACGTAACCACGGCGGCTAGGAACGGTGCAGATCCGACCCATTTTCAAGCGCCTGACGCCTCAAATTACTCAGTTGTGCTCAATCAGCTAGTGCATAAGAAAGTGCATTTAGTCCCGAAGGCCGGCTTCGCCTCTTAGCACTAAGGGAAGTAACATTATTAAAACTTCATTTTCACGAAGATTTTTGACCAAGAAACATTTTCACTCAAAACAAAGTTGTTTAAATGTACTTTTTTTACTACTTTCAATATTGTGTTTTTCGATTTCTTATTTTCTACCATCCATGACTTATGTGGGCACTGGGCAATATAGCATGCGCTTATTTTAAACAGATCAAAAATGAAAATTTGCGTGCACAATCCACTGAAGGGTGCAGAATGCAACTGTTTAAACTGCTGCGGTGAGTGATTGTCTTAAAACACAATTTTTTTTTTTTTTTTTTTTAATATTCAGCCATCACTGCTGAAATTGATGTACCAATGTCCAGATTTCTGAAAATGGTCCATGCTAAGAGAATGACGTTAATTTGAGCATTTTTACACACTGGACAGTTATAGGCCAGAAAAAGTATTTTTCACTGTTCTATCGCTCTTACTTTTATGTTCAACTGCTGCACAAGCGAGCGCTTTTCTTCGCTTTTGCGTGACACTTAAAAAAAGAAAGCATCAATCTATGTTAGAACCACGGTGGTTAGAACTAAAAAAGCAGATTCAGAAAGAGACAGATGCGTTTTATAGATGGTAAGCTTTATTCTCCTGCAATTAATATTAGAAAAGAATGAAATTTTCCAGCAGCATATTTTTCCCGTGAAGCGAAAAACACCGATAAATGTTCATCACATTCAATTTTCAAATTTCATTGTCAACAAAAAAATGTCAGCCTTCATATGTGCGGCACAGCTACCTCGTTGTATAGAACTATATTAAGTTACACTCAGTGAATGGAGAAAATTAACAAGGATCGTAGGTTAAGGGCTAGATCAAAGACAAAGTACCGTGTGATCAACCCGCTCATTTGTGCGTTTCAGGTATCACTCCTCTACTTTATATGCCTATGCAGAGTCAAAGGTTCCCGTTAGGACAGAAATCGCGTGCCAAGAATAGCACGGTGCTGTTCACTGAGGGTAACAAGCTGGATTCCAAGGGAAGGAAAGCGTAGCAGGGGGCGGCAGAAAGTTAGGTGGGCGGATGAGATTAAGAAGTTCGCAGGGGTCAAGTGGATGCAGCTAGCTCAGAACCGGGTTAAGTGGAGAAATATGGGAGAGGCCTTCGCCCTGCTGTGGGTGTAATCAGGCTGATGATGATGATGATGTTCACTTTCATCGCCCGATTTTGGATCATATTTCTTTAGGCCCATTTCTCCATTGCTTGTAAGGACGCCCTAAGCCAGAGGTCTCAAACTCATGTTTCTATGCGAACCGCATTGGAAAAACATTGTCCCTGGCTGGCCAAGTGACGAAAAATAACAAGAAACGAAGCAAACAATGTAAAGAACATTTAAAAGCAAACCAATAAAGAAACACAAAGTAACAAGAAAAGAAATAAAAATAAACAAATGATCTCGTTCCCAGTCTACCCTCCCGTTCTTCATGGAAAAGAAAAGCGGCACCTGCTCCGTTTTATCTAAGTACGGGACTGTTGTCGCCACTTCACGATGGCTATGAGATATTTGCTCAAATAGTACAATGGTTAATAACACTCGTTTAGACTCAGTGGATAAAATTTATACATGGATGTGATAATGAGGGCCAGTTGTCCGGCTCCTCTCGCTCTTGAAGGAAGCTGGCATCCATCCGAAGTTCATGCATATTAAGGGGCCAGTGCCGCTTTCCATTTCCACAGAGAAAGCGTACCGTCTGGGGACAGGCCATTTAGTTGATTTTAGTTGGAACATTAATCAGGTGGTAAAGCTGGCTCTTGAAGCCGTTCGAGTTTTCGGAACAAAGGCTGAAATATTTGGAACTGCGGGCCGAATATTTGAGACCCCTGCTCTAAGCTATATATAAGTGTCACAAAAACGTTAGGCATTTTATTTTTATTACAAATGAATCAGATTCAGAGAATGAAACTATAGGCCAAATTTTTCTGTAATAGCAACAGGGCCGGGTTATCTAGAGTTCAAAAGGTTCAAATGAACCGGGTCCACTGTTCTCAAGGGCCCCTCGAGAGCTGAAAAAAAAAAATGGCGGATTTGCAGGTTTGGTCCAAAAAATAGTCAAATTATTATCTTCGATTTCTCATCGTTAAAATTAGACCTTAGGTAATGAAATGTCGAATGCTCCAAAAGCTGTTCGTCGGATCGTGCGTATAATTCCAAAGCCTGCCTCATATTTCGCTGAAATACAAACTTAGTACTCGTCCAAACTGATGAAAAAAAAATACAAAATAGCCTTAGCTGGTTCTAACTGATTTCAGTTGCTTTCAGCTGGTCCCATGTGGTATTCAACTGGCCTTAACTGCTTTAAGATGCCTCCCAGCTGGAAGTCAGCGGGTCTCATTTGGTAGTCAAGTGAAATAAACTGGCTTAGCTGGCTTTTGAGTTGAGAGTTATCTCATCCCAGCTGGCAAACCAACTCAGAATTTCGCGTCTCTACTCACAGCAGCTACAAATTACTGAGGTGGCTGTCAGTTATGAGTAGTCAGTCTCTAACTAATAATTTATTGATTTCGTCACAGCTTTCGGTGCTGACGTCAAATTAATAAATATCATAAATGACCGCTGTCAGTACTGCTGTTGAGGTCAATTGGGAGTTTTATTTATTTGAGCGTCAGCAATGAAGGCTGTTACAAAAGCAATAAATTCTGAGTTAGGGACCATGGCTGTTCATAGGTGACAGCCGCTTCAGCAGTTTCTCGTTGCTGAGAGTGGAGACAGAGATTCTTAGGCGGGCCAACGTTGAAGATCTCAAGAAACTCTCCCCGCAAAAGGCACGAAATCGTTTATGCGCGATGCGCAAAACGCCGACAACGCCGCCTGTCGCCAAAGCCGCAAAGCATAGGCGGGCTCGGTCGGGCGCTGTTCATGTCAGCGCGGTGAGCGTCTATCCGCTCGCGTCGCATTTTCGTCTTTGGTCGCGGTTTAACGGATATAAAGCCGCTGTCAACATTTAGCAATGTCCAGGAAGAATTGCTGCATCGTTGGGTGTTCGAACACACATGAAACCTTGCCAGGAACAAGTTTGTATAAGTTTCCAATTTTACTTCACGAGAACGACGGCGGTTGTGAATCGCGGCGTTCGATGCAGAAAGCAAGCAAACCGACCGAATGACATTTGTTCAGGTTAATGTCACTTTTTCGACGCGCTGCTACACGACCAAAGCTAACGCCATTTCCAAATTAAAGGAAGTGTGATTGATATGTAAATGTTGGTGCACCTTCAATATTTTGCGAAGATGAGTGCGCTGTAAACGCAGTCTTGTAATCAACCTGTTGATTAGGGCTACCAATTACGAAGTTAGCGGCAGTGTCGGTGCCGTTTGCTTACGAAAGGGCACGCAATGTGCACACGTCTGCGCTCGACTGCGAAACGCGTTCGAGTTTCAACAACGTACACTTTGCGCACTAAAGTAAGTGTCAAGACTAAGAGCGAAACGTAAAATAGGCAGTATCTGGTGTACTGTCCGACGGCGCTTTTACAGAACCTTTCAGTATCGCCTTACGCCGAAGCATACTACAGCCGCGTTGACTCCCGTACGCTATCGCCAGATCGCTTGCTCGGCGTATTAAGGCCCGTCGAAAAATGTCCGAGCTTGGCCTCATCAAGAAAGCATATGGCAAATTCGTAACGCTTGCCCCATCGGATACCGCGAGCTTACTGCAACGACGCTGCCCGCGAAAGCGGCCGACGACGGCGTTCTGGCCGTGTGCTGGGCCCTAGTAGTCGCTAGGTCTAAACGCCTAAATAGTTTCGCATCAAAGCCGTAGCTGGAAGCGCTTTGGAAACAGTAAATTTCATATTCGTAAAACTGCCTGAGAATCAGCTCAATTGTCTCACAAATTGTCATACAGTAAACGGAAGGTGTAACTTCGGCGAGTCTTAGCAGCAGAGCTAGAGAACGAAATCGGATGAACTGCGTCACACCGGCGGCAGCTGCTAATGCGAGCAGAAATTTGTTTTTATTGCTGTTATCACTTCTTCCAAAATCTCGTTACATAGCAGCGATCCTCAGTAAAGATAATTTTGTTTTTAGATGCCTTCATCAAATTAGGCGAGTATTATTTAAGACTAACAGAGCATGCTTTTCTGAAGGTGGTGAAAGAAATCCGCCGTGTCGCCGACTCGGCGCCGACGGACCGCGGCAGCAGGAGCGACCTGTTCCGCCCGCGCTGAGTGCGGTGGCTACAGGTTGGCTGGCAGCTATGGGTGCCAGTTCTTTTTTTATGATGCTATGTGGTATATTTCACATAGATGACTAGCTGCAGAATTGTAGGATTACAGTAGTATTTAATGCTGGTGGCACTTTTGTAGTTTATTTTGAGTGTACCTTCTCATCGAGTCTCTGGTGTAGAGATAACATATTTCCTCGTTGATCGCATTCGGATGAGCAAACTTATTCGGTACCTAATGTCGGTTTCATCGACTCTCACTATATTTTCTCGTGTAGCAGCAAACAAATATCATTTTGAACGAACGTCATTCGATGGATATGGCATTAAATTTGCCGTGTGGCAGGGCTGAGTGATAACTATGTTTTCAGTGTTTTCTGCTTGTCATTGCACCTTCCGTGAACAGTTCTTGTTTAAATTTGGTCACCTCCGCTAGCTGGGAAGATACAATATGCATTAGATTAGTGAAACGCTTAGCCAGACGATCTTTAGCGTGCATTGACATCGCACAACACACGGTTGCATTTCGCGTTTCGCCTCCACTTAAACGCGGGCGGCGCAGTCGACTTCGGTCCCGATAACTCGATTCTCCTCAGTAGCCTGAGCCACTGCGATGGGTTATTGAACAGACATTTGCCAATATGCGTTTTGAAACTCGCCATGCAATTACTTTGAAGACCAGAGCCAGTGTTCCTGTTGTCTGGCAAGATTACGAAAATATAACATGCCGCTGCACTTGCTATTCAGACTAAGGGCTCTAGAACTGGCTATAAAGCGCGCTGTAATTCTGCAGTTGGGCGCGAGGGTAATACATATGAAATGAAGATGATACTACAATAGAAATAGGATATAAAATTTAAATCTAATATGCCCTTGGCTAACCTGTGATGCAGCTTTTCGGATATTGTCTATACTGATATCTCACTCCCCCATGAAAGTGTCTACCCGCTCTGCCTTTTTGACGAAGGAATACGTGAAATCCATGCTGTACAGGCAATGATAAAGCACAAGCATGAAACGTCTGAACTCTTGCTACAGGAGCCCTATACGCGCTATTTTTCTGATGCTCAGAATGCTGGTTTGCAAGCTCGCTGGCTTTTCCTGCGGTCGCACCGGTACCAAACCGCTCGCAGTTTCGACGATGCTGCCTAGTTTACTGTAGCGATATATTGCATGTAAACGAAGCAAACGTGTATCATTAAGCAAAGAAAGAACATTTGTTCATAGGTCAAGGAATGAACTAATTAGCGTGGCGTTGTAATGAAAGCGGGGAACTCAAAATGAGCTCCACTTCGTACGCAACCTTGCTGACGCTCGTCTTCAACAGACAGATGCATATGGAGGCGATGTAGTCCCAGACGGCCGTGATATCGAGCACATTTCCACTATTATACAATGCGATTCCCTTGCGAACGCTGTCACTGCGGAAGTGCCCGCGAGACGTGCACAAACGGCAGATCGCACGCGCGCACTCACGGCCACGTTTGCCGCATGGGGCTCGCCTCGGGTTCCGACGGCCGCCGCTACGCGGCTTTCAGTGGCGCCCCTATAGGCGCTGCGCATAGCGTATAGGAATGTAAATGCCTCTATTCACTTGGTTAAAAGTGGAATTAAAAATGAGAGATGTTATGGGAATACGCGCCCCATTTGAAAGTTGAATTCTTGTAAAAAACTGAAACATGTTTTCGTCATTCCGAAAAACATGTTTCAATTTTTTACAAGAATTCAACTTTCAAATGGGGCGCGTATTCCCATAACATCTCTAATTTTTAATTCCCCTTTTAACCAAGTGAATAGAGGCATTTACATTCCTATAAAACTTGGGGGGTGATTCAGCTGCCTTGTAGAAGCTATAGCACGGCTGAAGTATTTACCCGATTTTAATGCAAAGTGCATGTAAGCGAACGATAATTGGCATTGTGAGGTAGCGAAGAGGTACCATTAACTCTGTCCTATAATACACTTAAAGGCGGAGCATAAGTGTTCACTATATTTTCAGTGGCCACCTAAAATTTTCCCCTGCCACCTTCTACGGCGGATGCGGCGGCTTGTTGGAATGAGCTGCATAGGTTATTTCGTAAAATTTAAATTTATTCTGTAAATTTAAAGCAGAAAAAGGTGTGCAATACATGGAAAAGTGCTTCCTTCTATTTTAAAAGTGGAAATTATGTTCAGAATGTGTAAATATACTGGTTTTATAACTTTGGACATTCTATATTAATATAAATATATTTTACTGATTATTAGAGCGCGTTAAAACTTTAATTTTGTGCCAATTGAGCTACAACCAGAGCTCACTAAACTTTTTTTGAACCGGACCCTCATGACATGGTAATCCGGCCCTGCCCATTAGTAAAGTATACTGCGTCTTTACTTTCCCCATTGCCAATTTTTCAATAGTTCTATCGTGACTTAAATCAAGAGGATTACTTAGCCTTGTGGACAGCCCGTGCAGTGCGCACACCAGATATATCCGATGACTTCTTAGGCTTAATGAAATGAATCCTTGTGGAATAGAACTGTAGAAGGGAATGGCAGTGAGCTGTATACGCGTATAAACGATGCTAGGAGCTGCCGTGGCTGTCACGTAACAGGACCAATATGATGCCAATGGAAGCAGCGTTCTTCCCGCAGTGGTGATAATATATACTTCTTTGCACGTCAATGCCCTTTCGAAGTGTTCATCGAGTATCAGCCATTATAAGGCGCCATGCCTTTGCTGCCATTTTTTATGTTCACTGCCGTAAATTAAAAACAATATGGAACCGTCTTTCTAACGTTAATGTTTTTTTATGTGACAAAAAAGGGTAGGGGTACAGTTTAAGACATGTTTCTGATTTTCGCCGAAAGACGAGAAACTGAAAGCTACAACTGCCTGTCAAAGCTCTTGAGAGCAATGCTTGTTCTTGTCCTTACTGCTGTGTTCTCATTTCCCTGATATAGTTTCAATTGTAGTACAGTCTTGGTGCAACGTGCTCTGTGAAATAATAAATGATCAAGTGTCTGGCTGGAAAAAGCCTTTACTTACGATGCCGAATCCACATTCTCCTCCAAACGCCATAGTCGTATACATGCCAAAGACGAAGTTGCTACTTTTCAACATTCTTGTGGCGATCTCACGCTCCCCTGTACCTCATTTCGTTTTAATAAGAAAGAAAGAAAGAAAGAAAGAAAGAAAGAAAGAAAGAAAGAAAGAAAGAAAGAAAGAAAGAAAGAAAGAAAGAAAGAAAGAAAGAAAGAAAGAAAGAAAGCTGAGAAATGACTGCCTCTCCCGTAGTCGAGAGATGTAAGTATGAAATTACCATGCGCTCCGTGGCGGCCTTGCCACCACTTCGCGTTATCGGCAAGGGCGAGCAGTCTTCTGCTATGGCGTATAACTCATCTCCTGTCATCAGGCTTCATTGCTCCCACGCGAGAAGAATACGAAACCATGGCAATTTTGGGGGCGCGTTTGGAAGGCACCATTGAGTTAGCCATAGTCAAATAAGGTTGGAGGTCAATTTTCTGCAAATTCGGACGAAATCAAATTTCTGGGGTCCAGAGAACCAATTTTTGGTTGTGGTCCATCAAAATTTGGAGGTAACCATAATTCGCCATATGCACTTTTGCTCAGACAGCAATTTTATTCATATTTTGACGAGGCGAAATTACGCGGGTCCAGAGGGATTAATTATGGGGTTGGCCTACCTAAATTTGGACGTCACCATTTAATTGGCCATACTCACATTAGGCTGGAAATCAATTTGGTCAAATTCAGACACGGTCAAATTTCGAGGGTGCGCACACAGACGATTCCTAGGACACATGCAAGTCCTGTACGAGGGCTTAGAGAGCAGAAAACTCGTCTCGGTAAATGTTAAATCTCGTCTGGTGACCGTATGATCCCATTTCGGAGCTCGGATGTTCTCTCTCAGCAGGTCGCCGACAAAGAGAACTAAAATCATTCTATACTTAAAATTCTCGCTGAAGAAACCTACCTGTGGCTTGCTGCGCTGCACTTAATTTGGAGGGTGGTAAAGCTCATAAATATGTTAGGTGCGCGCTAATAATGAAAAATGCAATAAAATTGACAGGCGATACTTAAGCATAACTACATAATTATATTCAGAGGACATGACCCCTCTGGTCGATGTACTCCCAGGTGCCTGTACTGCATATACAGACGCGTCGATTATAGAAAATGGCGACAGAACAGCAGCTACCAGCCCGACTCACATATATAGAGCTAAACGTACTGAATGCGAAACAGAACATCCGGACCCGCTTGTGATGAAACTTTATGCAATGCGCGATGAAATTAAAGGTATAAATAGAATAGTCCATAACAGAAGCCCACATCTATACCGACTGCTTAGCCGCCATAAAACAACTGAAAAGAGTGACAAAGTCACTACGTGTAACCCAGGAGATCTATATATATATATATATATATATATATATATATATATATATATATATATATATATGCATTTAATAAGGAAACATAGATACACTTCCAGATACACTGGACACAAGATAATGCTGAGAACGCTGAGCAGATAAAAGTTGACAACCTCACACCCCAAGTTCCAAACACTAATGCACCCCACAATAAGCTACCTTTTGATGCCCCCTCCGTTGTACCCATCCTAGCATCCTCTTTGCGGAAAAGTACACGTGCCCTCATCCCACCGTGCACTTACCCCCTCCCTAATAACGTAAGTAGACTGGAGGAGGTATCTCTTAGAAGGATAAGGGCTGGGACGTGGGCGTCAAGAACACGGATTCTCCAGGAAGTGGGACTGTCGGCGAAGAGGGAGGAGAATTTCTTCAAGTGGAAAACAGACAACGCTGAAAGCAAAAGCCTTCTCCAGTTTCTGGCAGAAAACTAGTTACATGGCTTTCTATAGTATGCCTTATGGCAAGTTAGCGATATAAAAGAAAATGCATGCGTGGATAGAAACGTATATGCGAGCACACGCACGCTCGTACGCGCATCGTCCATAGATATACCAAGGACGAAAGATTCATTCAAATAAATAAGGAAACATTGCAACCAACTTTGGATTTGGCGCAACCAACTTGTATTAGTGGCATCGTGCTTCATGTCAGATTGGTAGTGCGGTTAGGAGACGAACAAAAGTTAACAAGACAACTAAAATGTCTTCACTGGTGAAATTGGATACGACTACGCATGGGAGGCAGGTAATTTTGGAATTACCTCGAGACGTTTCTTTTTTTATCGTGCACCAAAATTGCAGCGCGCGAATTGCGGCAAATTATAACCATGAAAATGCTGCCGCTAAACACGATTCGAACCTGTGACCTCGCGCACAGTACCATGGCGTGCAGTTACCATGCAGAAATTGTTTGGCTGCGCAGCTGTCGCTCTTCGGGCAGGAGACTTCCGGAAACTCAATCCGGCTCGTGTCAGTTAATGTCACGAAGCCGTTCACGTTTATAATTTTCTTTTTGATCAAGCGCTCGGGGGCTGGCGCACAGACTATAAACAACGAGGCAAATTTATGCTTTCGTGACGAAACCGATGAGCATCTAGAACGACAGGAACAGCTGAATAATATTCTTGTGTGTACAATATTGTATTATACTAGGCAAATTTATGCTGCCATGACGAAACCGATGAGCATCTAGAACGACAGGAACAGCTGACTAATACTCTAGTGAGTATGTACAATATTGTATTATACTGTTCTAAACTGTCATTTCTCCCTGTCGCTCACCTCTTTGATTTCTCCTACCTGTTTCCTTGATATCCCTTTATTTCCGCCGCCCCAGTTCAGGTGCTTCAGCTCATTTCGAAAGCAGATACCTGGGCAGGCAAAAAATGTTTTTCCTTCCTTTATCATTTTTATTTTATTTCATAGTAAAACCACTTATTACTACTCTTGTGAGTCACCATAAAAATAAAAACTGGGGTCGAACAGGTATCGGTTGAAGAAAGACTGAATTATATCTGAAACAATGCCTCTTGTAACTGAAGCGAAATGAAGAAGGATTCGGGGGAAGACTGAGTGCGCTAGTCAATTTTCTGACAAAAGGAATTGTCTTCGTCTTGGCCTGGACGAAGAGAAGACCTCTCGTCAAAACTATGACTAGCCCACTAGGGCTTATTCCGAACCCTTCTTCATTTTGCTTAGGGATGTTCAAAAAACTAATCTCCCTACCCTTTCTGCGTTTTCCTTGTAATTGAAGTGCTTGTACCAGCTGTGTGGATATAAGTAAGTAAATGCCTGTTATTTTCATTGTACACAGCGGCAACAACAACAGTTTGACCAGAAGTCCCATGTTTTTTTTTTGTTTTTTTTTTTTTATAACGTTGTTTATGCCTCATAATGGAATATGTAAAAAAAAAATTAAAGGGGTATTAAATGAAAGAAAAAAGGTTGGCTGTTCTAATTAAATTCAAGGGAGAGCGATGATAAGGCCCTTGCGTCCAAGCAATGTACGATGATGAGTTGTTCGGCAAAAGGTCCAATGCCGTGAGGTGCCGAATTCTCGTCAGCTTCAGTGCCGGCAAACCCACAACAAGTGCTGAATATCTGCCTCATGACTTTGTGACTTGCAGACAGGACGTCCTGGACGTTGATATAAATATCGATATTGAGCCTATGTTCGTGTTATAGCAGGTGTGAGGGCAGCCCCGACCCGGATCCTCCGTAGCGCAACCTCCTCTGCGGGGGTAAGACCGCTGGGGAGGGTTACCGCACACGGTGGGACAAGAGCACGTGTGCGGCGCCCGAGGTGCTCCTTTCTTGTGAGCAGCAGAGCGGCATCATCCAAAGTGAGGAAGCGTGTCATTGATGAAGGTAGAGTCGCCTGGCGGGTTGCAGTATCTGCAGAGGTTTGCGAACTGAGTAGGTCACGTTGGACCCACTCAATTCGAAAGGCTTGCGAGATGTGAGCCGCCAGGCGATGTATATTCTGGCAGATTTCTGGACTGCGACTGACGTGTCGGAGCAGACGTATTGCTTGAAGGGCGTCAGTGCGGATGACATTTTTGGCTGTAGTTAGTAAGGTTGTGACGGATAGAGAGCGAAGCGCGTCCTGGATGGCAGCTAAGTCCCATGTTTTAATCCGGAAATTTTGTATCGCGACCACCATGATTATTGCAAGAAAACAAAACAAAACTGTGTGTTTGGAGGTGTGTACGAGTGCAGGATTTCTACTGCAAATCAAGAGGAAGAAATGGGCATGGGCAGGGCATTTAGTGCGAAGAGAGGATAACCGATGGTCGCTTAGGGTAACAAACTGGATTCCAAGGGAAGGAAAGCGTAGCAGGGGGCGGCAGAAAGTTAGGTGGGCGGATAAGGCTAAAAAGTTCGCAGGGGTCAAGTGGATGCAACTAGCACAGGACCGGATTAATTGGAGGTGGGAAAGGCCTTCGCCCTGCAGGGGTGGGGAGCAAGTGGGATCATGTGTCTCCGCTTTCTGCTGCTCAAGTAGGCGCTGGATTAAATTTGTGTGTTTTACAAGCTAGAAGTCGCGGTTTTCTCTGCAGTTTTGCTTTTTGACGTGTGCCATCATTGCACACTTTCATCTTGCGCCGTCGCTGTTGTTGCTTCAGTTTATTTAGGCTGTTGACATGGCCCGTTACTGCTTTGTGTGCTTTTTTGGAAAACTTTGAAAGAGCGCAAACACACACAACCACTAAAGACAAGAGACGAGACACGCCGCTTGCGTCTCGTCTCTTGTCTTTAGTGGTCGTGTGTGTTTGCGCTCTTTCAAAGTTTTCCAAAAATGTACCAACTCGCCCAAAAAGAAGTGTTAATGCTTTGTATGCGCGCCAAAATCCAGCGCACGCTCCCATTCCTGCCCGAAAAAATAGCTGAAGGAAGCTTGGTTAAACAAGTGGCCAATGTGTAAAGAAGTGAGTGGTCATTGTTGTGTGTCTAATGTGTGTTTCATCGAACAAGATTTCATCTATATGGAGTTGGAGAGTTCCGTGAGTTGCGGCTGAAGGACTGCGCTAATTAAAGTTTATATTTTTGCGCTTATCATTTGTGAAGCTAACGAAGTCTGACTGCTGGTGGGATAGAAAATATACTGGCTTCTTCTCCGAACAGTACCTGGCCACAGCAAGGATTGTTCGTCCGAAAGGGGGGAGGTGTCCAATTTCTTCTCATTTAAGGCATTGACCAGAGATTAAACTTCCTGCTGCCACACACAGCGGTACGCGTTGTGACTCGCCTTAGGCGGCTTCAACAGTAATTTTAAATAACCGAGAAAACAAATAACATGCATGCATATCATGATCTGCACACGTAAGAGTCAACAAAACTACGCGGAAAAACAAACACCGCCCGAGGCATGAGGGGCAACGATCGCGGTCAGTGTGCAAGAAGGAACACACCTCTGCACAGTTACTTTAAAACATTTCTTCTTGCCATTTCCACTGTAAAACTTGCCTATCAAGGATCAGTCGAATAGCGCCGTTTCTGCCGGCACTGTGCGAAGTGCCCCGCATCTGTCACCACCTGACAGCTCCGTTCCTCTAGCAAAGAAATATGATTGCCGAGCGCGCAATTTTCTCAAAATGATTACCGTGATTTATGACCGCTTATTATGGATCTGTCACATGTTCACTTTCTTTAACAACAGTGACAAAAACGCTGCAGGTGCAGCGTCGTAGCAGTTGTTCAAACTCTCCGGGCTACGCTTCGACAGCTCGCGGTCTCTGTGAAATGCCTTCTTGCCGAATAGAGTTGGCCTAATATCTCAAATAGGCTTCAACAGGCCTATACCGAAGTGTATATGAAAGAAATAAATAATTTCAGCATTAACGCGCAACTAAACTGCCTAGAAAAGCATCACACAGCAGCAGATCAACGCCCGTTATCCCCCTCACTGCGTCACGCGGTGCTGCCAAGAGATGGCGCCACGGTATCTCCTCGCGCTAAAAGGTCCGGCTGATGATGATAATGACGGGTGTGGAATGCGCTGTTCAAGTAAGTCGGAAAGAGTTGCTTCTTGGGCTGGTTGCAACACCATTTAACAGGAAGGAATGATGCGACAAAAACAGGTAGAAGGCAATTATTGGGAGCATCCTAACTACGTATTACTTCGCGGAACGGAACACGTGGGTTTCAGCGCCGTTTTTGTTTCGTACTTGCTTTTTTTAAGCATCATTGCTTCTCTGAAAGCATGTAAGTCGACAGGGACTGATAAGGGCACCGGAGGCTTCCACCTGGTCCATTGTATATCACTTCGAAGTGGGACCACTAGAGAGGGACGAGGCGGAGAATGGAGGCGATCCCAGCACGAAGCCTGAAGAATCAAGCACGACCTTTATCTTCCCTGATGACGATTCGTAACCGCAATAACCATCAGTGAGGATTAATGGCGCCATCTAATGCATAATATAACACTTAAGCATGAATCCAATAAGCCCAGCGCCCCCGTCGCTTTTACGACGTCTTGTTTCCTGTTGTGTAGCTCTGTTTTTCTCACAGAGCCTTTATTGTTGGTTTTTGTCCACATAAAGTAATATAAAACGGAATATATCGTTATAGTAGGGTGTTTCGTCGTTTCGCTGCTGTTTTTAATTAACCCTATTTCACTTCTTTTCTCACAGCGGCCACCTCGTTACGTGGGTCCTATAAAATTATTCAATCTTTTCCGATGCTTACGTCATATATGGCTCTCCAAGCTCTCTCGTTACCTTTGGTGGTGATCAGCCAGCCACATTTTTCCACTTTAATTATTTACGTAACAGCTGCAAAGGCGCATTCTAACCGTAAGTCACGGACGTTGCAATTCGTTCGGCTGGCGCAACCCCAGATATAGGCCACGTGTGACCGTAAAGCATATTGTCCAAAACTGGTCGCGTCACGTCCACCACTCGCTGGTATTACCGCCATTAAACTTGAACAAGTGAATGCGATAACACCTATTGACCCTGGATGACTAAGTGGAACAGTTGAACTTGAAGCAAGCCTACAGTTCTCAGAAGAGAACACGCAAAAACAGCGACATGCTGTTAGTGCTACAGTGTTTGCCATGTTATTCTTTTCGGCTTTGGACGGTACCTGCACTGGTGAAAGAGATTCTGGAATCATAGGTTTCATTTTCAGCACGTTCGCCAATTGTACTTCTCATTTTTGATGACGTCTAGTTCTGCATTGCCCTAAAAGACTTATTCCTTTTAATAAAACTCACCTGAAAACATCAGGACTCAAACTTTGCATGTACTCCTCATATACGTTGTTGCCGCTGTAAACATTAATCTTTCACAAATGCACGATCATCTGTCTCAAGTCCAGGAGGCCAGCAGAATCGGGATGAGAAGCAGTTGACTTGTGCCGCATAAGCTAAACATTACATTTAGCTCAGGCGCTGCTCCTCGTGGCTCAAAGAAACCTCCGGCGCGGAACCGCAGTTGAATGATGAGAATGCAGGTATGCCTTAAAGCTAACGGCCTCAATTTAGTTCAGTTACAAAATCCTCACTAGAACGTCAGAAGGTTCGCTTATCGCAAAGCTGTATATTTGGTTCAGCAGTCTGGATCGCAGCCAGTCGTCCTGCAGTCCATGTATTCTATTTGTTTTTCTCTTATCCGACAGGCAGCTGCTGACGTACCGAGAAATTCGTTGCCAAATCATACTACGGGTCATCCACCGTTCTGTAAAAGCCATTCCGCATTCATGAGGAAAAAAAGCGTCGGGCTAGGAAGCCGGTCGCTGGGCGGGCCCGCAGCTTTCGACACCGCGACGATCCAGAGCCGGCGCGATCCGCGGAAAGCATAGGCACCATCGGCAGGCTTCGGCGTCTTCCTGAAACACAAGAGAGAAGGAGAGAGCAGTCATAAACATCGGCCGTCTGTCATCGGGAACGAACAAGCGCGTGGCGCAAACCGCGTTCAACATGAACGCCGGCAATTAAGTCGGTCTCGCTCGACAACAAGGAGCCGTCATGCGTCTCCAGCGTGGCATCCGTGGCACGCGCACCCGTCATGTTTCACGCCTCCCCCCTCCATGCGACCGGTGTCTATGCCGCACCTTGCAGCCAGCGGCTGCCTGGGAGCGCAACTGCCAGGCTCCCGAAAAAGCCGCCCGCACGAGGTGAGCGGCGGCGTGATGCGGGACAGCGCGAGTGAGGCTGACAAATTAGCGGAGCGCCAGCCTGGTGTTCCCGTGAATGACGCCGAGAATGAGGGGGGGTGCAGCGAGGAAGAGTGGAAGAGCTCGGGCGCGGACGCCGCCGGGCGCTCCTTCTATTTCGGGAGGGCGCCAGAAGAAATTTATATTACGCCCATCTTGTTTATGCGACGCCGTTGAGCCGTGCCACTTCTCCCGCAAGGCGCGCTCTCTCTCTGCCTTTCGCTTCGTTTTTTGAGCAACTCTTTTAACCTTTTTTTTTTTTGTTCCTTTCATTTCACCATCCCTTTCCCACTGCCTTATTTTCTCCTTGTTTTTTTCTTCTTTTTGTTACAGTTTCCTCGCGCGCTCGCGTCGCCTCGAACCCCAGCACGCATCTTTGTCTGCGAGCGGGCACAAATCTGCGGCATACGGCCTCGCGGGCCTGAGAGGGTGCCGGACGGCGGTTATTTTCGTAGCGCGCGCATCTCGGCCGCGCGCAGCGCACATGCAGCAGCAGCAGCGCACGACGTGCGGCGGGAGCCGTCCACGCGCCGCGAATCCGATCCCTCTCGTGTCGGACGGACGGAGCTGCACGTGGCGCGATAAACGGAGGCGATCGCGCGCGCGCGCCACGTTCTCCGTACCCGCAAGAGAGGAAGTGTCGCACGCCAGGCCAAAGATGTCAGAACAAGATACGGGAAGAATAGCGCTCAAAAGACGGAACCAAAAAAGAAAACTGGAACCATGCACTTATTAGTTTCTCGATCAATTCAAGACGGATCTTTTTTTTTTTTTTTTTTTTTTTTTTTACTTTTTTCGAGGCACCTGGCACACACGACATTCATGAGCGATCTCTTCGCACGAGATGAGACGTTCGCCTACTTGCTGGGCTTGGGGCATCATCATCATCATCATCAGCCTGACTATACCCACTGCAGGGCGAAGGCCTCTCCCATATTTCTCCACTTAACCCGGTCCTGTGCTAGCTGCATCCACTTGACCCCTGCGAACTTCTTAATCTCATCCGCCCACCTAACTTTCTGCCGCCCCCTGCTACGCTTTCCTTCCCTTGGAATCCAGTTTGTTACCCTTAGCGACCATCGGTTATCCTCTCTTCGCACTACATCTCCTGCCCATGCCCATTTCTTCTTCTTAACTTCCACTAGAATGTCGGTAACTTGAGTTATTTCTCTGACCCACTCTGCACGCTTCCTATCTCTTAGTGTTACCCCTACCATTTTTCGTTCCATAGCCCTCTGAGTTGTCCTCAACTTAAGTAGAACTCTCTTGGTTAGCCTCCGCGTTTCAGCCCCATAGGTTAGGACAGGTAAGATGCAACTGTTGTATACTTTCCTCTTGAGCGATACCGGTAAGCTGCTAGTCACAATCTGCGAGTGCTTGCCAAATGCGCTCCATCCCAATCTTGGGGCATCAGTTTTTTACTAATGTCTTTCAGTCAACGCAAGCTACGGAGATCGAAGAAGCGTAAGAAAAGATCAAAATGAGCACACTTCGCGAAGCCCTTGTTTGTGTATAAGTGAGTGTGTTTAATTGTCAAACATGTTTCGATGGCACGAGAGGGTAGAATATATTCAAGAAAGTAAGTATCGTTGAATAATTTATACGTGATTAGCGGCGAATGTGGCTTTGGTTTAACTTGAAGAACGCATCACTGCTGTGTCGCGCAGCGTTTTCCACATTTGCTCACAATGACTTGCGATTGGCTGCCCTATGAAGTACTTGTGTGTAATATTTAGCATTTTCAGTGCATTATATAGCATAAAATCCCATAAAGAAAGCTACATTTTGAGCGTGCTTTCTAGTCCGAGCATCAGAGTACAGCACTCTTATGGATCCGTGATGCTGCTGTGTCATCAAATGTACGCAAACCTAATAAGCAGCCGCAATATGTTATCCGGTTTTATCGAATTTAACATTGACAAAAATAAACAAAAAGCAGAAGATAGGCTCTCTGAGATCTACCGCAGCCGGAACCAGAGCTACATACAAAATGGCGGGAAACATACGTGTATTAATTTCCCTGGTCACCGACTAATGCAAATAGATGGAGAGCAGAAATCAAGGCCTACTAGCCTAATCAACTATTCAAAGCTCCTTATTTTCTTCTGAAAATTTGGTGTACTAAGAGCCAAATTTTTGTTCTACCAAGCGGTTCGTATATTGAGCTTGAACGGGAAGACTATTACGCGCACCAGTGAATCCGTGTATCGAATCTCCGCGTGTACCGACAGCTGTGTGAAATCAGACATGCAACGAAAAGGGCTTTATGAAAATCATCTGAGAAATTTTTCTTTGAGGTGTTCATTACTGCAGGAAATCGTCAGGTCTGCAAATGGCGACTGGTCGTCGATGGGAACGCACAATCACACTCGGGGCTCTGTGTGTACTTGAGCCCCCCTCTTCCTATTCCTGCGTTTGCGTCTTTTTCAGCAGTGTCGTCTCCCTGACTTCGAGTCATCTGATCGGTAGTATGCAGTAATCAGAACTGGTAGCAACCGAATTGACATCTGGTTCCGGTGTTTGATGAGTTGATTCTAGGTCAGGGAAATAACGACACTTCTGAAAACGATGCAAACTCAGAATACGGACCCTGGTCTCGTGTTTACATGTGTTCCGATGAACGCCAATTTCAGTGTCGTCGATTTTTTTTTCTTGGACTGACTAATCCACCTTTTGTGCAAGGATTCGGCGGCGCCGTGCGGAGATCGCTAGAGAACAATCTGGACAGCGTCCTAGCAGACAGCGCTGAGATCATCGCGCTAACGTTGCCGTACAACTGGTGCGAAGAAAAAGTGGAGTGAAAGACGAACGCAGACGAAATGAATTACGAATGCCCGTTTTGTGCAAGTGTTTGAGAAGCAATTGAACTAAAAAGAAAAACACGGCTGGAACGAGTAGCGGGGGCCTGTTAGACTGCCTTAACCGCGCTTACTAGGCGTTGCTTTGGGGAGAAGTACGTGCTTTTCCTGCCGCTCTGCTCTTCGCGGAGCGGTGCTCACATATTGGTCGCTCCTTGTCAAGTTCGCGCGGAGTCGTGGCAACAGCGACGCCATTTTGGACGATTTCCATGGCAACGCCGTACAGATTGATTCCATCAAGGACCACTAGGGCACGTTTCGCACATGCGCAGACAACTTACACAAAAAAGACGGATTGCACCGAACTTATTTACGATTCCGTATCAAGCAAAAAAACCCTATATTTAAGGCACTTTAACCGGTGGTCTGTTACAGGTATCGGAGTGGATACGAAGACAAGGCAAACGGGGCAAAATGCGACAGAATGTCAAGTTGGCAGATGCGATTAGATTCACTGAATCTGTTAATTATTTTGATCACGCCTCCAGAATTCTTGATTTGAATGATTATCGACCGCAGTATTTGTATTTCATACTGGGCTGGAAACCTTATATCACTCGCTGCTAACAGCAAGGTCTAAAATCTAAGCGCAACGCCGTTGTTTGACGGAGACTCACACGGACCTTCAAGGTTAGTATCCAGTCCCGTATGAGGCTAGCCATACAGTGCACCTACATATGAGTGTGGAACAATTCAAAGGTAGAAAGGAGGGGACACTGTGCCCATGGCTGACCAAAAAATTAGCTATGGTTTAGTTTGTTGTTAAACCTGGAGTTAAGCGAGAGAAATCTGCATGGTTACGCTTAGGTTCGGCTTGAAAGTAAAGACATGGGTTTAAATTTTATTTATGCCATAGGGGAATCACTTCACGTATAAGTCCCCCTTGCCTCTCGTCGTTGACCATTCTCATTTGGGTGTAGAGGCCTTCTAGTGGTATGAAATCGTCTCTATGTCGAACTCCGAGGCACACCCCCGTCACAACGTTCAAACGAACCCTCTGTCCTAGCAACTCGTTGTTGTCGTTCGCCTCTACCAACTACCGAGTTATCTGCCTTCTTCTTTTTCTTTTTATTCGTCTTCATCTTTTTCTGCTTTTCTTTATTCTTCTTTTACTTCTTTTTTTTAACCTCTTTTTCTTCTTCTTTTACTTCTTCTTTTTCTTCTTTTATTCTTCTTCTTCTGCTTCTTATTATTTTTCTTCTTCGGACAGGCACGGACAGGCACCGCGAAATAGCGAGACTGAGGCCAACGTAGCTCGCGCTACAAAAAGTGTTTGAATTGGAGATTAACGCGTGCAGCATTATTGACGCAGCGCTGTATTCATCATCGTCATCAGTCTGACTACGTCCACTGCGGGATAAATGCCTCTCCCACATCCCTCCACCTGGCCTTATACCATGTATAAGCAGCGGTCACATGACCACCAATCGTACTACAGTCCTGCCTGTTGCCTGGTTAATAAGACCTCCGATAATATGGACAACTCGAATTATGGTCGTTTTTAGCGGAACATACTTTTTGAATGTATCGCTCAATGTCCGGACAATGGACAATGTGGAAATCCAAAGCGGCCATTGATTGGGGTCAGTGCAGTTTTGTCGCGTCAATAAGGACAGTGATGAGGGCAAGTTCTCTACTTCCTGCACCTGCAGATGCCTCGTTTTTTGCCCTTTGGGAGCAGTGCAGTTGAACAACGCAATTAAATATCGTAAATGACTAAGTAATGACCTTTTCCTTCTGTACTCTCATGCTTTACAACGCGAAATTGCTCGGGTCGTACACCTTAGCTCTTTCCGTATTGCGTACATGAATGGGTGTGAAAAACTCTCTCTGCCGCTTGCTCAGAGTAAGAAGTCAAGCTAAGTCACTTTCAACTAACTGAGCGCTGAATTCATTTACGTGGACAGTTGTTGTAGAAGTTAACTTATCTATCCATTTCAGTCAGAATATTTTCCGGGATGGTGAGCTTGTAGTTCCAAAAACTGCTTCATACCAACTTTACTGGCCACCCCTATCATCAAGAACTTACCTTAATCACAGCGTGTTTTTTTTTTTTTTAATTCCTTGCTATTCGTTATTACGGGCGACTCGCTTTATAGACAGTTCTGCTCAGGAATCAAGGTGTTCATACTAACTATAGACATGACTGCATATGCAAACCGAAGGACTGTGAAAGAGGACGTAACTCAGTGAATAGAATTCCCGATGTATGAATGGCTTGGAAAGGGGCTGTGCAAGACGTCCAAAGCGCCGCTTCATATTGCAGACTGTTACGAGTCCATACAATGGCTTTCTCTCCAGCTTTCTCTGTCGTCATATTCTATTAAGCATTCCGACTATAATCGTGCTTATAGTGACAGGGCATAGCACAATTTTTTTTTTTTTTTTACCTCGGCGCATGCCCATGGCATGAACCGTAATATTTGTTCGCGTGCCGTAATCGAACCAATGCATAGAGCAGTCTTAAATATGGTGTGCTTGTATATATAGACAGTGCTGTTTAATGTGTGTGGTGCAACGCAACTAACTGTGATTTCTTTTTTCTTCTCTTCCCTTCATACATAAGCCCCGAGTTATGCATTATGCAATCCTGTAAACTATACGACATAAGGGTGCCTGTCACTTCAGGAATCTCTCTCGAAACTGAACACTGGGTTCTCATGCGATGAAAAAATAACATTAAAAAAAGCAAGCGCGCTGCCGCTCTCAAGCCATGTTGTAGTACACAAAGCGCCCGGCCTTTGACAGCCAGTCCCGCAAAATACGTATCAAAGGCACAGAAAGAGATTCTTAAAAAACGCATCTTTCAAACATACACGTGTCGATTGTAGCATTCTCATGCCAGGCAAAGTGAGCAGAACTAATCTGAGTTTGTATTTCGGAGGCATTGAGGAGGCCGTCCACTTTCGATTCTGGACCGCGGCGGGGAAAAACCGACGGCGCGGCCTGTTGGCGGATAAGCCGAGGAAAAAAATAAAACATAGAGCTTCGGCGGATGGGGTTACAAATCCTCCTGTGTCCCCACGAGGGTGATTGTGGGAGGGTAGGCGGCGGGTGGACAGGCCTCCCTTCGTTCACAACAGGCGGTCTCGAGTTCACACCACCGCCGAGCCCCATTCTACTCTCGTAAGCAGGTGGACGCTGTCGAGCCGCGTGGATTGAATCAGGCTCGCCCTCACCGGCGCAGTGCGTCCTCGAGCGGGATTTTTGTCGCCCGCTCTGTTTTCATTTTTTTTTTTATAGCTTCGGGCTCCTCTAAAGGTTGATCTTTTTATTTCACCTTCTCTCTCCTTTCCCGCCCCTCTCGAACTTGGCGCTGATCCTCATTGTGGGCTTTTTCTTTTCTCCTGTCGGTGCTCGCCACTTTTCCGTCTCCGATTAAACTCGACAGCGAGAAGTTCGGAAAGAAGCAAAAGAGCATCAGCGGCTGCGGCCAGAAGGCAGCAGAGAAGGTGTTTGCGTGACGCCCAGCTCTCGAGAGCCGGGGGGGGGGGGGGGGGGGGGGGGGGTGATCTGCTAACCGGAGAAAGGGAGCCCGGCGCGCCAGGGAAATGGAAGTAATACCACAATGCCCTGCGGTTATTTTTCCAAGAAGGAAGCGCGGAGGGTGGCAAAGAATAATAAAAGGTTGACGGGCAAGGCGATGTTCCATCCTACCGATCCTCAAGTGGTTGCCACTCGGCTGCTGGGGAGACGAGGGGAGACCCCGGGATGTTGATCTAAGGGGACGGTTCGGGCGTGCGTTCCGAGAGCCTGCCAACAAAGGGACACGGGCGACCACGAGAGGGAGCGCCGGGGCCCTTCTTTCGCGCACCGCTACGAGTGTCAGCAGAGTCACCAGCGGCGCCCGAGTTCGCAGCTTCTATTTACCCAGCAGCCGACTCCCCCCGCCACCACCGACGCGGTCGTGGGCTCGCGCCGCGAGCCGGCACGTAACGCCCGTCGTCACGTGGCCCCTTCGGCGACGCCAATTTGCAACTTCGACGGCGCGGCGCTCGGGCACGCTCACGCTTCTCGGGGTGCTTGCTCCTGTGCACGCCCAGGAGCGCCACGTACTTGCTTGCTGCTACCGTTGCCTAACCAGCTACGAAAGGGAACTATGGGAAATAAAGAATGAACTCGAAGTTCAGGGACAGCACCATGGATATTCCTAACTAGGTGACGACAAGATGGCGAGGAGGAATGCAAATTTGGAGTAGAGATACTGCGCCTTTGGCATTACCTCCTCACAAAGCCAAAAGAAATCGAGCCATTGGAACAGTGGAGCTTGCCTTACATGGTGTGAAGTTGGCGCAACCTGGTCTCCATTATCAGGTAGCGCCCACTTCACATGGGGCGTAGAGCGAGGAGTAAATTATGTATGTATCCAGAAAAAAATTTAGAAGGCCGCCTGCCACTCTTCTCCATTTAGTGCCGTCACCTAGTCTACGATATCGACTCATTTCTGGAGGTGCCTATATCTCAAAAAGGCCAGCGATACCAGACATAGAACCAGACATATGTAGACATATTGCATTGTCCAGAGAAGGCGGCTCTCAATGCGAAGTAAACAGAAAAAATACAGAAAACTTTTTGCACCTTCATACGTCCGCCTCCACTACTGGTTTCATGACGTTCACGCTAATGGGCGTTTCCCAATAGTTACTGCCCATCCTAATAAAGCATGTGGTCAGATTCTGACGAGCCTCACGGAGCATTTCCTTCTCTGATGAACGAGTAGTGCCATTGTAAGCTGTCTGACGCGGAGTAATGAAACAATTCAGACGTGTAGCGGCGTGCTCATGAGATTGGGATTAGGGTGAGATTAGGAAGTTTCCTGGGGTGAGGCATCTGGTTTAGGACAGGGCTAATTAGAGGGAAATGAAGATGTCTTTGCCCTGAAGTTAGACTAACTAATATATTATTTCATTGCCTTATTATTATTATCTTTACTCATTACTATACAGCTTTGTTTCTTGATGCTAGCAAATTCTTTGATACTGTTAGTCATGATATTCTATTAAATAAGTTAAATTTTTTATGTTTACGAGGACCATTTCATAATGTGCTAACAAACTATCTTGCCTACGAATAACAAATAGTGTCCTTAAACGAAGAACGTTTTAGTAACAAAGCGCCCATTTACACTGGTGTTTCACAAGGTTCAGTTTTGTCTCCGCTGCTTTTTAACATATTTGTCAATGACTTTGCTTGTACTCGATCCAATTGCAGGGTCTCCCAATATGCTGTTGGCCCTGTTCCTCTTTCTAGTCATTTATTCTATAACACAGCAATCACAATGCTGCAAAATGATATCTATAGAGAAATGGAATGGTTTACAATGATTTCGCTTAAATTGAACCACTCAAAGAGTGAACTAATTTGCTTTAGAAATTTTTTCACGACAGAGGTGACTGGCTGTCCTGTTTTTCTCCATAGCATTCGCTGTGCCCCGTGTTGTTGCTCTCAAGTAAAATTTTATGACCCCTCAATAACATATAAGGCAGTGTTCTTCGAAGGCTAGTATGCCTTGGGAGACTCATTGGCCACATGTTTTGTAATTGACTTAAGAGTGTTGCTTGGTTGATTTATCATTGCAGAAGCATTGCTTCCCTTCCCAGTGAAAAAAAAAAAAAAAAAAAGATTGTACGTTCACTTGCGTACGGTATGCTTATTTATGGCATTAAAGTATTTGCTTTTTGTCTCCATCTTTGGCGCCACATGTCGATTCGCTTTTGAATAGTATTCTCAATAATGTAACGTACAATTTGTAATTGGTGTCATCAAATAACATTTTTAAAGCACTTGGCTTTCCTATATTTTGCCCACTTTTAATACATACAATTGCACTACGGCATTTTTGGCAACCTGGGCCGGCTTGCACGATAAAGTCCGAGCTAAGTCCAGACTTAAATGGTGTCTTTAGAAAGACCAAGCTTATTTAAGACGGCTCGTGTTCCGAACGTCGAACGCTTCGGGTTCATGTTCACCAGAGTGGCTTCCCAGAACGGCCTCAGCAACCACTTGGGGTATTTTTCCTCGTAACACAATCTTAAGCCGCAAAAAACAATGGCACGGATTTTACACAACGCAAAATGGACGGAATGTGTACATCTTACAGCAGGGACAGTGCCAGCGCATCCCTGTATTTCCCTAATTTCTCTACTTAGACACCTGGCGTCCTTGTGTCTTAACCAAGACAGCACTAGAGTCGTAAACATACAAGCGACTTATTCAAGTCAGGACTGCAGCCCAGTCTTAACTCCAGTCTTAAGCGGTCATGCTAGTGGCCTATTCTTTAGACTCCAGTTAAGTCTGGACTTAGCTAAGACAGTTTTAAGATTGTTTTGTGCAAGCGGGCCCTGGTTTTAAAGCTAAGCATATTAGACAGCTCACGCTTCGTTACGCTTCCCGTTTTTCGTTCCCACAATCAAACTCCTTATACGGCGAGGCAAGATGTTGCTTGTACGTGTCTACAGTGTTTAGTGACTTGCCGGATGAAAATGTTTCTGCTACATCTATAACCATGCTAAAAATTTTACTCCTTTTGATTTGAATGTTTCACACCGGGTATTTAATTGACGAGTGACTTATATGAACCTTTTTACATTGGATATTTAATTGTCGGGAGTGTCCACTTTCACTTCACCTGTCAGAAACAGGAAACCTTTTTGGATGTCAATTCGTTTTTTAAACAAGTTTTGTATTGCCGCGTCGACTGCCGGGCCAAGCACCACAAGCCGCTACTGGCTTAGACAAGACCTCTTGAATATTGCAATTAACTATGGCGTCATTAAATGTTTATTATTATTATTATTATTATTATTATTATTATTATTATTATTATTATTATTATTATTATTATTATTATTATTATTATTATTATTATTATTATTATTATTATTATTATTATTATTATTATTATTATTATTATTATTATTATTATTATTATCTACAAACTCCTTCATGGCCACATTATGTGCTCTCAGCTCTTAGAGTACATCCTACTGCGCGTTCCACGAAAGAGCATGAGGGAATTCAGACCGTTTCAAGTTCCTCCGTTTCTTCATTCCCATTGAACTGTGGACAGAATGCAAAGGTTGTTTAAGTCTTTTTGTCTTCACCTTGACATCTTCAGAAACTCGCTCTCTTCGTTTATATTGGATGTTCGCAGCGTTGTATTCTAAACAGTACATTCTCACATATAACTTCCACTTTCTAGCCTAAATATTCTATTTACTTCACTTTTTGCTGTTTCTCCTTTTCAATGCTGTTTGTATTTTGAACTGATTTTATCAGTTTCTTCTTTATATTTCAAGTTTAAGCTTTATGCTCGAATCTTACTGTCCAGCGTGCAATTTTATTTCTTTATTGTATTTCCCTGTATTTCTAGTCTGTGTTCTAGGTACCACACACTTGCTGCGCTTGGAAGGGACACAGAGGTTTTTTCAGAAAGAAGCAAAATAGCCTACTCAAAGACGCATTGTTATGGAAATCGAATTTGTGCCATCCCGGCGATCCACAGAATGCGTATTCGTTCTCTTTCATTGTAGTATAGTTTGAACTCAGCTATCACGGGTCGGTTAATGTTCGCTTTAAAGTGCGGAGGACAAGAAGGTCTGCTTCCTCATTATCTCCGTATTAAAACTTGAAATGAAGTTCCAACGCTGCGTGCGCTTTACACCTGTTGAACCTGATCAAGAGTCATCCTTCACTACTCTACCCAGTCTAGTAATCGTCTGTTGGCTACTGTCGCAGAATCGGAAAAGCGAACAAAAAATGTGAACACCATGAACTCCGCAGCATATCTTAAATGGAGCGCGAACACAGAAAGAAATGCGATTTCTGTTCCCTTCGTTCTGCGCTTAATCGACGAATTCCACCCCTGCAGAATCGAGAAACGTCGAACCCACAACAGCAGATCTTTAATGAGCGTCGCTTCCGTCGCATGCCGATCCAATACCCACTGCAGGAACTATGCTCTCATTGGCGCGCACTCTCATCTCGGGAGTTGCCAAGAGGCCTAGGCCTAGTATACCGGCCTAAGCCGGCAGCTTAAGTCCCCCAGACGTGGGATTCACTTGCAGCCTCCCTCTGGCCTCAGGTTTTCGCGCGTCGTCGGTCACGGTAGATCCCTCGGGCGCGACGAAGCGAACGGCGTGACCTAATGGCGCGGCCCAGGAGGAGCGCGCGTATAAAACGTCCGGGAGAAGGAAGTTAGCCTCCTTTTAGCCCCGGCAACGGACGCTCGCGCACGGGCCTTGACCCCGGAGCTGTCAACCGTGGTTCAAACTCTTGTCGTCACCGGCTTTCCCCTCCACGCGGATCCAGAGACCCTTGCGGTGCACTGCTCGCGCGCTACCAAAATAGAATCGGCGACCAATCTCGAACGAATTCGTGCCGGCTACGCTTTTTATTGATTAGTTTCGGCGCGCCGCGCAGCGCATCTCTCCATTCCTCCCTTCAGTCCTCTCTCGTCCATCTCTCTCTCACCTTTCCCCCCTGTCTGCACTTGCGCGCGCGAGGACCTGTACTGCGTGTGATGTCTTTCATCCGTCTACCGAAAGCTCTTTCCGTTCGGGCTCTTGTAAACTTCACCTGTCAGCGCCGAACATTTTCATGCCGCGGAAGGATCGACCAAATGATAATAAGCAAAACGGAAGACCGTGTCACTACGTTCGTTTTTATCCTGTAGGTTGAAATAGTTCGACGCACCACGCCGAGAGGGAATTTCGTTCTTGGCTTTTACGCTGCCTCGTCTCGGGGTTTTGAAGGATTTTTTTTTTTTTTTTGTGCCTATTAGACGATGCCGTAAGTACGCTATAGCCAGAGTTCAGTACCGAAACGGAGGGAGACAGATAGCCGGAGAGCGAAGTGCGGTTTTTAAAATACGAAAGTTGATTTAATAAACACGCCATATAGTAGAAGCATCAGATATGTAGCTCCAACATGGCCCAGAAGCAAATAACAATGTTTGAAAAAAAAAAAAATGGTGTAATAAGAACATCGTTGGGAACAGTGTCACTTACACGGCAGCTATCAGAATAAAAAAACCGCGTAGCTGCGTAGTTACCCTTTATAGCCACTATGCTAGCATTGACTCGACTTAGAATGCGTAAAGGACATTACTGCATAAAAGCAGTTTTTAGACGCCCGCGGATGCTTGGTTATTATGTAGGAAGGGATTTTGTGGTCAAATAGGTAAAATCCCGCTTTGCAAAAGCAAGGCACCCGTGTGCTGTGCGATGTCAGAGCACGTTAAAGAATCGCAGGTAGTCGAAAATTCCTGCGCCCTACACTACAGCGCTCCCAAAGGCTCCCACGGCGCTCCCGAGAATCCCAAATGGATTTTAAACTCCACAAACCAAACCAATACAATTTAATTTTAATGTGCGAGCCTTCATATGCTCACCACTACCGACCAAGGATCTTGTCCAATCTTTTTGTGCGTGCGTGCGTGCGTGCGTGCGCGCGCGCGCGCGTGTGTGTGTGTGTGTGTGTGTGTGTGTGTGTGTGTGTGTGTGTGTGTGTGTGTGTGTGTGTGTGTGTGTGTGTGTGTGTGTGTGTGTGTGTGTGTGTGTGTGTGTGTGTGTGTGTGTGTGTGTGTGTGTGTGTGTGTGTGTGTGTGTGTGTGTGTCATTAAAATAGTAGGGCTGGTTTGGTTGGTTCTGGACGAAATTATGAGGGAGAGTGGACACCAAGCCGGCGTCCGTGGTGTCCACCCTCCCTTCCACCGTCTGTTTTATTGTTTGTTTGTTTGTTTGTTTGCTTTTGAGGTGTGCACGGGCCGAAATTTTGAGTCTGAGCCCGGCCCAGGTCCTATACTACAGGCCCGAACCCGGCTCGGCCCGACACTGAGATGGCTTAAGACCGGATCGTCTCGGCCCGGTGCTCAGATATAAAGACCCGGACCCGGCCCGGCCCGACATGTCATTGAAGTTGAAACGGTGATGCTGAAAGAAATAATGTAGGAATGATGAGTTTAAGATCTTGAAATTTTGCGTTCTCGCGTTTAAGATGACCAATTTGTAGAATATATAGAGACACAGCATAATTGTAGAACTGTCATTCTAAATTAGTGTGCAAAAACAACAAACTCTGCACTGTTGAATGCTTGAGGTATTTGCGGCGCGGCTGGATGATGAACGCAGGAGCGCTGAAGTTTATTTCAGTGCTCTAACTTGTGGTTGGAATGACTAACAAGGTCTTCTTAGCAAGGAACTCAAGGTTTGGTCAAAAAGCTTCTTTGCTTCCCTAAAAGTGGGCTAGTTCTGAATCAAAGCAAGGGGGTTGATTTTGTGGCCAAGTATTCAGTGAGCTCGTCTCGCTGACAGTGCGTCATTGGCGTGTGTTTTCGAGGTGCCGGCGTTGAAACTCAAGCACCGCAATTGGTTTGAGCTAGGTACAGCTTCAACCGAGGCACGAATCGCGAAATGGATACCGACGCGAAACTTGAAACTGTATAGCTAGCCACCTTGCGGGCTCCGTTCACGGCGAAGAGGTGTGCAGGAAAGGCTGACCAACTCCAGGAGAGAACTCTGAAACTCTTCCCTGGCGAAGGCGCGGGAAAATGCTGCGCATTCTAGAAGTCTATATCCCCGTTACCAAATTCGCGTTTTTGTAAAAGTCGCATGTGCTCAAGATTGACGCGTCTGGCCCAGCCCGGTCCGTCCGAGACAAATATACCCAGGCCCGGGCCCGTGCACAGCTCTAGCTTGTCTCTTTCTTTTTTTTTTTTTGCGCTGAAATGATGTATCATATTTCTATCGAGTTCAAACCTAGGTACTCGGTTTCAGTAGCCGTGTGCCTTGACCTCCGAGCCAGCGCGGCGGATGGTTGAAGTATATGAATAAATCTCCGCCATTTTCTTACTTGCCCAAGCAAACATTTTTTCTATTTGCGCTAGCAACACGGCGCCACTGGCATATTTACGAGGCACCATAACTGACAACAATTATTCATCTTCAATGCATTTTTTCCTTCATCGATTCAGTCATGCGAGTTTAACAATTTATTGGAGTTAAGCTTCTGTGATAGATTAGGCCTATATGCACATGTGATGATATAGTTAAAAGTTAATGTACAGTTTCTTCGTCAATGATCACAAGATAGGAGATTTTATGGAACATCGTTGTTTTGTGTCTTGTTGTGTCTTTTTTGCGCTGTTTTCTTACCAAGTATGAATAAGCAACTGGCCCAGAACCATATTGTATTGATCTACTCTAAGGATTGCTTCAACTTTGTAAGAGAACATTAGGCTGGGTAAAGGTGCAAAATGCAGAGGAGTTACACTGAATTCACAGAAAAGCCCCTTGAAGATCATTCGAAAAAATAGGAAAGTCACGCTGTATGCTGAAATCCAATTTCGTCTCTATTTCCGTACATCGAAAGGCGCGTCGCTTTCCTGCAAGTGGCGCTTCTCCCAACGGCAGTATTTGATATCTTTTCACTCACGTAGACGGGTCGGCTTCGCGGCATTGGTCTCCTGCTGGCAGCGTAAACCGTGTGACAGGGTGAATGTGGAGAGTGCATTCGATCTCTAGCACTCACATTGCACGCAAACGTTCTGTGATGCAGTGACACCAACGTACCGAAGGCACAGCGGCATCCTTCGCCTCGTATGCTTCGCTCACTTCATCGCAAAAAGCGCTGCGGCAACCAGCTCTCTCTCAGTGTTAATGAGCGGTTATTCTATTCATAGCGCACTGACAACATATTTGGACATCTTATGAGACAGCTGCTGGTCCCAGAATACCGCCCACTACGGCTTGGATGCAAAGTACGTTAGGTATAGCAATGCCTAACACGTGGTATGCTACCACCACCGCCGACGTGCAGCAAGAAACGCGTCACAGTCGTGCATGCGCAATGGATCCTTGCTTCCACATTGCAGAAAAGCTTATCTACTACCACTTTTTGGTATCGAATTATGAACATATCGAACTATATATCGCGATTACCTAAGAGTTAGGCATATCCAACAGTAGACAAAGTGAACAAGCAAACCTCTACCACAATCCGGGACATCACTCTCATATAAGAAGCGCTGTGCGAAAATGTTACCCGAAAAATTGTAAGGTTTCGACGTTTTTATGCATGATGAGGCACTAAACGCACACTGCAGTGTATGTATATGTGCCCCCTTTTTTGTCGTAACGTGTTATTAAAGCACGTATTTAACTATTTAACGGGCATATTTCTTTCATGGAAGTGTTACATTCAAGTAGACTCGCAACGTGAATGATAGTCGGCTTACACATTTTCACGCAACAACAAAAGATTACTGCGGAGTATGAACGATAGCTCCTATCATGCTGTTTGCGTGGCCGATAAACGCGGAGTAAGAGTAAATGGGTAGGTAAGTGGTGTTGTACATGTACTGTTCATTACTTTATTTCACTCTGCAGGATCAAGTGTGCTTAACACAGCGATATGCAGTAAATTTTCCATAATCTCTCTTGTGTCCCAGAAAAAAGAAAACATTGTGGTAACCTTATTATTCACATATTCCTAATCAGGCAAGGAGGTGAAGGGGCGTCAGCCGTCACTCGTGCTTTTGTGCCACACTAAGTTGATCTTTTACTTGAATGACAAATCAATGCAGCGTAAACAAAAAGAAAAAAAAAAGAAAAACAGCGGTCTATTAGTGAGCGCTGTCTGACAGTCTATTAGCGCTAAGGCGGGGGCGCCATCTTATATTCGCATTCATTTTGGCTCAGTTCTTGTTTTGTTCAACTTGAAGTAATCATTTTATCACACTCTGCACTTGTCCTCGCACCGATTCTTTCGCGGGTGAGTTAAAACCTCCCCGTACTTAACTCATCACTGTGACGAATAAACAACGGGTGAACATACAATGATACAGCACAATACAGTTGGAGTTTACATCATTCTACATGATGCAGAAAGCACAGAGAGAAAGCTAACGCAACAAAATTAATATCTTTCATGCCTTCCCTCTTCTGTGTGACAAGGATAGTCCAGTTAATAATCAAACATTATTATTTCCGTGCACGACGGGGCTTACGTTGTACGGTGGAACTTCCATGTCTTCTTCAAGGAGTTAGTTATCACCAGCTGCTTCTATTGCAAATGCTAATTTCCGGGAATTAAATATTTAAAGTTGTTCACAGTGGCAATGAGGTCTCCTTTCAGCTGTTAGCATTTGATACCCCTGTTAAGAGCACACACTGATTACAGCGTAAATACTTTTCGAAGATTACAGAAGTGTGGAATATTGTGCCAAGGAGCCGATTGGCCCTACATATTATGTGCGATGCTTGCAGATTGTTCAGCAAATGTTCCCAAATAGCAGACACGCAGAAAAAAAAAAAAAAATCACGCTTCGATTAAGGTGCGATAGTTCTATAAGTTTAAACAGCCTAAATTGAAGGTTCAAAAGACAAAATCAGGCATTTATCTACGTCACACCATTTTGCAGATGAAACTTAAAGACATAATTAAGTGAGGCAGTTATAGGCTTGTATGTTGAATGAGCAGAAATATGGATAGTTGTATTCCATAATAACGAATCTGCTAACCGTTTGGAGACAGCGCGTTAATACATTAGTTGTTTAAGTCATTCGAATAGAGGAACGAGACTTGGCATTAAGGACAGCAAGGACTCTTACCGAAAAGGTTGCTCCGAGCAAGTTGCTGCGTCGTACAACATACTTCCGCGATGGCAAAGTTATTTCTGCTTGAAGTCCAGGGATCGTCATTCGCTGCTGACCTGAAAAACGAGCAGTGCACGCATTATTGCGCTATACTATATATAAGGGAGTGTAGCCAACTGCCTCAACGATCGGTCTCGCAGGGTGCCAGAAATGACAAACGCAAGCATCCGATCGCTCATGCAGCATGTTTTAGGTTGCGCGCTGAAGCGGCGAGCAAGGTTTTTTCGACGGTGCCGGCGGTTGCAACGGCCACACGCGTGTGTCCCGTCTCTCGCTCGCTTCGCCAGGAGCTGCCGAGTTCCTTCTTCGCCGGAGCGGAGCGCAGCGCGCGCGTAAAAGACAGCCGTCCAAATAAACGCCGGCAGGAAACGGCGCGGACGATGCCACGCCGCCGATGATGAAGTTGAGTCGCGTTTAGTCGCACATCGAGCGGAATCTGCGTTGCTGGGCCGCGGCTGCGGCCGTTCCACGCCCGGGGAGCGCGAGTTATTCCGAGGCGCCGCGCGGTACGAAAGCCACCGCGTCCCTCGTCGTGGAACGCTAAACAGCGCGCGGGTGCA
Organism: Amblyomma maculatum; assembly: GCF_055883805.1. Taxonomy (NCBI): domain Eukaryota; kingdom Metazoa; phylum Arthropoda; class Arachnida; order Ixodida; family Ixodidae; genus Amblyomma; species Amblyomma maculatum. The sequence goes on from NC_139344.1 coordinate 213,530,187, forward strand.
GGTCGCGCGCTCAGTTTTTTTACGCGCCAATTCATCAGGCGGCGTCACTCGGTTGCCTAGCCACGGTCGCCATCTCTCTGGCGACCCACGGTTCCGAGGGGTGGTCGGACCACCGGAGCGCGAGGCCGGTGCGACATCCGCATGCGACGACGCACCGCCGCGCGAAACTCCGGGCAGGCGCGTGGCGGACCATATTTCGGTAGACAGGGCACTGCACTTAGCTCCCTGGATGCGTTATAGCGTTGCCTGCGAATGAAAAGAATAAAAAAAAATGATGCTGTTAATGCATAAGCTTTCTGTAAAAGCAGGAAATATATAAAACTTGGTTCTTTTAAACGTGTTTTTTCACTCCATTTTAACACGAAGAAATAATGATCAGACAAGAACCGTAGAAATATTACCATGTTCTTGCGAAAGTTAATGGCTATATAATGAATAAAAATTGCTTGTTCTCTGGGCAGATTTACCCACATACTTGTCACACGAACGAAGAAACACAAAAACATTATGCTACTTCTACAGACACACTGCCGTGGTGGTGCAGTGTTCAGGACACTCGACTGTTGCGCCCAGTGATGCGGGATCGAATCCCGGCCGTGGCGGCCGCTTTTCATGGAGGCGAAAAGCAAGGCGCCCATATGCTGTGCCATGTCAATGCACGTTAAAGAGAACCCCAGGTGGTCGAGATTTTCGGAGCCGTCCACCTACGGCATCTCTCATAGCCGGAGTCGTTCTGGGACGTCAAAGCCCATGAACCAGACCAAACCTAATTCTACAGAAATTAATTAACTTTCAGCACAGTATGACCTGGACTCCAAGGGAAATGAAATAAACGACCAAAAGGCCTAAAATAACCGCATTATCGCCGGAAAGTGTAACTTTCGGCTCAAACATCTATTCCTGGACTAGATCAACGCTTGCTGGTTATGGTTGCAGCTCTCAAAGTGCACGACGAGTTCGCAGGTTCCGTCCCCGACAGAGCGGCCGCAATCAGATGGAACCGAAATGCGAAAATGCTCGTGGGGTTTAGGTGCAAGTTAAAGAACCGCGTGTGATCAAAATTAGCCCTAGGTCTTTTACCACGATGTAAACCATGGAGTACAGAGTTGGTTTAATACGTAAAGACGTGTTGGCCTCTCTCCGTAGCCATGTCTAGAACAAAAACATTTCTTGTTTGTTCAAGGCAGATGGTACGTATAGCACTCAAGTTAGCGTCGGTCACGTCGTCATCCTCCATCTAAGTCCTGAATTATTAGCCAGTTGGCAGGACATTTATAATCTGATTTCAGGACAGTCGAATAGTGACATGACTATACTTGTGTTGCGTGCCACATGCCTTAAACTTTTTAGCCAAAGAAGAGGACGAAATATTTTTTCTCCACTGAAGGCTCGGGCACATATTAACATGCCCAGATGGTAATTTGTGCCCAGCTCGAGCGTAACAAACACTTCCCTGGCAGTAATGCTACGCTGGCGCTTTCATTTGTTTCATTTCTGCATTTAACATTCCAGCAAACAGTTGGGGGGGGGGGGGGGGGGGGAGCAAGAAGAAGGTGGTCGCGGACAGCTTGAGTGAGCCTGGAGTCCAGTGTGGAGACTAATGTTCACAACACGCATGTTTAACGTTGGAGGCCCAGATCAGCACCAGTACAAAGGGAAGGTTCTGTACATTCATTACATCCTATGTATAAGGAATCAATGCAGAATATAACTTTTATAAGTTTTGATAAAATAGTGAGGACGCCACTTATTTGGGCACCCCAATAGTGCGTTCTGCAAAAAGAAACCCCTAAGGCTATAAAAATCGTGGTGTCCAATGTCGGCAACGAAAACCGAACCACATGTCAATCGCTCTGTAGACAAGCGTGCAGAACTCTCTTCATAGCTAAGTACAACACTGCAGCGAAGAAAAAAAAAAATGCCAGCAACAGTTAGGCATGCTTACATGGTGTGAAGCCAAATCATGAATGTCTCTTCGTGATTTTTGTTTATTTGCTCTGCTTTTTAATGCTTTATAATTTTTGTTATTCGTTTTTTTTTTCTCCGCACTAACACTATCACTACTTAATGCCTCGCGCATTCACTACGTCTACCTTTACTCAGCCCGGTCTAACTCGGTTCCACCCCGATTCGGTTGTCACCTTACCCAAATTAAGTCAATTTTATTTTGAACTCTATTACTTTCCTTCGGTTCCACGAGGCTTGCGGATAAATTTGGCATCATTTGGCATTGTATATACCTTGGATTTCTGGTAAAAAGTAGGCGTTCGTTTGCATCTCCCTCAAGGCCATTGCTTCCTTTAGTGAAGGTGATTTTTCTAGAGGCAGTAATTTTTCTCTATTCAGTCTGAAGCCTTCCGTGATTTCTCGATATGTGACCTGTGCCTATCTTAGGTTTTTGCATGCTGATTGCTCCATCGTTACCCGGAGGTAAGTTGCTCGGGCAAGGATGCGCGCTGCTTCGTTCCCTCTGACGTATTCATGGGCCGGTGCCCATATTAATGTTCTTGTTCTCCCATATCCAGACCTCTCGTGATGCGTTCTGCCTCCTTAGAGATGCGGCCTTTGCTGTATAGTGAAGTATTACTGTTTGGCTGTCGCCGAGTATCTTTCTTGTGCGAGTTTCTCTACAGGCTAGCGCCACTGCAACTTATGCGATTTAGATGTCTTGCGTGTTGATAGATGCGGTGATTACTGGATTGCCCTCGCCGTCTACAACCGCCGTTAAGGCAGCTACGCCCTTACCTACGGTGGCAAGCGACGTCTTCTGGCGGCATTGGCGCTAATCTTTTTCTAGGGTTCTGGCCCTTTGATTTGGTCGTTCCTTATAAGTTCCGGGTGCATGTATTTAGATATTGGGGGTGTCCTGAGTAGGTCCCTTCGTCTGGAGTCCAGGCTGACGTTTTTTGTTTACTCCGACCCGTTCTAGGCCCACCATCCTTAGGATGGTTCTGCTTGCTTCGGTGTCATTCAGCCTCCCCACTTGTGCTGTTCTTACTGCTTCTCTAATTTCTGTCCATCTATTATGGACTCTTAAGTCCTCTAGATTTTGAGTTGGTGTTTGGACCGAGAGTTTGAGTGCCTTCTTGGTGCAGTCTCTGATTATTACATTTAGTTTCTGAATTTCTACCTGCGTGAGTTCCATATATGGGGTGGCGTAGCTCTTTCTGCTCATTACAAAGGCTTGCATGATCGCTTTCTGATCCGTGACGTCAAGTGGGCCAAGAGGCCTTTTTGAATTTGGCGCCGCTTGCTGATTGGTCTCCGTGACGACGTCACAGTACTGGTTCAGCAATCTAGGGATTTTGGTACGATCCTTTGAGGCCGAATGCTCGGTTCCACTGGTCTTAAGAGATATAAGACTTTCGCCTTAGTAATGTTTTGCATTGGTACTTACATAATAACACAGCGCGGAGCACAGCCACAATTTGATAACGCTTGTAGTCTCGCACTGAAGGTGCGCGAATATCGAGGATGCAGGACAGAAGAACAGGGCAGCCCATAATCTTCGCGTTGGCTTTTATGGTTTTCGGTTTTTCATGCTTTCGTCTAGTTTTGATTTGCTCAGGTCAACACCGAGGAAGTACTACATAATGGTACGGATATCTCCAGCTTTTCTTTATTTTTATTTTTTTAATGGCCTTCCGCGACGTTCCTTTCCATCTGCCGATTCAGGCGGCAAAAAAAATGACTTCTTCCTCGTCCCGTCTGTCCGAGTGAAAAGGACAGGACTCCTCAATAATCCCAAGGGGCGCTTTTTTCTTGTTTGTTTTTTACTGCCAGACCTTCCATTTACTGTGCGGGCTTCGGCGCCCCCTTTGTTTACTTAAGCTCCTGACTCATATGAGAATAACAAACTCATACTCATACACTTGAGAATAACAAATTTTGCAAATAAGCATGATCTTATCAGTGCATCTCAATTTGGATTTCGTAAAGGCAGGTCGACAGAGCTTGCTCTTTTAACGCAAAAAGAAATAATCCTGAAAGCATTTGAAGACAAGAAAATTGCAGCGGGCCTTTACATTGATTTTTCTAAGGCATTCGATAGTCTCAGTCACCTAACACTATTAAGGAAGTTAGAATTATATGGCATGCGGGGAATTCCATTAGCATTAATGACATCATACTTGCAAAATCGTAAGCAATGTGTAGCAATAGGTAAATATTTATCGAACTACAAAGCAGTTACGACAGGAGTACCTCAAGGAAGCATCCTGGGACCTTTACTATTTAATTTTTATATCAATGATATAACGAGCATCACCTCGGTTGCAAAGTTTGTCATATATGCCGATGACGCCACCTTGTTGTTTTGTAGTCACAGTTACGATTGCCTAGAAAATGACATAAACAAAACTCTCAGCGATTTATATTTATGGAGCACATCAATTTCCCTGAAACTAAACAGCAAAAAAACTAAGGCAGTAATTTTCACCCCAAGACAGTCTACAACGACAAAGGGTATAAACCTATCTATTGGTTACTCAACAATAGAGGTGGTTGATACAATTAAAACACTTGGTGTATATTTCCATAAACATATGTTCTGGGATGTCCATGTTAATAACGTGATTTCTCGAATTTCAAGGACCGTGGGTATACTAGCTAAATTCAAATATTTCTTACCGCCTGCTGTTAAACTTCATTTGTTTAATTCGTTATTTATGTCCATTGTAAATTACTGTTTTCTTGTTTGGGGTAACACTACATTCACAAATTTAAACCAAATTTTCATTCTACAAAAGAAAGCCGTTCGACTCATTGCAGGTGCAGAACCAAATACACACACCAAAAGCCTTTTCACGGAGTTTAAAATACTTCCCATACATAATCTTTACTTTTTCACCCTGGCCAGAAGGTACAAGCAAGGTCTACATAACAATGAGGCCTTTATCACATCCATTGCAAATTTAAGTTTAAGGGAGGGTAGGTCTACATCCCGGTCACCAGAAATTTGGAAAGTTCCTTTTTTACGCACAACATTTAGCCGTCAAATGTTGGAATTTTCACTTCCATCGTTACTTAATTATCTCCACACTCACAATATCATGGTAGAAAATGTTAGTATGTCAACGTTGAAGACTTTTTTTTGCATCATAATAGAGATGGTACCTTCGTAAAGAATTGTATAATGATGACTATTTCTTTATATCTTTTTTTTTGTTTGTTTTTGTCTATACTGTATATATGTATTGTGTTCATTACACTGATTGAGGAATTTTTGAACATACAAATGAAGCTTTATTTTATTATGTTTGCTTCAGTTTATGCTATGTCCTTGCACATTTATTTTTTTCTATAAAAGGTTGTCCTGCAGATTATGCACTGCTTATCTAAACATTTGCGACCGCTGTATGCTGTATTGTACGACCGCTGTATGCCTTGTACACAGGGGCTTGAACCTCGTCAAGTGAAGTGTTTTTCACTTTTGTTCGAGCCCCTGCCGCTTTGATGGAAAATAAACCGAATTGAATTGAATTGAATAATCGCAGTAGCATTGTAAACAAGGAGATGCTGCAGCTCACAATTTTCTTCAACAACCATTAGTAGAATAGGCGATGTATGAAGGAAGTTTCTAGGAGCTTCAGATATCGCAAATTAGAACTACATTATCTCCCATTTTTATCGTTAATAAATAAAAATAGATATGCGGTAGGCTCCCGTGATATTGCCCATTACTCTTCACACTTAACGTATCCCTTCGTCTCTCATGGGCGACGAGATATTCTATTTCTTTCAATAAAAGTATACTTTATGGCTATGGCATCCCATGTTCTTAATATAGTGATGATTGAAGTTCTCATCTATACTAACACTTTGTTCACCTGAACGTGGCGCTGATCTGCTTGTTTCCTCTCAAAATTCCTCGCATCGCCTGGAGCGAGGCGACGGGAGGGGGGAGTGCAAATCGGGCTCCTTGTTAGCCTCGCCCGTGGCCGTTGCGTGAGTACAAAGGCCGCCTTTGAGGGCTCACATTCGCCGGCGCCAGTGCGCCTTCGCAAGTCCCGGCGCGAAAGTTGAAACGGTGCGACGCGTAGCAACGCAGCCGCACCGCAAACGAGGCGGCGGCTGCGATTGTCTGCGAGACACGTCACGCCGGCGCCGTCGTAATAGCGTGCGAAACCCAAAACGGAGCGCAATTACTGATTGCAGCAGGGTCAAGCGATCCTTTAGCGACGCGCAGCGACGGGACCTTTGACGGAGGCGGGCTTTCAGCGGATAGTGTAATCTTTCACGCGTCCTAATACGACTGTCACTCATTGTCAGAATTCCGACGCTCCCCGCGCAGCGGGCGCGAGCGTGGCTTCCCCTCCTCGCGAGGGGAGCCGTCGACAGCTCCAAGACGGCGGCAGGCATCTGGGCCGGCTTGCATCCTCCTTCCCGCGCCCTCTCCGTGGCCCAATGTAAAAACCAGATGTGGCGCTTCATGGGGACCCCCTTGTTTTCCATATACCCCTGACTCGCCTCAACTCGGAGGAGCTGCCAGAGGCGGAATTTCGGGTCGGTCCCCCCTTTGCCTCTTCTTTCCAGCAGTCGGAGAACACAAGACAGGCTTTCAGTGTGCGACCCCAGGGCGACCCATTTTGCCGAAGTGCGCAAGCGGGCAAGCGCCTACACTTTTCGAAGGGCGGACACCGTGGCACTGTACGGATGCCAGGCACTGGCGCTGCTGCAGAGATCCCCTGCTGCCGCCAAGTTCACGCCTCTTGCGGAGGAAGTGCTGATGACCCTGTACAAAACGGAAGGCACTGACGCAGCGGAGAAATGGACGAGCGAAAGAAGTGAGAACAGAAAGAACACACGTCCTGGGCCCCCAATTACAGATGAAAGATGCGCGGGTGTGTTGTAACAAAAAAATAACAATTAATTTGCTAACCAACTAAAGACTGCAGTTTAACTTATAGCTTGTACGAGATAAACGTTTATATGTCAAAATAAGCATAACGTTGCAGGGAGAACTTGGGATCGAAACATCGACAGTATAGAACGGATATCAACGCTGCACCTTTGCCCACTAGAAGGCGGAACCTTATGTTAGGTTTTTGTTAAGTAGTGGTGAGGCGGCGAATACAGCAGCTCGACACTTTTCAGCATTCAGTGTATTTTTATTCTCTCCTAATTAGGTTAATTTGTACTTTAATCATCGTCATCATCAGCGCAGACACGTCCGTTGCAAGTCAAGCGCCTCGCTCATATCTCTCCAACTAACCGCGCTCTACAACACTCAGGCATTATCCTATACCACGGAAATTATTTCCCATGTGCCTCCTTGCTGCTCCGTTTTTGTTATGTAAGCATCCCGTTCGTTGCCGTGTGGTACCGTCGATCACCTGTTCTCCGCATTATATGCCTTGCCCATGATTTTTTTCTTCGTGATTTTGATTACAAATAATTATATCTAGGAAGGATTATAAGCTTTCGTCTGTTACCTTACCTTCTCCGTCTGTTCACTTCGTCTCTCAGCTTTATCGTCTTCCTTATAGTCTTCTCCACTAGCTTCAATTTATTTTCAAGCATTTATTAGAGAGAAAGCTGGGCGATTTCTGAAGCCTCTGATCTTCAAATAAATAAATAAGTAAATAAATACAGCCGTGACTTTGTTTAGATCCGGCGCCAGTGCAAACAGAAAAGCTTCTCTGGTCATTGCACACGAGCACTACCCTACAAATATTTGTTATCATCCGAGGTTCACAGAAAACGTTTATAGTTTCAGACACAGTACCTGCACATATTGCACATTCTTTTACTTACTGTATTTTTTTTGTTTTCTTTTTGTTGTTGTTTCCAAGCAGATCGCTGTAAAAACATGACTGTCTGTCGTCCATGCCAAACAGTGGTAGGAACCTCGTCAAGTTACTGTGTTAGTAGCTTTTTGTTCCTACCCTAGCATTTGTTTTTTTGTCGACAGGAGAAAAAAAATGCTCAATAAAGTTGATTGATTGATTGATTGATTGATTGATTGATTGATTGATTGATTGATTGATTGATTGATTGATTGATCGATCGATCGATCGATCGATCGATCGATCGATCGATCGATTATACACTTTGCTCTTGAGAGATACTGGTGCGTTTCTATTCATGATCTGAGAGTATGCCAAATACACTCCACCGGCATTCTAATTATCCTCCCTCTTTAATTCTCATGGGCTGGATCTGTGGTGACTTCCAATGCACCGCTGCCTGTTGTGAATTGCTGTTCCTTTCTCAGACTGTTGAACATTATTGCAGATCTCTTCGCACTAATCTTCAGACTCACCGTTCTCCTTTCAGAGCGTAGGTCCTCAAAGATGCACTGAAATATTCCTCCGCTGAACTACCGCAAGTCCAGCTTTCTTGGACATCACTTTAACTGCGAGGAAACTGTACATTATTGTAAGATATTTTTATCAACATGTTGATGACAATGGCGTACTCTTCCGAAACGTAGCGAAATCTCGCATTTGAAGTTTGTCCTGCGCATCTGCAGCGCAGTTGAGATTACCATGGGGAACAATGAGGCGCGTTTTTTAATAATAGATACCAAAACAAAAAGCCTGCCGAACGATAATCTGCGAATATATTAATTGTTATAGCTATAAATTGTTATAAAATAACGCGTTCATAAACAAGTTCCCGATGGAAACGCGAGCAGCGTGTCCATAATTTCTGGGTATGTACTGCTTGCAATAAATTAAACTGCGAACAAGAAAACCGAACATCCAGCCCGTACACACAAATATATTAGCTTTGAAGTTAAATTAATTCGCACTATTTCTGCGCTTGCTTCTGCTAAGACCTTCTGATTCGGAAGTTCGAGTTTCATACTTGGTGCTCGCGTTTCATTTATTCTCACAGCACATAACAGGGCGCTGTATGCAGCGAAGCAGAGGTATCTCCTGCTCTAACTGTTATATTTTGCTCTTACCAATTCAACCTTCCGTGTACATCTTGTAAACGCGCTGAGTAGAAGTGAAGAGGCTGTCGCTTTTTTCTTTATTTCTTTTCTTTCTACAGAAAGGGGCAGCCGAGGCAAAAGGCTGAAAAACCTGACGAGGCCTCGGCATCCAAGCAAAGTTTGACAGACCAGTGAAATAATACATTATCAATCTAGTCATATACAACCTAACACAAATAATAAACGCATATGCCGCAAGGAGATTGTTACACAATTGTTACACATTTAGAATTGTTTATTGTTCCTATCCTGATTGACATTTTATATCATTTCCTGTAGTGCAATATGGTCACTGTACCAACCCCTCAGGTACTTTTCTGGCACATTTATATGCACCCCTTTTTTAGTCCAGTTACACAATATCTTCGTGACTGCTGATGTTTAGACTGGATGAAACGCTTCATCATAACCTTTGCTGCGGGCTGGTTTATTCTGCGCAATGCTACATGACATGATTAGTGATTTCCCAATAACAGTTTATATCCTACGAGGAATTAATTTTGCGCAGGTGTGCTCTCTTGTCTTTCCATCATTTGACTGAAAGAAATTTCACGTGCTCAAACTCATTGCGTATAAATACTGAGTGAAATTATGGTAACTTCTTAATGCTGTTAACATTGTATGAAAATCAAAACCTAATAATGGTATATGGACGTATAAAATGACGCGCTGCAGCACACATACCGCGGTAGGTAACGCCCTTTGAGCAGCACCTGACAAATTCATTCCCACGATACATTGCAGCCTTTCGCAGTATTATATACTTTGGAATTGTCTATGTAGCCGCAATAAATCAGACACAATCTTCCTGTCTTTAATAAATGCCATCTTTGCGCTTTCCTCTGAAATTAATCATTTATTTATTAAGCTGTCCGCTTGACATTTCGGTGCAAGGTGAGATTACTCATCGCTGCTCTATTCAGCCATTCCAGCCAAGGTCAACCCTCCCCTCCCAACCCGGGTTAAAAAAAAAAAGAAAAAGAGGCGCTCACTGAACAATGCCTAACACTACTATATCAGGGACCGCATCTTTAAATCCGGCCAGTGGGACAAAGTCGATTCTGTATAGTGCGCGCATTAGCCTCCTTAACGAGCCGGATTATTCGCTGGACAAACAATCAACACAGAGGTGGGGTGAATAAATTTTCACACTAACGAGTAGAATGGCGCATGTTCTCAACGATTCCAAGATTTTGCAATGAAGCGTGGATGCCAAGACGGGGGAAGCCTGTTCTTCTATGCTGATATTAAGCTAAGCCATAGATCCTTGTACTACACGCTGACTGGGCATTTGTAATGTGAAAGCAAGGCATTACGCGAGCGACAAGCGATACCTTAGCTTCCGCTTTCAAAAGAACGGTATTCGCCTAGCAGAGGGGAATGCTTATTTTAAACATAGATAGAGCAATTGATTGCCGCTGGTTACTCAAGCTTTTTCGCGCCTGCTGACGTCACTCCCTTCGCAGACTCATGCATTTGTATCGTGGCTAGTTTACGACCTTGTGCGCTCATGATGGCTAGCCTGCCACCGAATTTTTATCTGTTGTAGGCCGTCATTGCACCCGCCACCGTTTCGGTGGTGGACGATGGCTGTTGTTGCGGCGCGTTTTTCTTTCCCTCTTCTTTTTCTTTCTTCTCTCTTTTCTGTCCGCACGAGGCAGCGGAGGTAGCTCAGCTACATAGCCAGTAACAGACCCGTGCATTTTCTTTTCCTTCTTCCTACCAGCCACAACAACAACAATAACAAGTTACGCGCTTGTTATGAGCAAGAGTTTCCTTGGGCATTGTGCTAATTAATGCGGCCGTTATTTGAGGTTGTGGCATGCTGTTAAAGAGCCATGCGCAACCTGACTGTAATTCTTGGGCCCGCTAGGTATGGATAAGATAGATTTAGCTTCGCAGCGAGTGCAATTGAACGAGAAAAAAATAAAAGCTTCCGGGGGTTTTCCTCGCTACTCAAAACTATATAAAACTGCTCACCTCACTGTACCCAAATGAAAGCACCTAGTTCCTCTCATTGATAGTTTTTGGTGTCTGGCAGTCTGAAGGAGCTAGAGCAAAATCGGCTTTCACCCAGCGAAAATGAAAAAAAAAAAAAAAACGTGGTTACAACGTTGATAGCAAAGAAAGAAAAAAAAAAACAAATTACACATTAAAAAAAAATAAAAAGAGTAAAGTTTGGCGCATCTGACGGTGAATTTAGTTTCTTCTTGAAGCTGCAGCCCCTGTTTAGCAACTCGTGGAATATAGAGAGTCTACACTGCAAGCGCTTTAATTTGAGCTTGGTTACAGCCGTATAGGAAAACACTTTTTTTTTTTTTTCAGGTGCAGAAATTTACATTTTCTGCTCAGACTGTTTGGTATACCGATTAAAACGAACTCTTATCTGCCCTGTGTGCGACTATAAATATATTGAATTTATGGTGCAATTTCGCGCCGATATAAGAAAAAAGGTTTTTCTAAACAACTTTTCGCTCAAAAATCACTTGTCCAGGATTTACGGATATGGTATCTTACAATATTTCAGTTGCCTGTGATATCTTAGAAACTAGACTTGAATGCATCACTTGCGGCCAGACATGCCGGAACAAACACATACTCAGAATGGGACAGAGAATCGATTTTTACTGATAACAATAACTGGATAGAATTTTCTGCACTGAACAATTAAGAAATGTTGCCTAGTGTCAAGCACATAGCCAGATTTTTTTTCTTTCTTTTTTTTTTCTGGGAGGGCCCCAGGTAATTTCCTGCGCTGAGCGGGGGAGGCGGAGAGGGGGTACAGAAGACCATTCCCATTTCATAACAAGAACACTGACAAGAGAACCGGGAAGGCGGAGCTGTATTTCCGAGAGGAGAGAGGGCGACAACTTCAGGCGCTCTCCTGAATGCGCGCCTGTTCAAGTTAGAAGCGCGCATTTGTCCAAAATGTTTTTATTTGCATGTATACTAAGCAAAACGTATATGCGCGACTTGTGCGTATTCGTGTACGCGTGCATGGTAAAGCGCGACACACATTCGATTAGTCTGTAGGTTCGTTCTTGAAGCGGCTTTCATTGCAAACGACTGTCAACTAAATACTCTGTTTATGCTTATTAATGATGTCGTATAAATTCGATAATTTGTGCTTTGTGAAGCACAAGGATCACCGATACCCTCTTGTCCTTCTACAGGGCGCCGGGTGCATAGGGACTAGTGAAATGTAAAAAAAATCGGTCGTGGTGGTGAGAACACATACAGGACGTGAGCCGGGTCTTCATGGTGACAATCAAATGAGGCTTTTCTGAAAAAGCTGGACAAAATAAAATAAATTTCGTGGCTTGTGTCAAAAGAAATCAACACAAACAATACCACAATCGAAACTTGTTGAAGAGGAACTGGAGTTTAAACGGAAATGTGCCAAGGTCTATATAGCGGTAGCGCAGTGCAAAGCAGAAGACGAGCCAACAACGGGCTTGCGTCAAACAAACTTTGTCCCTTGTCATCATCAGTGGCTTTAATGTGTGCATACACGGTTCATCAAAATTGTGGGCACTGATATTTGCCTGCATCTATCCCGTCACTGTAGTCCAGCAACGACGAGGAGTCGGCCTGGTAAAGGCATGATTATCGAAAAGGACATGCAGTGATGCCTGCTGTTCTCACGTTGAATTGTATTTCACAGAGTACTGCTCTGTGATCACGTCATGCATCGTTGAATGAGCAAACCAAGCGGTACACCCAATCTAGAGCGTGCACTCCCAGTAATGTTCACAATGAATGCACCATTGAGTGTTATCTCCGACGCATTACAGACAGTAAACGCAGTTAGCAGCGAGTCATGTCTGAAAACGTCAGCCTGGCTTTTCCGCTACATTTTTTTTTTCGCTAGTAAAAAATGCTCGTTGCTTTCTTATTTTAATATTTTTCTATTAAGGTGCAGACATCGCGATCGGACTTCGACGCACCGTCAGCGCTATATTTTAAAATGCGACAGTTGCTCAGTGGACGCTATAGCCGTATCGAAACATGATCCGGTCCAAATTTCTAGAAGCACGGATTTATGGGCTAACTGGTAACGCGTCCCCAACGTGGACACCGCCACAAAGTCACTCTGACCGCGCAGAAGGTCGCAGAAAAAAAGCGAGTCTATGGCGGTGAGCAGCGGTATGCGGTGAACACCAGAGTTTTTGGTTTCCAGACGCAACACCATTCCCTCTCGGCTGGCATCCAAGACAACGTTTTCACGCGGCATACGATGCTTGTCACGCAAGCCCATCTTTCCCGATGCCGTAAGGTCTCCGTGATTTGCCCATCAAAGTGCAATACCATCGAGATACTGCTGACAGAGCCAGCCGCACACCGCCTGCAAGCGCCGAGAAAGGCACGCGCGGTTGGAAGAACATAGCCCCATCTGAGGCAGGTTCACAGAATTTGAGCTCAGCTCAATGCGCTTAGACGATTGTGTAAGGTGAAATTGCACAAAAAGCCCGCGGCCTTCGCCCTCGTAGAAAAACAAAGATCGATGAAAGCCATGCGTTCTTTCGAGGAATACGGCATGGTTCTAGAAATGCGGCAGATGTTTTTATGCGTTCATTCTTTCCATGTCATGTCTATTTTATACGCTGCTCACTGCATTGTGCTCTGCGCAACAGCTAGCTCGCGTGCAGTGCGCTGCTGATAAAGCAATGGCTACCCGAACAGTGCAGCAAGGCGAAATGTCATGGTCCGCTACTTCTTGGTATGTCTCATCAGTCTGTCTCTACTCATGTCCAAACAATAAAACATTATTCTCGATAACTTCGTGGCCAGTGCCACAGATAAGACTCCGCTTCTGACGAGGGATATCAGTCGCTATCAGTTAAAAGCTATTACCCATTAAATAGCCGATGCGGAGAATCAGCTTAGCCATGGTAACCAATCAGAATTTTAAAGGTTGTTTCTATGTGTAACTTAACGACCCTCATTTCTTCGATATATCATGTGTCACTTTATTCCGCCTTCACGCATACAAGTACCGTAAGCAACATTTACTTGCTCTTGAGCCCAGACCCTGAACCTCTTGTTAAAGCCACTACGTAGAACGCTGAAGTTCATAAAAATGGCGCTTGTAAGATTATCAAATGTGCAGCGGTGGCGTAGCGGTAGAACATCCGCCTCGCATGCAAGAGGACCGGGGCTCAAATCCCGGTGCCGCGCAATTCTCCACCGGATTTAAAAAAAAAAAAAGAAAAAAAAAATCCGCGTGCCGATGGAATTGCATAAACAGGTTTGGGGTGCGACCTGATGCCGGTGAACACCTCCGGCAACGCACTCCCTCACCAGAACAGGAGTTGGCCACCCTGGTGCAGTAATTGGCCACAACCTCTCATGATAAGCTCCACAAAATCCTGGCCCTCAGTCACCAGCGGCTGCGGAACAACTGACCACGGCGGCGGTCAGACCTGTGACGCAGCAGGGGGTGCTAAGAAAGCCTGGCTCCGCTGGACAGGCCGCCATTGGAAACTGACCCTGGCAACGTTTAACGCTAGAACCCTAGCTAGTGAAGCTAGTTTAGCAGTGCTCTTGCAGGAACTGGAAGGTATGAAATGGGATGTCATAGGGCTTAGTGAGGTTAGGACGCCGAAGGAGGCATATACTGTACTGAAGGATGGGCATGTACTGTGTTATCGAGGTTTACCGGAGAGGTGAGAACTAGGAGTAGGTTTCCTTGTCAATAAGTATATAGCGGGTAATATCGATGAATTCTATAGTATTAATGAGAGGGCGGCAGGCATCGTAATTAGGCTTAATAAGCGGTATAAACTGAAGGCTGTACAGGCCTATGCACCTACATGTAGTTATGATGACCAGGCAGTTGAAAGCTTCTACGAAGATGCAGAATCGGCAATGCGAAAAGTAAAGACGCAGTATACTGTACTAATGGGCGACTTCAATGCCAAGGTAGGGAAAAAACAGGCAGAAGACAAGGCAGTAGGTGACTATGGCATTGGTTCTAGGAATAGCAAGGGGGAGTTACTAGTTGAGTTTGCAGAGCGCAATAACTTACGAATCATGAATACCTTCTTCAGCAAACGGAAGAACCGGAAATGGACATAGAAAACTCCTAACGGAGAGACTAAAAATGAAATCGACTTCATAATGTGTTCAACCCCCGCCATTATGCAAGGTGTAGAGGTAATCGGGAAAGTGCGATGCAGTGACCACAGGATGGTGAGGTCCCGAATTAGCCTAAATCTGAAGAAGGAACGCAACAGATTAGTAAGAAAGAAACCCATCAACGAATTAGCGGTGAGGGGGAGGGCAGAAGAGTTCAGGATCTCTCTACAGAATAGGTATTCAGCTCCAACTAAGGATGGCGACATTACCCTAGAGGCAAGGAACAATAATTTCAGAGATATCATTACTGAGTGCGCGGTAGAAGTAGGCGGTAGGACAGTTAGAGAGGATGCCGGTAAGCTGTCTAAGGAGACGAAAGATTTGATTAAGAAACGCCAGAGAATGAAAGCTTCCAATCCAACAGACCGGATCGAATTGGCCGAGATATCAAAGCTAATCAATAAGCGCAAGGTGGCCGATATAAGGAAGTATAACATGGAGAAAATTGAGCATGCTGTAAAGAACGGGAGAAGCCTTAAAGCGGTAAAGAAGAAATTGGGCATAGACAAAATCCAGATGTATGCGATAAGGGACAATGCGGGCAACGTCATCACGAATATGGATAAGATAGTCAAAGTAGCTGAGGAGTTCTATACAAATCTCTACAGTAGCCAAAGTAGTCAGGACCGTAATGAGATTGGCGGTAGGGACAAACATTCAGACGTTCCACCAGTGACGAAGGACGAGGTCAAGAAAGCATTAGAAACTATGAAAAGGGGGAAATCAGCTGGAGAGGATCAGATAACTACGGATTTGCTGAAGGACGGGGGGGA
The DNA here is from genome assembly GCF_055883805.1 of Amblyomma maculatum. Classification (NCBI taxonomy): domain Eukaryota; kingdom Metazoa; phylum Arthropoda; class Arachnida; order Ixodida; family Ixodidae; genus Amblyomma; species Amblyomma maculatum. The sequence continues at coordinate 213,546,039 of NC_139344.1, forward strand.
TATCGTGTTAAAAAAACTGGCCACCTTGTATACGCAGTGCCTGGTGTCATCGACGGTACCGGAACCATGGAAGAATGCAAACATTATCCTCATTCATAAGAAAGGGGACTCTAAGGACCTTAAAAATTACAGACCAATCAGCTTACTGTCTGTTACGTATAAGGTATTTACTAAGGTAATCGCTAATAGAATCAGGACAACCTTAGACTTCAATCAAGCAAAGGAGCAAGCAGGGTTTCGAAAACGGTACTCTACTATCGATCATATCCATACCATCAATCAGGTGATAGAAAAATGCTCGGAATATAACCAGCCCTTATACATAGCATTCATTGATTACGAAAAAGCATTTGACTCAGTTGAAACCTCGGCGGTGATGCAGGCATTGCGAAATCAGGGGGTAGACGAGCCGTACGTGAAAGTGCTAGAAGATATATATAGTGGCTGCACAGCAACCATAGTTCTGCATAAGGAAAGTAACAAAATTCCCATAATGAAAGGTGTTAGGCAAGGAGACACAATCTCCCCAGTACTATTCACAGCTTGCTTAGAGGAAGTATTCAGAGACTTGGAATGGGAGCAGTTAGGGATAAGGGTAGATGGAGAATACCTCAGTAATCTGCGATTTGCTGATGACATTGCCTTGCTAAGCAACTCGGGAGATGAACTACAAATAATGATTGATGACCTAGACAGGAAAAGTAGAAAGATAGGCTTGAAAATCAATATGCAGAAGACTAAGGTAATGCTCAACCGCCTCGGGAAGGAACAGCAATTTACATTAGGTAGCGAAGTACTGGAAGTAGTAGGCGAATATGCCTACTTAGGACAGGTAGTAACCGCAGATCCGGACCATGAAAAGGAAATAACAAGAAGAATAAGATTGGGATGGAGCGCATTTGGCAAGCACTCGCAGATTATGTCCAGCAGCTTACCGGTATCGCTAAAGAGGAAAGTATATAACAATTGCATCTTACCTGTACTCACCTATGGCGCTGAAACGTGGAGGCTAACCAAGAGAGTTCTACTTAAGTTGAGGACAACCCAGAGGGCTATGGAACGAAAAATGGTAGGGGTAACATTAAGAGATAGGAAGCGTGCAGAGTGGGTCAGAGAAATAACTCAAGTTACCGACATTCTAGTGGACATTAAGAAGAAGAAATGGACATGGGCAGGACATGTAGTGCGAAGAGAGGATAACCGATGGTCGCTTAGGGTAACAAACTGGATTCCAAGGGAAGGAAAGCGTAGCAGGGGGCGGCAGAAAGTTAGGTGGGCGGATGAGATTAAGAAGTTCGCAGGCGTCAAGTGGATGCAGCTAGCACAGAACCGGGTTAAGTGGAGAAATATGGGAGAGGCCTTCGCCCTGCAGTGGGTATAGTCAGGCTGATGATGATGATGATGATGATGATGATGATGATGAAGATTATTAGGTTTATTTTTGGTTTAGTTTGGTTTGGTGCACGGTTTAACGTCCCAAAGCGACTCAGGCTACGAGAGACGCCGTAGTGGAGGACTCCTGAAATTTCGACCACCTGGGGTTCTTTAACGTGCACTGACATCGCACAGCACATGGGCGCCTTGCTTCTCGTGTCCATCGAAAAGCTGCTGCCGAGGCCGGGATTCGATCCCGCACCCTTGGAAACAGTAGTCGAACGCCGTAACCCCTGCGCCACCCCGGTGCAGTAAGACAGTTAGGAGTAAGATTGCTAGATTTAGCGATGTAGTGACAAAAAAAAAAAAAAAAAAGAATACACTCGCTCGGCAAGATGTCTTTCAGCCTTCTGACAGGCTAGTATAGAGGTATATGAAAATCTCTTTATTGTGACTTAAGTTTGAGGCCAGTTCGCCGTAAGGTTAAAGTTTCGCACCTTAAGGAATATCCTTGCGATGCTTGCGTATATTACATGGGTGACAAGCAACCCTTATTTGAGACTATATAGTCTGCAAGAGCCCTCGAAACGATCATACGGCTTTGTTATCAATACGTCTAGAAGGTAATATCTTAATGTACACAATTGTTTAAGCAAGCATTCCACGGTTCCTGACGTCAGTATAGCCGAGCCCAGAGCAGTTGCCCACTGCACAATCGTCTTGAGTTAGATGAATATAGCAAAAAGATTCTTTTCGTCTGCGTCTTCAGCTAAGAGTGCCGCGCCCGGAGAGTTCCAAACTGTAGAAAGTGTTGTATTAAAGTTGATAATGTTTCGCTCGGTTAAAGCATTATTGGATTCTTCTTCCACATACAAAGGAAAGGAAATTAGGGATTCGTTATGGCATGCATATGAAGGAATTGAGCGTTCAGCGAAACCAAAGAGAGCATAGTGGAAGGTTTCGATTTACATTATCTTTAATTTGTAATGTTGATGGGAAGTTATTACTCTATTTGTTCCTGGCTTTATGATCATTGATTAGAAAGTAAAATAAAAACGAATACGTACCGCTGGTGGGATCTGAACCCACAACCTCTGAATTTTACGTACGATGCTTTAACAACTGCGTTACAGCGACGGCCGTCCAAGCTTCCACTTTCTTGGGTATTTATGTCACGTGTAACCTAACCTTGACTGTGTTCACCAACGGCATCCTTCTTTTGTGTGATGTATTCATCAAAGTGTGAGAGTCGGTGCAGTCTATAACGCGGTAGGGTTAATCTCGATGTCTTGCGAAACGGGAGCGCGCCGTTCTTGATTCAACATGCACGACCGACATCCGCGATACAAGAAAACTGATGAAAAGTGGATAAGCGTAAGAACGCTTGTTTGCAAGGTAACAGCCTAGCTGTCAGGACGTAAGGCACTATGCTGCGATTCGTTGAGATTGCTGTCGCTTTTCTCGTCACTATATTTTGCACTTTTTTTTTTTTATAGAAGATGCGCAGTTTGGTTGCCGCTATTGGGCCCCATAGACTACACGGGTTGCTCACCACTCACGGTTGTTTGTTTGTTCGGCGCTGCAGCGACCCACGAAGAGTGTTTTCGATGGAACGAAGCGCCGTTTTAAAAGAAAACACGGATTGTTTGCTTTTTGAAATGCCTCCGAGTGGGCCAGGCGCTAGGTTTTCCCTCTGCGGTGAGTCAAAACACCCCTGGAAAGTTGTATCTTACAAAGGATCAACGATGCGGCGCATCCAGGAACAATGTTTCATGCTGAAGTACGACCACGTACAGAGTGGTGTCCGCGTGCTGTTCATTTAAAACTGAACGAAGACTAGACATATTTGTGCGAGCTGTAGAATTCCTGCAGGACGTTTCAAATTAAATGCTTCTTACGCGGACTTCGTGAAATGGGTTAGTTTTAGATAATGATTGACTGGACGTAAAGCCACGTGGCCACATGCGTATCGCTTGTCGCGCCGTGGTAGTACAGTAGTTAGGGCGTCCGACTGCTGTGTCCGAGGATGCGGGATCGAAACGTGGCCCAGGCGGCCGCTTTTCGATGGAGGCGGAAAGCCAGGCGCCCGTGTGCTGTGCGATGTCAGTGCACGTTAAGAAACACATATTGGCCGAAATGTTCGAAACCCTCCATTCTCATAGTCCGAGTCGCTTTGGAACGTTAAACCCCACAAACCACAACAAACCAAACATGCTTATCTCTTCAAGAAGAATTTATTTAATGCTTAGTTATAATGTCTCGCTTTTATGACAGTTGGAAGTTCTCTCACTTAGCTCCATTTAGGCTGCATATTAGGCATTTTCGCAAAGACGATACAAGCTTTTTGCTTTGCTCTTTCGTTTTTAACAAAACTGTGCCCCTGAACATTTGGCAGCGCCTGCGCAATATGGGCAGTACCCAGACAAGTGTGCAGACAGACTGCACGTAGTACATACGCAGAGCGGTGTTCATGTGTGATGGTTCTTCTCTTTCGGGTTTATTTCAGTCTTATTGCCCGCTGTGACAACTGGTACACATCAGGGACAGCGAGGCCCTGTCTACATTCAGCGAATGACAAGAGGATAAGGACGAAATAGTAACAGATTTTGGATAATTCATTTACATTATCCTGGGCCATGACATTTGAAATACTTCGAAGCTTAAGATTTTGCGCATTGTGCTATTAAAAAACAAAAGAAAAAAATGCTGAGACTGCTGGTGCCTGCAAACCTTACGCGCTTCGCCTTGCTTATGAGTAACCTTTAAAATGTCATTCTTCCTTTTTGTCTTCTTCCTTTCAATTTGCAGTTCTCAACCCAGACAACGGCAGCGATCCTCCCACAGTGTCGGGTCACCGTCGGCTATTCCTAAAATAAGTAAACTATGTTACACTTGAGAAAGATCCATGCCGTGAGAATATATAGCTTTAATGCCTTTGTTTTCCCAGACACCTTGCTGCCTGCACAACGAAGCTGCAGCTTTCCTGCACAGTTCCTGTTAACTTTTTTTTTTTTTTTTTTTTTACCGTTTTCTGAAGGTGTAACTCATTTGATCCCAATCCTTCTTAGTTGCTTGGCTGAAGCCCTAGCACCATTTTTAGCCCCACTGTAAACATTCCACTCGCCGACGTCCGGAAGCGCTGATGCCTAGACTGAAACATAAGCGCCGCTATGCGCCGCGCCGCAGATCAATTAGCGGCTGTCAGCGCCATTGCTGCAGTACCCGCGGGGAAAAGGGAATCCCTAGCTGCCAGATTCAAAAGTTCTGCACAGCCAAGTTCCCTAGTCTCCGCGTCACGCTTTCTTCCTATATCCTGTTCACCTGTCGCTCGGGGCGCCGCGCTCCGGGCGTATCTGCGGATGACGCGTGAGCCTCGAGCGGAACAGTCCCTTGTTCCCCTTTCCTTGTTTCAACGTTGGGCTGGGCTTCTTTTTCTTTTTTTTTTTTTTTTTGCTTTCTTTTCCAACTTTCGCAAGCTATGTAAACATAGTGCCGCAGGCATAGGATATTGCAAGGAAAGGCTTGAGTTATGAGGGTATTTATTGAGTTAAGATTTTTCTTCCTCTTGAGTTAATACCTTCCTGGTTCAGTTCAACCAACGCCTCCACCGTGCACTTTGAAACTTCCTGCTTAAAACTTTTAGTGAAAGAATAAACAGAGCTGCGCCCTTTTCTGGTGCCATCAGTAGCGAATTAGTAGGCGTACTCATACTGACGCTTTATTTTAAAATGAAGTATTTGTCACAGTCTAATAACTGCTGTGGACCGGCGCCTCATGGAGTGAGCTCACTTAACCTGAAGCTAGTCGATTGTTTTTCCAAACAAGCCAGTTGGTGTATAGGAAGCCAACATGGCGCCATAAATTTGGCAAAATAAAAAAGACAACTAGATGGCTTATCTTTCGAATCCTATGTCCGATGAAGACGGGAGTGGCAATATGCTTCGTTCCAGGCCGGTGGTTTTTGGAGTTTTCACTTTCGTTCACGCTACAGGCTCCCCGTGGCGAACGTCGGGCGCTGACACACAGGCGCAGATAGATGTGGTTGGAGCGGACTATACAGCTGTCTTGCTGCCGTGTGGAGACTGGTTTGTTCGGATCCACGGCAGTGACGCTCATTCGGGAGCACGTGGAAATCATTTTTATAAACATTTACAAGGACATTAAAGAAGGGGTCAGGTGCCTGGCAGCTGCACTGACTTCCCTTCTTCACAAAGCAGAAAAAAAACGGAAATCGGAAGCACGAAGGTGAATCAAGAATACGAATAAGGGGTAGAGTAGATTTGGCACGCACCCCCAGGTTTGAATGGTAATTTACCAGTGTCGCTTACGAAGAAAGTATATAACAGCTTTATCTCACTAGTACTCGCCTATATGGGGAAGAAACGCGGAAGTTAACGAAAATAGGTAAACTTAAACTGAGGAAACACGCAGTGAGTCACGAAAAAAAAAAAAAGTGACAGGTGTAACGTTAAGGGACAGGAAGAGAACAGAGTAGGTCACGAAAAAACGCAAATTATTGATGCGCTATGTGAAATGAAGAAAAATAGATGGACATGGTTTAAGACTTGCAATGCGAAGGCAAGGTAACCGGTGATCGTTACGGGTGGCGAACTGGATTCCAGAGAAGGCAAGCGTAGCAGCCGGTGGAAAATAGGTGGACGGATGAGAGCAAGCGGTTTGCAGGGATCCGGTGGCCGCAGTTGGCACTGGACAGTGTTAACTATTATAGGAGACGCCTTTGTCCAGCAGTATACATGGTAAGCCTGACGATGATGATGATGCATTGTAAACACGTCAACAACTTATGACGTTGTGGTCACAATGTAACAAGACGATGTACTACAAAGCGACATACCTAAGGTACAAAGATCGCTATACTAACCAGATCACACTGTAGCTCAGTGGAGGACATTTTGCCACCAGGAAATGTTAGGATACCCTGCAACCGACCACTCTACAACTCCTGCTCCCTGGGTGTGGGTTGAGTCACAGCAGCCCACAGCGGCATGGTACTCAAGCAGCGCGCTACAACTCGGTGACGCGGACGCTTGTCGTCTCGAAAGGAGCGCGTTTCGGGCTCGTCTCGTAACGCCTCGTCCCGCCACCGCTCGCTTCAGAAGGAAGCGCGCAGGACAAGGCGCGCAGAGGGGCGGCAGCCGTGAGACTCGGGGCCGCCGAGCGCGAATACAAAACATCTGCACGCTTTAAGCCGCGTGGCAAAAAAGCCTGGAAGCGGTGCAGGGAAAGAGGGCAGACCGCCACCCACGCGCCCGTCTTCGAGGTGTGGGAAACGCCGGTCCCTACTGTCTCCACTCGCTCGGGAACGCGCATGAGCCGAAGCGAGCTCCGCGAGGCGGAGATGCGCAGTCTTCGCTCGGAGGGAAAGAGGGCGAGAGAGAGGGCTGTAATACATCAATGCCGCGACTGTAAGATGCACCGCACAGGCGCGCGGGTAAGCAGGGAGGAGGCGGGACTCGAGCCCTGAGAAAATCATTAGTCTCTGACGGGGTTGGCAGGACGAAAGGACCGCGGCGGCCGCCGCGAACACACGGGAAGTGACGAAAACAGGAAACAAATAGGACCAGAAAGGACGCTTGCGCGAACATCTCGGAAACAGCGGACGAGCAAATGGCGGAGTCATAGAAAAAAAAAAAGAAACGATGCCATGCTTCCGCGACTTCTGCCCAAATTCGGGGGACCTCTGAGGAGAGGAGACTGGAAAAAGACGTTAATCCGTGGCGAGGATATGTGCAAGGCAACCTTTTTTTTTCTCTCTCTCTCTTTCCGCATTTCTGCCTTGCTGCTCTTAGGATGGATAGCGGGCTCTTTAACTTAATGTGTATTAGACCTTGGACGCTCTACCACTCTTTCGATAGTTAAATCTTATTGCAGTTAAAACAATGAACTGTTTTCAATGACAGTGCCCGAGTGAACATTCATAAGTCCACTCGACCAGCATCTTACGTGTTTCACCTAACCACGATACAGTGATTAGAAATGCAGTTCGGCAGATCAGACTGATTAATTTTTACGGTGCTATCCGCGAAACTCAAATGCATAACCTGTGCAGCCTACTGCAATAAAAGCCTTAAAGTGTCTGTGCAGGAATTATGTTCATAAATGCGGCCCTTGAAGAAGAATGAGTTTTTACCATGTTTGTCACAGGACGTCACATCGTACAGCAAGTGGGGAAGACAGCAGTAGATTTTTCGCTGACAACAATTAGGGGTAAGACGTTTCGTTTTTTATGTTCTAAAAACTCTGAAGAATTTTCGGTGTTTATTTCAAAACTAAATTTGCAGGCTTTTTCGGCGAGTAATGTTTTCGGCGAATAAATATACTTCATGACTTCCTTTATGTTAAAAGACAGCCTTATTCTATGCCACGTGGCAAGCCTTCGAATAAAAAAATATATAAAAAAAAAGCTTGTTCTGGGGGTGAATGAGATGAGTCTGTGTGGACAAAAAAAAAAAAAAAGTAACTTGGATTGTATTTCGCCATTTTATGCGCATGAACAGTTTATTTGCCGGTATTTAACGTGTAAATCATGGTAATTTAAGCTCTGCTCGCAGAAGAATTGCCGTCACCATTACAAAGGTAGGCAAGTGGTAGTCTGCTTTTAACAACTTAGGTGGCATGTTATCGTTGGGTTGTCGCGCTTGGTTGAGCGAAATTCGGGGTATCATGAAGTCAACGGCAGCAATGGAACTGACACCTACCCGCTGCGACAAAAATTCTAGAATCTCATGCATGGTTTCGTGTCAGTGTCGTTCATTTTGTTGATAAAGTTATAATTCATCGACTAACTGCTCTAAGTGAGTGATGACAGGGGCGGGAAGAGTGCTTGGCTGGCAAGCGCGGAGACTAAGTGGTACTTCATGGTCTGCAAATGCGCTTAAAGTAATGCAGCAATTTAAATGACACAACTGTATGCGCTGATTATGTCACTGTCGCTTCACGCCTCTGGCTTCTCTGCTTAGCTAATTTGGAACTTTGGTTGAGCATAACTTGTGCTCGGGAGCCAGCATGCCAAGAATAACTACCTTATTCGATTAAAAATCAAATTTCGAAACCCGAACTCAAAGTACCTTTACCGCTAATATATATATATATATATTTTCTGTTTAAACCGATCGCGATTAAGTATATTTCAGTTTCGACTAGTATAGCTCTTAATCGCTTCATATTACACGCAAGTTTTTGTGTTCGCCTTGACTAAGGAATTGTGTCCATTTGTAGCATAATAATCCGAGCGCGTGAATCTATCTCTTTGATCCGCAAAGTCGCGAGGAGCAGTGCAAATATAGGGAACTCACAGCCATAGCGGAGCCATTTCCGGGGGATAAATCGATCCCCACGCGAGCAAGCTGCTAGCGCTCTTTCTTTGCTATACCGCTCGCTCGTTCGTTCCCCGGGCACGCTGCCTGCGTAAGCAGCTTACAACTGCGAAGGCCCGCTGAGAACTAAAATCGGCTGATCAGACTTCGCGATGTTCCTGTCATCGTTTTCTCATACTGCAAATTTGTAACTGTTATATACCAATCAAAACTGCCCAATAATTCATACAGCCCTCATGCATGCGAAAGCTTATTGCATGAATGCATATATATAACAATTAATTTAGTCGTCTCGCTAACGACCAGCGTTCACAGCAGTTTCAAGCAACTGCACGTAACGGGTTAGAAAAACTGCTGGTTCTCGGCAGATTGTGCACATTTGACGTATGCGGATACGTTTCGTTTGGTGTGGAGGGTTTCATGTCCCAAAGCAATTCTCAGGCTACGAGGGGAGCCGTAGTGTAGTGCTCCAGAAATGTCGACTACCAGAGGTTCTTTACCATGCTTTGACATCGCACAGTACACGGACGTTTTTGCATCCATAGAAAAGCGGCTGCCGCAGATTCAATTCCGCGTCCTTGGGTTCCGCAGTCTACAGCTGTAACCACTGAACCAAGCGGCGAGGTTATGTATACGCATTGGCGTATGAATGGAATTTATCATTTGAAAACTTTATCTAGTTATTTATGTGCAAGTAGAGGCGAGTCTGTAATTGCTGTAAGAGTCATATTGGAGCAATAGGTGGCCGGGAATGACGTGTATACGTATGGAAAGCGTTCATGCACACTGCAGTTTGCGATGGCCATTCTTTTTTCCCTTGTACTAAGCGACTATGCAAAGAATGTGCATGACTTGATACAATAGCGCAGTTAGTTGGAATTTGGCCATCGAAGCGCACTACCAACCTTCCGACGCACCACGCTGGCTCAGTTTAGGTTCGTCGTGAGGGAAAAAGCGCCGGATTCCGTCGCGTTTCAGAGCTTCAAAGAACGTCTTTTTCTTTGTTTTAAATACTGACTCTCTATCGCCTTGCCGATAACTTCCAAATGCGTATTGGCTCTGTAAACGCTGACCTATAGCTCCCAAGACACGAGGCCAAGCGAGCTGCCCGCCACGACGGCGACAGCGTGTCGATTCCAGTTTAGAGTGCAACATAGCAGGTTGCTGTCGTTCACTTCAGCGGGCTGAATTCCAGCCAGATTCTGAATCCACGCTTACAATCCCCAGACCCTGACCTGAAATTACGGTTTCCATCCTGTCTACCTTGACGTGAGGCAACTTCGCAGTGTCGCATGCGACTGGTGTGGCAGTCACGTGAACCGCGCGCTACACCCTCGTCATCAGCACGTGAGATCTGCGGGTGCTACGAGACCACAGCAGATATTCTTTGTGAATCCCCTGCATACGTTGCCGAAGGACAGCCTCTACGTTGTGCGCTGGAGCATCCTCACCAATGCCCACTGACGGAGATTATGGTTCTCGGACCGTGACCTCCGCTGCCAGACACTGCTCCGTTTCATGAGTGTCGGGCCTGCACGATATGCTATGACTATTTATGCTTTTTACAGCAGTTCACCGCCCTCCCCAGTGATGCGTAGCACAATAATTTCTTCTCTCGGTTAACCTTCCCGCCTTTCGTACTCCTTCACCCCTTTGTAACTAACCACCAGGTTCTGTGATATCAACGCAATTAGCAACGAACTTTGGTTGATTAGTTACCTAATTTTCATAATCATTGTAGTAAGCGACGTCCGCTGCGGCTGAGAGCCTGCATTTCTAAATCTCCACCCCCCTAGACCCGGGAGTTTTCGAAATAGATGGCTGAACAAAATAAAAAAGTGGTATAATAATTAGGGGCTTTCCAATTTTCTTTTCTTTCATTTCTGGAACTCAGACGACAAATTTGGCTATATATTTTTGCCTTAAATTCGAGTATTAGTGAGCCAAAATTCCAAAAAAATTGAGTTTCTGTAAAATCACAAACAGTGAACTGGTTTATCTAGGAGAACTCGATTTTATGCAGGACATCCTTTTTTTTTTTTTAGATTACATCGTGAACAATCGCTTGGTGACACGTCGCGCTTAAATTATTTGCCGAATGCAATGGTTCTATTCCTTAATTACTGCAAAAAAAAAAAAAAAATCTCCATGGCCATCTCTCGCGCAGTAAGTCTGTATCTGTGGAATACCGGCCTGCCTTTGTTTCTGCAGTAGGAAAACATTCATTTCATTCTCACAGCGGCCACTTTAACTACGGTAGAGCCGAGAAGGAGATTATTATCTTCGATAGCGCTTGATGCCAACTAGACGTTTGGTCAGTTACCTGTGCTGCACACCAGCTTCTAAAAGGCAGCTTTAAGACTTATCCTCAAGCTTAGCTATTTCGGAACTAGCAAGGGTTATAAAAGTTTCAAAGTGCCAGATAACTGAAAACACCCACCTGGAATAAACCCTAAATATATGCTGATTTCCATGCGGTGCCTCAAGCTCCATGCACTGGAAGACTATACGTTCTCTAGACGGAGCATTTTCAGCTGGAAGCCGGTCTGTAATTTGTTCGAGGTGTGCCAGTTAAAAGTGAGTTTTATTGGAAACTGAAGTGCCTTATGGGGCGACTTCTGTTTCGAGTGCACCGAAACGGGATCGGGACGGCCTCGTTTCTTTGGAGGTGCGCAACGCAAGGTGCACCTCGTGTCGAAGTTATCCAGAGCTCTCCACTATGGGGTCCTTGACAGGTTGAGTTGGCTTGAAACGTTAGATCCCATAAATCGAAAGTCATGCAATGCAACTACAGGTAATTTTCGATACATGTAAAGAAAACACATTCCGGAGCAGAGGCTTCCTAATTTAAAGCGCTATTGTGTTAAATCCCTACCGGAAGCCAATGGGCCATTAGTTGATCCAGACTGTTGCAAACAAAGCCTTTAGAGTTTTCATTCTGGGTGAGAACTTCGACAATAAGGCCCAGCACCGACTTAGGGCAATGCATTACGTCTAAAATGAAACGTTTCATAGAATTGCGCGTGCAATACACTGCCTTCATGAAGGGGGCGAGTGGGAAGGTCAAGGTGACGCAGCGAGCTTTCTTTAGTGTGATGCAGGCATGCCATACCAGACGATGACACGTGACAGCGAGGAAGAACGCCGCTGAGATTCCTCGAAGCCGCAAAAGTTGAAGAAAACAGTTCTCCTCGTTGGGCGCCCGGACTCGGGGCGTCTCCTTCTATGCACTGAGACAAGAAGAGAACCGCCTAACCCTGACTCAGGCGTGGCGCGCACAGCCGGCTCTCGCCGACCACGTTGGGAAGGCGGCACGGAGCTAATTCATCGCGACAAACCGCCGCTACTCCGGTTGCTGAAAGGGTTAATCCCGGTCCATTAAGCAGGGCCCGAAATACCGATCTCCTGGACGCTCTCCAGAAGGCTGTCCGCCCTGCGCACTCGGAGAGGCGACCGGTGACGCCGCGAGGGCCTCGCGGGGACACCGCGATGTGCCGCCGCCCGCAAATATTGGGAAGCCTGAAAGCCTTGTCAGAAAGTGTACGTCCCTAAATAACCGGGCCTCCCGCTTTCCGCCGCGGAAGTGCGCGACGGCGGTCTCGCGGTGGCAACTGGACAAAACGGGTCGCCGCCGCATGCATCCCCTCCAACTCCCAGCTCCTCCGCGCTTCTCCACTTGCTCCGCGACTCATCGCGGACTTTTCCGCACACTTTACCTCTCGACTTCGTTCTTTTTTTCTTGCTTCGGCACCTTTTGCACATTTCAGTTTGACACGCCCCTGCTTACTCTTGCTCGCTTTTCCAGCGCTTGACGTCCGCGCGTATGGATGTCGAGAGGCGGCAATAAGTTGGTACGTGCGTCGAGTTTGGCTGCCTGGGGATGGCACAACCTCCGTCTTTTGCGCGTGCTGCAGGTGCTGGCCGTTATTCACGCACCAACCTCCGCCAGCAAGACGCTTGCCTAGTTCTCTAAGCTGCGTCTTTCCACCTTATTTTATTTCGAAGAGCAAGTTTTACTGGATCGCTATACAGTAACAAAACTGTCTGTTTAAATACAGAGCGGAGAATGTATTACGCAATAGCAGTACAAATGACTGCTGGAATACCAGAGGCAAAGGGAGAGAGAGAGAGAGAGAGAGAGAGAGAGAGAGAGAGAGAGAGAGAGAGAGAGAGAGAGAGAGAGAGAGAGGTGGATGGCAGAAATTCCACAAATCAGCCCAGAGCATCTTCGACGGGTCTATTTAATTGGGTTTAAACATAAAACTCGAGGAATTGTAACATGAATCGAAATTTTTATTTTAGTACAGCATTCCGAGACCGACTCCCTGCTGGACATTTCTTAGCTTCCCCTGAAGAAGAGACCGAGTAGACCTTGAAACGCTGGCAAAAATATAAATTTTGGTCCGTGTTACGATTCCTCGAGTTTTAAATGGGCCGGTACAGTACGGCGGTTGGTTCAAGGGCAGGACCACTTAGAGACACACAGGAGAGGCGCCTGTCTTTGCTGCGAATTTCTCTCGGCTTATCACAATATTGATGATAACGAACTTGCTGGAAATATAGGCTGTTTTCACGGTATAGATATCACTGCACTGTGACCGCATCTGCAATGAAAAGGAGGTGCTAAAAAGATATTGCCCACTTTCTTTCTGCGTCTGACCCATTGGAGCTTTTTCGCTCTTTCATATCAGTTTCAAACATCTTTTACTGAGCATGTAATCTCCAAATTCAATATCAAAGGATACCGGATGGTCGATTAGGGTAACAAACAAGATTTCAAGGGAAGGAAAGCGTAGCAGGGGGCGGTAGAAAGTGATCTGGGCGGATGAGGTTAATACGTTCGCGGGGGTCAAGTGGATGCAGCTAGCACAGGACCGGGTTGATTGGTGGATAATGGGAAAGGCCTTCACCCTGCAGTGGGTATATAGTCCGGCTGATGGTGATGATAATGATGCATATCCAAAAAAGAAGGAAACGTCAGCTCAAGCACTGCAATCCCTTCGTCTAATTTCCAAAGTTTCAGTGATTGATGGTAGCCAGGCATGAGCCAATGCGATAGGCGCTTAGGATATATATCGACCCTCAAATGCGTTGCCCGACCACAAGAACTCAAGCTGTACGTTTGCATAGTCATGCTAGTGTCACTGTAAATTCTTTATTGCTTTTTGTTCAGCGTGATCAGCCAATAAACTTAGCTGCCCTCCTAAGTGAAATACGGGAGTATTGAAAATGCGGGAATATATAAGAAAAACAAAGCGAATCATTCTGTAAGAAAATTGTGAATGGATAAAAAATAAATACACTACTCGTTTCATCGGGACAAGTGAACTGCTCTCATAACTTTGCCGATTCTAAAGCAGACGTTGTCCCATTTTATGCTGTTACTTAGTCGCAAAATTTGTTTCCTCTAAGACATGCCGTGCAGGAGCTAATGGTAAGTACAAAAAATAAAATAAGCATCGAATAAAGTACAGCTCAACACAAACAATTAAGCGAAAAGCTGTTTCTGCGGCGATGTTCTCAAAGCTGCTTGCTGTGTATGCATTAACGCGCGTTTTGCAGGCGGCGGCTCCGTCGACGGTCTGGACCCGGCAAAGGGAGCAGGAGAGGGCAGCTTCCCTCTTATGCGTGCGATACCCCCGAATATCGTGCGTTCATCAGGCGGCGATGTTCGGTTTGACCGCTCGCGTACGGCAGAATTAAGCCGCTGCCGACGCTTTTCCTCGCGCATGCGAGCGCGCCCAATCTCGGCTGCAGAGTGCGAATGATCGGACGGTCCCTCGCCTGCCCCGGCGAAGAAGCGGCATGCCTCGCGCAGCCTACGCTCTGAGTCGAAGCGAGGGCGAAATGACTACGGGAACGCGAGGCGTGCACGCCATATTCACATGGTCGTGTTGCAGTTCAACTGCGACCACTCGCAACCCGCATACGAACCATTAATACGGTCCACGTAGCCTCCACTCTGAGCCTCAAGAAAGAAGACGAAGCGGCCACGAGGAGCGCTCTTGCCGCATTAAAGGCTCGGCCATGCTACAGCAGTTACAGTATATGTCGGAGTTAAGGACCGCGGCTTTTCCTATACGGTGCGAATCCTATACGAAGTCCTATACACCATTTTCCAGTTTAGCGGTGAAGCCTTTCTTATCTACGTACAATGGGTTTCGGCTACAAGAAGGAACGAATTCGACTGCTGCAAATAACGGCAGCAAGTAAAGGCTACACAAGGAACTGACAAGCCAGGTGTATCTTTTCTTTAGGCGGTGTATTTTACAAATTTTTCAACGCATTCGCAACGGAAGTGGACGCCATACATTTCAAAACTGTTCTTAATGACTTGCATAAACGCCCATTCTGTGTAACTAAAACACAGATCCCGAATATTTTCCAGTCTCCAATCATATCGCCAGAAACCAGTGCTCGTTCGGTAAATCAGTTTAGCTACATAGTGGGCTGTTGAGCTCCAAAAATCGCATGAACAGCACCAGTAAAAGCGTTTCTACATATATCGAATATCATAGTCTATATGTTTGCGTGTGAATGTCGGAAACAATGGAATCAGGGAAAGTATGCTTGCACAATCTCGAGAGAAAAGAGAAGTCAAATAGTGTCAAGGCTATATCAAGCGCTCAAAAGCTAGGCGAATTTGCAATTGGTCCTGTGGATTACTTTGCTCGGCTGTGGCGAGATAATCGGGTGCTGTGTACCAAGTTCCGCTCATCGCGCAGTATGTGTCTAAAAAACGGACTGTCCTCTAGACGGCTATGTGCAAGAGTTCGTCCATACTACATCGTTAATGAGCGAATGTAGCTCCGCGAATTCCAAGCTGGATGCCAAGAATGGGACAGGAGCTAAATATTAGCATCAGCTTAGTCATGCACAGATTACACTAAGAGTGCCCTGCCCTCCACAGAATTGCGCTAAGTTGCGGTAAACCACTCCTTTGTCGATAAGTTGACGTATTTTAGCGGCTCGAGGATCAGAAAAATAGATGACACGCAGTCCAGACCACATTCACTCCAAAGCGCTTTATTCCAAGCAGTACACATTGTTTTTTCCAAAATGTGCTGTCCAGGCAACCCTTGAAAAAGTAAAAGTGCTCACTAGGCGCAGTTTCAGCGTCACTGAAAAAAAAAAAAAATGCAGAACAAATAAAAGAAAAAATAAAATGAAAAGAAAAAATTACATTAAAATCCGGCCGGCCTTCCCTCACAGCCGCGAGGTGCAGTATTCCCAAGCGGTGCTGCCAGAGGCCACGGTGTTTGGG
Organism: Amblyomma maculatum; assembly: GCF_055883805.1. Taxonomy (NCBI): domain Eukaryota; kingdom Metazoa; phylum Arthropoda; class Arachnida; order Ixodida; family Ixodidae; genus Amblyomma; species Amblyomma maculatum. The sequence goes on from NC_139344.1 coordinate 213,562,014, forward strand.
GAACAGAGCTCGAAGGAAGAATCGAGGCCAGACACCGAAGGCAGAGCGCTTCTGCCGGGCAGCGGCGGTCGTACTGTCACAAGGGGAATGGCCGTCTCCGTCTTGCCGTCGTTCTCAGGCAGTTCCTGTACCTGGCGTGGCGCGTCAATGATCCTGACGTAGGGGTTGGCCTCGCGCCATTTCCTCCAGCTGCGGTAGTGGAAGCGGAATGTGAGAACCGCCCACGCACTGTACACACTGAAAAGCAGAAAGGCGAGCGTGGTAAGACCGATGGACTCCCAGAGCCTCTGCTCCAGCATCTGCCGCGCCGCACCGTGCAGGCAGAGCACGCCGCAGAGGAAAGCCAGCGGCGACAGGAGACCGAAGCAGATCACGTCCCCGAGGAAGCCCCGGCGAACGTTTGGGCTGCGCAACCACTCGCAGAAGCGCCGGGGCCTGCGTTCCACATTGAAGCGGTAATGGCAGATCTCACACTCTTCGCTGCCACTGGCGCTGAGCCAGTGCTCTAGACAGAGCAGGTGCACCAGCCCCATGGTTCCCGAGCAGAGGCAGATAGAGAGCAGTGGCAGCCTGTGGTCCCCTTCGTGGCAGATGCGGCAGATGGGCCCGCTGCTCGCAGTCACGTTGGCCGGCCCTGGGCTCAGCGGTGCGCCCTCTTCTTCGCGTGGATCGCACCACGCTTTCGGCACATGGACGCGGCACACGGGACTCGCCGCGAAGCTGTCGTCGTCCGCCGTTTGGCCCCATCGTTCAACCCTGCGGCTGATGGGCGTCGACTCTAGAGGCGCAGAGGTAGCAGCGGCTCGGGCTCCGTCGGACATCACGAAGCGTTGAATCGAATCAGCACAGCTTCACGCAGCAGATACAAGAGGCCAGTTCCCCGCAAGGATATATGGCGTCGAGGCGCAAGACACAGCGCTTAAATGCATGTCACGTGAAGGTAGACAGCATGCGCACATTCGAAGCGGCCTCCGGTGGCTACTTGATCGTGCTTTTCGTGATTGTTTTTGGTATCTTTGTTTCTTTCTTTTCGCCTTGGACACACAGCCCTGCGCGGATTGACTGGGAAAGCGCGCAGTAAACCGTTGCGCGGGCTATAGTAACAGATAAGAGTGGGAGCAGTCACAGGAACGAATGCATTTGGACATGTGGGTGTCTCATGTGTTCATGAGCATCTGTTTACATAGCATGCGCGAGAGAACGGCTGTTGCACATGCCGATGGGACAGACAGAAAGTGTTGAAATGGCTGAAATAGAGTAGAAGCATAAACAGAACAGGAGCTGCGATAGTTGATCCTTAAAAACGGCAGCATTTTGTCTGACTGATATCGTAGCTAAGGCGAGACGAAAAAAAAAAAAAAAGAAAAGAATTTTAAAAGCTGCAGCGCGAAGTTCGCAGAAGACCTACATGAAGAGTATTGCTTTTGTCCTCAATACATAATGGCAAGAAGAAAACAGGCAAGCGAGATTGCATTTTGAGGGAAGCGACAACAAAAAGAAGAAAGCTGCAAGGTCGGCGCTGACGTTTTCTTCATCTGCGCGGATCGCCCTTCGCGCCGTGATAACAACAAACAAACAGAAAAACAAATAAAGCGAGGGAGAAATTTACCCTGCAGCGCATCCTTCTAAACCAAAGAGTAGCGCCATCTACATCGTTCATTTGTCACAAGAGCGGCGCACTGCTTGGGAAGCGAGCTGCTCCTTCTTCGATGAGCGTTGCCATGTTCTCTGGATGTGCACCTTGGAAAGTTGTTCCAGAAAAGGAAAAGAGGGGGGGGGGGGGGGGGGGGGGCGCAGGACTGAGAATGAGATACGCAAGCCTTAGCGTAGGTAGTTGAAGTGGATGGGTGGGAAGGGTTGTCCTGAAACTTTGCCATACTTCTTAAATATATCCCCGAACTCCGCCGCGCAGCGCATGTCTAACACCGCGCAATTTTGCCCTTCTGAATGCTCACGTGAATGAGCAATTTGCATCCCCAGATTTCCAAGCTCAAATACAAAATAATTCTTGCTTATGGTGCACACGGACTCTTATGTAATAAGAGCACGCTTGACGAAATAATTTTATGCTCAGAGGCATGTTTTTCATGGCACGCTCTACGCAGTTCTCAAGCTGCTCGACTGATCGCGGCATCCTAAAAACGCAAAGGATACGTGACGGCAGAATGTAAAGGACAAATCAGCCTGACGAGATCGTCACCTGATTCATATGTATATCGTGGTGGCTAATTAAGTGGTTCAAGGGCTTAGTGACATAATACGCCATATGAATGTGAAGAAGAAACACGTCAGCGCAGGCAAGCTTTGTGCAAAAAAAATTTTCTTTGTGAGTGGCCACCGAATAGCTTCTCAAACAACGTTGCGGGTGTCATGCTCGCGAAATAAAGCACTGACTGAGCCTGTGCCACTTATGAACTACACACTGCACAGCCAGACGCAAAATGATACGTTCTAACACTTGATGTTCGCCCCCTCACTGTGGCGCAGTGGTTAGGGCGCTCGACTGTTGTTCCCAAAGCTGGAAGATCGAATCCCGTCTGCGGCGGCCGATTTTTTTATGAAGGCGAGAAGGACGGCGTCCGTGTTTTGTGCAATGTCAATGCAAGTGTTAAGTAACCCCAGGTGGTCGAAATTTATAGCGCCTTCCACTACGGCGCATCTATCATAGCCTCAGTCGCTTTGGGTCATTAAACCCATAAACACAACCAAACCTTCAAGTTTGGCACCGAATTTCAAAAACGCCGGTATATTACCTCGATATGCTTACTTTTACAACGTCACCTCATGAGAGGTAGTTTGCCGTGTCCTAAACACTTGCGCATAAATAAATCAGCACATGCATACCCTGCTGCTGCTGAGTGGATAGGATCCTCGTTAATTTCTACCACCTATAGTGCATTATCGTGCATCGACATCGCACAGCTCACGGGCCTTTGTATTTCTCTCTCACATCCGTTTGGCCTCCAGCACGGCTGCCACGGTGGGAATCGAACCCGAGATCGCGGGTTCGATCCCCGAGGAGCAGTTGAGTGGTTTATAGTGTAGCTCAAATACCTATGCAGCTTTCCAACGTTAAAACTTTTGCATATAGGTATTTTATTTTCCAACATATCGTGGGGTTCCGTTCCAAAGACAAAAAAGCTCTTGAAAAATATCTGGCAATTGACTGGGGCTTGTACTAGGCCGCAGCGTACAGAGTATCTTAATTAATAAACATTTGAGACCCAAAAATGCCCACAGTTTTCAGGGCACATGTCAGGATACGAATAAAAAAGAACCGAGATCGCAAACAGAACTGCAAGAAAACGTAACATGCAAAAGACATTAGTGAGCATAATTTGATCTTGAACAAATACCACATCACACCAAAATAGAACACAATTCACAAGTAGTGCAGTCGCAAGAGGACCCATTCTGATATTTAACTGGTGTAAGATATCTAAGAGGGGCTCTATAGTGGGCACTTCGCTAAGGTGTCGTGCACGATTAGATAAGATGAGAGCTGAATCCTGACTGCCCAGTTAAATGTGGAAAGATTTTTATCTCCTGGATGGAATTTATTCGCTCGCGCGAGCGAGTGTACATTAAAGATATCGCAGCCTGTACTGACTTTAGATTTAATTGAATGGAAGTGTGCGGCAGGTATCGGGCAGATTTTTCCACAAATCAAGCTCACAGAATATGAGCAGACAGTTTGGCTGCCCTTACGCGTATCTGATGAATTCACAGGGATATACCAGAACACTACACATGCGCATTTGCAATTTTTTTTTTCGTGACACTACTATAATGGCTCGGCGCGATATGCGCTAAATTTGTGGACTCGTTCATTCCTTATGATGCTGCACCTGGGTTGCTCGGTAGTAACGAAGGATCACTTAGAAGCTTCAGATAATCCGAATGAATCGCCGCTTTTCGGAAGGCACGCGAGGGCGGTAGCTGCCCACAGACTTTGTTCTCGACAGTTTCGGTTCCTCGTGACCGCACCCGTACGGAGCCAGGCACACGCCGGCTGTGCTGAGCGGGTGCGGCGGCGACGACGGTGCGGCGACCGCAGCGGGGCGTCGCCGAGAGTACGCGGACCATTTCCATTTCCGGCGACCGTCGGCTGGTGAATGGGGGTGGGGTGCGCGGGCGACCGTCTTCCAGGGAGTGCCGCTCCAAGGAGCGAACCCTTTGCACGTCATGGAGAGCCCCGATCCTCGCCAGCCGGCTATCGACGGCAGCCCATTTGGACGCGAGCCATCGCGCTCGCCCTTATCTCCCTCACGCGCCCGGAGAGGGCGGTTGATCCATCCGCGGAGTTTTCTGCCTCAGCAGAGCAATAATTCACCGCGCTGGAGGATCGGGAGCCCCGGTCGCTCGATCCGTCTGGTGGCGGATATTTCCGGCGCTTGCATCCAAACAGGGCGGCCTCCGGCGCGCACGACAGTGAGCAGACGACCTGGATCCGTGCTCGCGCCGCCGCAACGCCGGAAGTCGACGGCCCGATGCGCGGGCAAAATAGCGCGCGCGCTGGCCGACAATATTTGCCCGCTGCCGCCGGCTGGGCAGCGGCGCGCGTTCGCCACCGCTGCGTATGGCCCGCGCCTAGATGTGCGCGCGCTTCGTGCGGAGAGGATTCCCTCTTCGCGTTTGGCTGACTATTTCTCGAAGCGCTGCGTTATGGGCGCAGAGTCATGGTTTAACACGAGATGACGGTTGACGCTGGAGTCGATACTCCGGTGGTCGTCCCAGCCTTTTCTCCCGCCTCCCTGAATTCGCAGCAAACAGTATTTGCTTTCGTTGTATCGGATGGACGATCGAGCGTTGTTTGAACACATGAACCTATCATTAGATTGGTTTAGTTTTGCGGGGTCTAACGTCCCAAAGCGACTCAGGCTATGAGAGACGGCGTAGTGGAGGACTCCGGAAATTTCGACCGCCTGGGGCTCTTTAACATGCACTGACATCGCACAGCACACAGGCGCATTGCTTTTCGCCTCCATCGAAAAGCTGCCGCGGAAGCCGGGATTCGATCCCGCATCCTTGGGAACAGTAGTCGAGCGTCGTGACCACTGCGCCACCCCGGCGGGGTGAACCTATCATTACAACCTGCGCTCACCTTAATCTACCTTGGACCTATGACGGCACTTTTCATTCCTATGAAAAGCTCGAATGGCGAAACGCCATTCAGAGCCACAAGAATAAAAATAACCAACCGCCACAGCCGATGATAAAGTGGAGCGGCGGAGGAGCCCCATTTACGTAGTGTATGTGTTACAGTATTTCGTGTGCATGCCGTTGCCATCAGTCCAGCCGGTAAGACACGTTCTGATTTTGTACAACCTGCAGGAGCTCTTGTGGTGCGTGGTTATTATTACTCATACACAGCCGCGGATGTGATTTGTGGCAGGCTTGACAGTCGCATTTCGACAGTATAGTGGAAATAAACACTACCACAACCTCCTACATAACATGCACTCTACCTGACCGGACCCAATTCCATTCATCGCTAGACTACGCTGATAAGGAGCTTCGTCAGTGAAAGCCCAGAACGCATGATCACTGCCTCCACACGACAGGTGATCAATAATTAAGCGCTTACATCCGTCAATCCTTCCTCGTACTGTCCGGCCCATTTATATCGGGTTAGATATTTCGAATGATTGCCTGCATCCCAACACACGGATTATCACCTTGAAAATGATGAGTAAAATTATGGAACAGACTCGCTGTGTATCTAACTTTATTGTTACCGCTCATTCGATGCATCGAACGGCGCAACACCCTCCCAAGTGGCGCTTCTCCTAACTGCACTCTGCCCACGGAGACAGGTCGGCTTAGCAGCCTTGCATCTCTGCGAAGCTGCATGGTGACGTGCACGTGCAATGCGCTTGGGAGCAGACATGGCAGTAATTGAATTACAGTAATGACAATCATCATCATCATCATCATCAGCCTGACTATACCCACTGCAGGGCGAAGGCCTCTCTCATATTTCTCCAATTAAGCCGGTTCTGTGCTAGCTGCATCCACTTGACCCCTGCGAACTTCTTAACCTCATTCGCCCACCTAACTTTCTGCCGCCCCCTGCTACGCTTTTCTTCCCTTGGAATCCAGTTTGTTACCCTAAGCGGCCATCGGTTATCCTCTCTTCGCACTACATGTCCTGCCCATGCCCATTTCTTCTTCTTAATTTCCGCTAGAATGTCAGTAACTTGAGTTATTTCTCTGACCCACTCTGCACGCTTCATATATATCTTAATGTTACACCTACCATTTTTCGTTCCGTAGCCCTCTGAGTTGTCCTCAACTTAAGTAGAACCCTCTTGGTTAGCCTCCACGTTTCAGCGCCATAGGTGAGTACAGGTAAGATGCAACTGTTATGTACATTCCTCTTTAGCGATACCGGTAAGCTGCTGGACATAATCTGCGAGTGCTTGGCAAATGTGTTCCATCCCAATCTTATTTTTCTTGTTATTTCCTTTTATACTATAATTAAATTACTTTTTTCGGTAATTTGTAATGTAATGAATTACTTTTTGATAGTAATGTCGTAGCCAAAGTAATTAACTCTTTTCGAAATTACTTTTATTAAAGTGCGCCACTACGCCTTCAATAGACAACAAAGTAGAGTGCCGCGAAAGCAGGAACGACGTGCGCAAGCCGAAGCCAGCGTAACGGATCGGCAAAAGGAGACAGAATTGAGCAGGAAAGTGCGTCTGAGACCTCGTGCCAGCGAGTGGTGCGAGTGGTGGCAGGGTCACTTAGTGTGGCTATTCCATGGCAACCATCCTCCAAACAACAGGATACAAGGCTTCAAGGGCATGCTGGAGGGAGTGGTGGTGCAAGAGAATTAGTTGAGAGCGTGGCGCAGTGGCACTCGCTGTTGCGTCGGCTAGAGCACAATAGTGCGTGGTTACGCCCGTCACCATGGGGCGAGGGAGGAATGGGCTTTGGGGAGATGGGCGGAAGGGTCCGTGGCGGGAGCCACCGTGGCTTGAGCAGTGAACACAAGGTGCCAACGTCGATTCTTGGGACTGTGGAAGCAATAAATAACCTAGCTTCTTCGGCCTCTTCAAATGGCGGAGACAGCTCCGGGCCAGCAAGACGCTGGGTTCGCCGGTCATTTCATGATCGTTCGACCATGCTTCTGCTTTTATTGTTGTTTCCTTTTTTTCTTTTTTTTTGCTGCTGTTTTGTTTTTGTGTTGGCAAGTGCTGTAGGAAAGAGGCAAGGAATAGCTCTCTGGGACGGAATTTGGCGGGAAGGCGAAAGAGTACGTGTGCTTCGCGTCTGGACACATGTTGTTTTGTTTACTAGCTTTACTTGTTATTTTGCATGGATGGAAACTAGAAAGTAATTGAATCACTGAGTAGAGGTAATTGTAATGTAATTTAATTACTTTTTGGGAGCAGTAATGAGTAATGCAATTTAATTACTTTTCTGCGATTTTCTCCAAAGTAATTATTAATGTAATTTAATTCCTTTTCAAGAGTAATTTTGCCATGTATACTTGGGAGCGGCCTCCAGTATTTTGTACCCATTTTCAACTTCAAGTGATTAAGCGAAAGCTGTGAGCGTTGCAGTGATAGCTTCTTTAACACCCGCTTTTCAACCCGCGGTTTTTTCATAATTTTTATTTAAATCAGGTTTTGGGGAAAGGACGACGCTTTATACTTTTGAGTGGGCGCCACGGAATTGTGAACACCTGCACCTTACCAGGTCAGGATCATGTTACGTTTTCATATTTTTTATTGCATATTGTACATTGGTTTTTAACAAAGGAAAGGCGCAGTATCTGCCAGACTTGAGAGAAGGAAAATGGGAGTGGAAGCGAAGAGAAAGAGGTTCCGTAGTGGAAGACTTCGGAGTAATTTGGCCATCTATATAGACCCCATTCTATGTGAGTGCCCCATATACAGTAGGGAAAAACAGTGCCTCTGCCGTGCGCTGGAGCGTCTATATGGACACCCACTGACTGAAATCAAGATTCTAGGTCACTGACTGCGGCGATCGTCGGCGGTGAAGGCCTCCCAGGCACTGCTCCGCTTCATGACAAGCACGGGCCTGATCGATAGGCTGTGCTTTTTATGTTATGATACGTGATATGACTGTGAAGTGATGTGACGTGATATGGCTTTGATGTGACTATACTGCCATCCCTCTCTTATCCACCACTTTTATATCCACTACCCCCTTCCCCCAGTGTAGAGTAGCAAACCGGTTTCTTTTACCGGTTAACCTCCATGCCTTTCCTCCTCCTCCTCTTCCTCCTTCTTCCATCCTCTGGGTCTTTAACGTACGCGGACATCGCACCCCAACCCAGGGCTGCCTCTCCGTTTAAGTTATGTTTTGGGGAAAGGAAGGCGCAGTATACATTTCGGTGGACACCATGAAATTGTGGACACCCAGACTTTATTAGGTCAAGGTCACTTGAAGGGCAAATTTAGTGTCACATGAAGAACTGCTATAGTACCTAGCGTAGTGAAGCTTTCGCTTCCATTGTAAATTGGTTTACAAAGTATCTGTCAAGATCACTTGAAGGTGAAAACCTACGTGATGCTGACGGCTCGAAAAACTGGCGTATTGAAGCTTTCGCTTCAAAAACTGTCTGACGTCAGAGGTCTTTCATTCGGACACAGCTGAACAGATGAAAAATTAGGTGCTTCAATATTAGTCCGCACATTTCAAATTCATAATGAAGCGTTCCTTACAGCCCTCCAGCTAAATCAAATGTGCCGCTTTCCTAGTGATGGTAAAGTGACGCGTACGGACAAATTTTGCCGCATATTTGGGAAGTCTGAAAAAAAAATTGCTTGTATACGTTTGTCGTAACAAAAAATGAAGGTACAACAACTTCCAGAAGGAATATGGCAACAGTGCGTCGAAAATTGCGCGGATACGCGTAAAAGAAAAACCAACGGAGCCTTTTTTTTTTTTTTTTTCACCTTTGTGAGATGTGGGTGTTATAAATAAACGGTAATGCGTATCTGATAACGCGGTTTCTTAAATTTTACCAACATTTGTGGAAACACATCCGCATACTCACGCACGAAACACACACGTACAGGGTCGTCGTAAATATATGCGAACAACGCGAAGCGTGGCCGCACTCCGCGGAGCGTCAGCGCATCCTGCGCGGCCGCGCATTGAAGCAAAGTAGCGCAGGGGCCTGAAGGCGGTGCTTCGTGTCGTCTGCTGCAGCGCGAAAGCGCACTGTCCTTGCACTAATAGTGTTTTTATCACTGGGACATCATAATTAATAAGCAACAAAGGAAATAGTGGCTTTCGTACTTTTAAAGTTGATACCGCGTCGATTGCCAACGATGAACATAAAGAAGTGTGTCATAAAGCGAATTTTGTCAAATCATCCGAGCACCACTCACTAAGACAGACCAGCATCTTAGCTTGGCACTCATTTGCAAGAGCTTATCAGCCTCGCCGGCGGATAAGACATTGCCACGCTCAAGCTAGTATGATAGGTCAATTGATAGCCTTTTATACGACTGAGCAAACGCTGCAGTGAGTGAACCGCGACAACGCCATTTCGGCGCGTTTGGCCGCTGCCAGTACACAGTTAGGTGCGCTTCTCAGTAAAGAAACACGGTGCGATTCCGTGCTGCAGCAGACGACACGAAGCACCGCCTCCAGGCCCCTTTGCGCTTGCGCCATTTGCTTCTATGCGCGGCGCGCACCGGATGCCATGACGTTCCGCGTAGCACGGTCACGCTTCTCTGTGTTTGCACATATTTAGGACGACCCTGTACACGTGCAAACAAAAATACGGCTCAGAACACTTACCAGCATTTCAACCACGGATCGTAGCAACTGTGTTGACAACTAAAAAATCTGCAATAAGAGCAATTGGAGCGGGCCCCCAACAATCACCAATAATCGTCAACACCATAAGGATAAGAAAAATTAGTCTTCGTTTTATCACAGGCTTCCGCAAGAAGCAACGTTCGTGCACCAAAAAAAAAAAAAAGTTATCATCGCCAGCAGCAGCAATAGTTTAGCTGTGTCCACTGCAGGGCAAATGCGTCTCCCATGTTCCGCCAATTAACCCTGTACTATGACAGCTGCGTTAAGCTCTTCCTCGCAAACTTCTTAATCTCATTCGTCCACCTACCTTTCCGCTTCCTCCATGTATAGGCTTACTTTCCCTTGGAACCCGCTCTGTTACCCTTAGGGACCATCGGTTGTCCTTCCTTCGCATTAGATGATCTGTCGACGCCCATTTCTTTCTCTTGATTTTGATTAGTATCTCACTAACACGCGTGTTTTCTGACCCAGTCAAGGCGCTTTTTGTCTCACAACGTTGCACCTCTAATTGACTCTCTGTGCGTCCTCAATTCAAGTTAAACCCTTTTCGTTAGTTTCCACGTTTTAGCCCCATAGGTGAGTATATGGTAAGATGCAACTGTTATATACCAGTACTAGTAAACTGCCACTACCAGTAAAGGATACCAGCAAACTTCCATTCATAATCGAAGAATACCTGCCAAATGCACTCCACCTGTGGTCATTTTTCCCTCAGGACGGATCTGCGCTCACTATTGGCCCTAAGAAAAAATATTAGGGCCAAATGCTTTAATGACTGGTATTGTCGGCGTTCGTTAATCCGGTCACACTATAGCTGTTAATCAAATGACGTCAGCAAAAAAATAAAACTCCTGTGTCCATCGCTAATCGAAACTCCATCCCTTGGATCCCTAGCCGAGCCGAGCGCATTAACCAACTGCGCCACGCCCGAGATCGTGAAAAGCACATCACAATTCTCCTTGTATACCGTGAAGAAGATAATTAAATAAATAAATCCTTCCTCGACACAGAATCGGACAATCATCTCTTGCATCCACAGCCGAGCGCTTTAACCAAATACGCCAAGTCGGGGATCGTCAAACGTGAATCATAATTCTCCTTGTCTACCGTGAGTATGATAGTAGCGATGACAATGACACTTTAATTAATGATAATGCCTATGATGACATTATTAGCAATGATAATGACGGTGCATTTAATTGATAATGATAACGAGAGTAAACGTGATGCACCGTGTGCACCAGCAACGCTTAGGCTTTCGCATTTTCTGCAGTGTAGATTCCACAATGCTCTCGGAATTTTGTCCATTGCCACTTCGAAATTTTCGCTGGCTCTTGCAAGCTACTTTCTCTTCTGCGGCTGTTAAACATTACTTCAGTCTTCCGCACATTATTTTTATATTCATGGCCAAAGAAACATTGTTTGCAGCCATGTCGCGTTCCTTGCGGCATATTTTTAAAAATTCCTCTGGAGGAGATAACTAACCGAAATTATTTGCATTTTTTTTTTATTAACGTTAGGGCGACATGAATTTTGCCAAGTGGTAGAGAAGCTAAGAAAACGGGTACAACTTTTTCTACCCATATTCGTGCTCCTTTTGTCTGGCATTCAAAGAAGGCCCGCGAAATATAGAACACTACCACACGCAGCGCTAATGCGCTACAATATTGTAGCGCTCCCAACAGCATTGAACGACAGAAGCGTGCGCCCTGACCGCGCCCAATGGAGCGGCCGGGTACAGTTCGACAGGCAGCAATATGATTCAAATGAATAAAAGGAAAAGTACTTAACGGTAAAAATCTCCGCAAATATACAACACTGCCTGACACAATGCCACTAAGTAATTCAGTCCCCTGCCTACCATTGCCTCCACCGTCACCGTTGGCTATCTGGCTTGCCTCTTGGGACATCCTCCTTCAAAATGCCTTCAACGCCTTCGTGCCGCCTGGACCCGGCTGTGGCGTCCATTACTTCTGCAGACAGCTTTGGAGGGGTTAAACAGCTGCAAACGATGTTTGACCAGGTTAACAGAGCTTCCGTTCAGCACACTAAGTTATCTATACGATTCTAACCTGGCTAATAGCAACATAACTTAAGCAAGCACAACAAAGCATTCGCTTGTCTTAGGCGAGCTAAGCCGCAGCCATTTTTATCCTCTGCCCCGCCGCGGTGGGGCGCTCAACTGCTGAATCCAAGGACGCGGGCCAGTTCGGTCAAAATTTTGCTTGGCCGATAGGAACGCAGGAAAGAATTGGCCGTGGCTTAGCTCAGCTAGGCCAGGATATACATAGCGAAAGCATGTGTGCCTAGCGCTGGGCTGCCTACTGCTCTCCAACCAATCTAATCATATCCAATTCAGTGTAATCTAATCCAGTCTAATCAAATCCTATCCAATCAAGTACAATCCAACCAGTCCTGTCCAATTCAATCCAAACCTGTCCAATCCAAACCAGTCCAATCTGATCTAGTTCAATCCAATTCTGTCCAATGCTGAGTACACGCTCGCCTGAAATGCACCGCTGGCTAGCCTATCATCGTCACTACTATCATCCTCACGCTAGAGAAGGAGAAGTAGGATGCGCTACTCACTGTATCTAGGTGTGTTGCATTAAAGACGACACATCTTCCGGTTGCTTCTTGATTGCCGGATGGCGCGGCGAGCGCGCGACGTCCACCAGCTGCGGCGTTTGCTAGGCAACGGCTCTGTGCCTCCCGCCCCGCGAAACTCCTCGCTCGTGGCCAATGTAGCATTCAAAACGAATACGCGTTGTCTTGGCGAGCAGTGATGGTAGCAGCCTGGCTTGGCTCGTGCCGGCGGTAAGTAAAATATCAGGTAATCCAGGCGGGTTAGCGGGATGTGCCGACGCACCCTCGTTTGCTGCAAGCATCTGTAGACAGAGCGCTGACATGCAGTTTCAGTTGGGCCACCGCTCCGTTTTGCTTTCGATGCACCTGTACTTTATACATTTATCGAACGCTTGCATAGTGGCTTGTGAGCGTCGGAAGCACGATGGAATCAGGCAAAACAGCCGTGTAAGATTCCATGAGACGATTCAAAGCAATACAAAGACGATACCGAGTACTCAAAAGCACGGTGCTCAAAAGCTACATGAATTTCCATTTGGGCGCGTTCGTTCCTTGGATCGTACTAGTTGCGCCGAGATAATTGCGTGCTCTGTACACCCGGCCAACTCTTTAACCTTTAACAGTATCGCACGACCGGCGCTGCTGCGGCGGAAGACGCAGGATATAACAAAGCAAGTGAGGGCAAGGGCATGCCCACAATAGGGAACCTGCGCTGGAGTTTTCCGCGTACCGCCAGCGCCGCCAAGTGGCCGTCGTGCCACTATCTTGGTCGGACGGCTGAGACTGCCGCGGCTGGAGGCGCTGAAGAGCGACTAATTTATCGCGAAAGCAAAGGCATGCTGCTGCGTTAAAAAGTGCTCTATTACGATAACAAGATTGCTCTGTATTCCATTCCACCGCAATCATACAAAACACAGTGGCGGTAGAACTCGGCTGGAGTCAGGAGACTGCATGATTAAGGAGGATTGTTGAGGCGCTGCTTATTACGCTTTATAACGTGGCTTCGCCTGTCATAGCGTACATATAAGAGTTCTGTTTATTCGCTTTTATCATTTGCACAATCTGATGAGAACGTGTTGTGAAGGGCGCCTTTCAGAGCTGGCGTGGGCCTCAGGCTCACGCGCGAACATCGGATCGTTGAGCGTTGCTCGTGCACTTGAGGGGGCCGTTGCAAGATGAACGGCAACTCAAAGTCAATAATAAAGGACGAGAGTAAGTGGCATCCTGGTGTGCATATTGCAATCGTCTAGAGATGAAAAAACGAAAGAGTTAGCCCATTAACCGAATACACAGTATTGTCGGAAGTACAAAGAGCCAGGTAATGCCTTAACCGGCATGCTGTCACACTTCTTCCCGATTTTAACTATCGCAAGTCCCTAGTGACCGTTCAACATTTCCCTATGGGTCAGTAAGTGAGCCTTCTTTGAAAACAACTCTCCAATTAGAGAATTATTTCATTCATTATTTGCTTCGAATAAAAGATGTATTGGGGCCCTGCCGGGGTGGCGCAGTGGTTACGGCGCTCGACTACTGTTCCCAAGGATGCGGGGTCGAATCCCGGCCTCGGCGGGAGCTTTTCGACCGAGGCGAAAAGCAAGGCGCCCGTGTGCTGTGCGATGTCAGTGCACGTTAAAGAACCCCAGGGAGTCGAAATTTCCGGAGTCCTCCACTAAGGCGTCTCTCATAGCCTGAGTCGCTTTGGGACGTTAAACACCACAAAACAAACAAAATATGTATTGCTTCAGGCTCACAGAAAGCGCTTTTTGCGTTTAAGTTGGATGTTTTAGTTTGATGGCTGACGTATCGCTGAAAACATTCGTGCAATATTTGTTTTGCACACGTACAATTTTAGTTAGTCTTCATGCTCAATTCAGAACAACTTCCGTATTGGAAATATCACGCTGTACGATCTAGTTGCTTCACGCTGAATGATTGTTGCGTAGCACGTATACTGCTGTCACCATGATTGTTCGTCTTTTATTTGGGCACGAAATAATCTAGATACGCCGATCTCTAGTCGCAGTCTGCGCATAGCGTGGCTTGGGGAGGGGGGGGGGGGGGGGCGCCAATGTATGATCACGCACATCACACCGTTAAATGGTGCATGCTGCAATTTTCATTCTGTGCAAAGAACAAAGCATAGCAATTTTGTTGTTTCATGTTTGCGCTATTATTTTTTTTTTTTTGGTACTAACCATCACCGATACTAACCCCATCTTTCGATGTAATTCATTCTTGTCTCTTAAGATAGAGAGCGAGAGTTTAGACTAAGAAGATTTAAGATATGGTAACTTTCCCCCACGCTCTCTCATTGTAGGGCGCCGATAATTTCCGCCCAAAATTTATCAGCGGAACAATTGTGGCCACTTAACTATTTACTGTCCTGTGCGAGCCTTTTCTATCGATGATTCTCAGCGGATCTCGGTTTTATTCCCTTCGAAGAATGAACAAAATACAGTTCAAACCATCAATTGATAGTCGTTCGCTGTCGTAAACAGGCAAGTGTTGGAACGCGACTACAGGCCTTTGTTTCTCTATAGATGCGGTCAACAGCATCGCCCTAAATAACGGTGCGTTATATTTCGCAACACATGAGGCACTTTTCGGTCGAGAAATTTTCTCATCATGAAGCTGTGGAATCATTACTGTTCCTCAAATGGCAGTAGGTAAGTACTGCACGCGTTCAATGCGCTTAACGCGCGCAGTATTTCCAAATCCTACCTAATGTTAGTACAGCAGGGAGGTTGTTTCACTTTGGTGTGATATATTTACTCTCCACTAGCGATGCTTCAACGCAGGTAATCTTATTTGCTAGAAAGTGCGCGCGTAATTGCAGCGCAGGGACGCTCACCTTTGCAAGCGCCCCATATATAGCAAGAAACAAAAAAGAAAGACTGAACTCACGAGAACCATTTCAAACCTGCGCGTAGCGACGTGATAGCTTCAATAATGCAGCGGCAGCGCGAGCCAAGTTGGCAGGCAGCTGAGGAGCTCAGGTTGCGCCTTTAAGTCAATCAAAAAGGAAATTCCAAGTTCTTCAGAACACTAAGAGGACCATATCGGGTGGAGCGGCGTGCAACAGCCTGCCCTCCTGTTCACCCTAACAGTGGACTACCCTGTAAATCTGCGATAAAAGCATTATGCACGAAATAGAGAGCTCACAATTCGCCGTTGGGCGCAGCCACGGCACGACAAGCGGCTTGCTCCGTCCTACTATACGCTTGCTCATTTTGAAACCAGGCGGCGCTGGGTGTCTGATTTTAAGCGCGCCCCCTGGGCAGCGCAGGTTCCCTATTCCTGCTGCTTCAAGGATCGTCGTTTGCTAGGCTGTTCTGATTAGCATGAAGTATCCCCTGCCACAATCGTCTGGCATATATCGACGCCCCAAGAAACTGCCACTGTTTGTTGTTCCGCTTCATATAGTGCGGATAATATCTGAACTTCGAATGTACAACAACTAGTTGCCCTCATTTAAATATCGCCACGCTAATTGCTTCCAAAAGAAACCTCCTCTAGACAGTACCCGTAGATGGAACCGGGGAGTGTGTAGTACTTGGAACGTTACAAGTGTACACCAATCAAAATGCACGCTCAAATGCAGACAAAATAAGCTTTCAGACCCCGGACATCAAACTTCGAGGGGTTGCTCTCGATGAAGCAGAACAGCCAAACAGACGACACTCGCCCAGGTAGCGTGATTGCGCCCCCTCCCCTTTTCCCTACTCGTTCCCTCTTCCGATTTCCGCCTTGCTCCGACTCGGCGCCGTTTCACGGTGCAGTTGACAGTGGCGCGGCACTATTAAAAAATTGAAAGGGTGTATACTTTACAAGCTCCGCTCATCGCGTCTGTATCTGTAAGAAAGCTAAAAGGAAAAGCAGACTAGTCTGTCCCTTCGATGGCTGTACGCAGAAGTTCGTCCATTTTACGTCAATACCGAACTTGGTTTGGTTTAGTTTATGGGGTTTAGCGTCCAGAAGTGACTAGGGCTATCACACGCCGTAGTGGAAGGCGTCGAAAATTTCGACCACCTGGGGTTTTTAAACGTGCACTGACATCGCACGGCAGACGGGAGCTTTGCTTTTCGCCTCCATCGAAGAACGGCCGCGAGTTAACTTTCAAGTAGCTGCGCGAATTCCAAGCTGGACGCCAAGAATAAAGGGACTGCGGCAAAACATCAGTCACTAACTCTGTCACTAGATGTCATTAACTCTGTCCTGCCCTCAGCGGATTTGCGGAAAAGCGCTAGTCGTATTCGAGTGGCGAAAAAAAAAAAGAAAAGACGATGTGCAGTTCGAACCGCAGTCACACAAAAACACTTTATTGCACTCAGTACACATCTTTTCCAAAATGTGTTGTCCAGGCAACCCTTGAAAAGTAAAAAGTTCTCACTAAGCAACATCGAAAAAACAAACAGTTCGGGAGTCAGTGAAAAAATAAAAGCACTCTTTGAGCGATAAAAAAAAAAACAAAATTACATTAAAAGCCAGCTGGCCTTTTTTCACAGCTGCGACGTACAGATGGTGCTGCCAGAGGACACATTGTCGGGGGTGCAGAGCTCGAAAGAACAATCGAGGTCCGACACCGAAGGCAAGGCGCTCCCGCCCGCCAGCGGAGGTCGGACCGTCACAAGGGGAATGACAGTGTCTGCATTCTTTCCGTTGTTCTCGGGCACATCCTGTAAGTGGCGTGGTGCATCAAGGACCCTGGCGTAGGGGTTGGCCTTGCGCCATTTCCTCCAGCTGCTGTAGTGGAACCGGAATGCGAGCACCGCCCATGTGCTGTACACACTGAATAGTAGGAAACCGAGCGTGTTGAGTCCGACGGATTCCCACAGCCTCTGCTGCCGCATCTGCTCATCCGCGCCACGCAGACAGAGCACTCCGCAGAGCAAGGCTAGAGGGGACAGTAGACCGAAGCACATCAGGTCTCCAAGGAAGCCCCGGCTATCGTTTGTGCACCGCAGCCACTCACAGAAGCTCCGGGGCCGGCGCTCTACATTAAAGTGGTAGTGGCAAATCTCGCATGTTTCACTGCCACTGGTCGTAAGCCAATGCTCGAGGCAGGGCAGATGCACCAGCCCCACAGTGCCCGAGCATACACACATGGAAAGCAACGGTAGACCTTGGTCTCCTTCGTGGCAAATGCGGCACATAGGTTCACTACTTGCCGTCACGTTGGTCGGTGCCGGGCTCAGCAGCGTGTCTTCATCTTCGTCGCCTGGACCGTGCCACGCTTTCAGCCCACTGACGCGGCACTCGGGGCCCGCCGCGAAGCTGTCGTCGCCCGGCGTTTGGCACCCCGGTTCATCCATGCGGCTGATGGGCGTCGACTCCAGAGGCTCAGAGGTCTCAGCAGCGCTGGCCTCGTCGGACATCGCGAAGCATCGAATCGGCACAGCTTCGCGTGGCAGAGACAACAGCCGTGTGCCGCACGAGAATGCGGCCTCGAGGCACGAGTCATGGCGCATAAATGCGTGCCACGTGAAGGTGGTCAGTTAGCATGCGCACATTCGAAGCAGCTTCTTGCGGCCCCTTGATCGGGCTTTTTACTGAAAATTATTTATGGTATCTGCGTATCTTTCTTCCCGTCTTCGACTCACGACCCTGAGTCAATCGACTGGGAAAGAGCGCAGTAAACCGCTGCCCGGACTTG
Organism: Amblyomma maculatum; assembly: GCF_055883805.1. Lineage (NCBI taxonomy): Eukaryota > Metazoa > Arthropoda > Arachnida > Ixodida > Ixodidae > Amblyomma > Amblyomma maculatum. The sequence continues at coordinate 213,580,060 of NC_139344.1, forward strand.
AGTAACAAATAGGAGTGGGAGCCGTTAGTCGCCGGAACGAATGCATTTGGCCTTATGGGCGCGCCTTATGTGTTCAAGAGCCTACTTAGCATGCAAAGAAACTGCTTCTGCTCATGCCAGATACGAAGTGTTGAAATAAAGTAGAATCGTTAACAGAACAGGGAGAACGATAGTAAAGTTTTACAAACAACGGCATTTTATCGATACAATATCGTGCAGCACTAGCCCTTGGCTATACATGGTCCAATGATATAGTGCATATTGTAGTAAAATGATTTTTTTGTGAAATAAAAAAAAATTATATTCCGGTCTCCTCCCAGGTAGCCACGTTGCTGCAGCTAGTTGGGCGATTTACCTTCGGTCTACAGTATAGTAACTCGGAAAGGATAAGCAGATTTTTATTGTTATTTCATGCAATGGTCGTGACCCTCGCTTTCAACCAAGGTAGTCAGGGCTAAATTTAAGACATTAACCTCGGCAGCGCTGCGGTCTTTAAATCGACCTATCGCGTTGGTGTGAGCTCCTTCCTTTTCCACCTTCGGGCTCACTTGACTCGCCTTGGCAGCACGCGTCAAAACGAAGTAATCTCTGCCACACCCAACAGATTGGAGCAGAGCAGTTGGGCAACGTTCGTGACGCCACACGAGAAGTGGACGTACAGTTTTATCTAAAACCCTTTGACATGCTGTGCGCATTTGTATACAAGTAAATTCGCATGCTTATCGAACAGTGGGCTTCACCTAGGAGAGATTTCTTTGTTTGGGCCGAATACAGCGTCATTCATATCACAAATAAGGTTTTTTTTTTTTTTTATGCCATATCGCAAGCGTGGTAAATAACATCTCGTGAAGCAGTGAGATGGGCAGCACACTGTCCGCCATTTCATGTGCCGATATATTTTGTCCCCAGTTTTAACATGCTCCACTTTTTTTTTTCTTAGAAATTACAAGTGTAACGTGGGCCTTCTAAAACACGTTATTTCCATGATCGTTCCGCCGTTTACCTGATGTGTTGCGGCATTTCGATATGTCGATTTCCATCAATTATGACACGTTGTACGGAATTCAGCGCATAACTGTAAAAAAACAAAAACAAAAAAAAAAAACCAACTGCTAGTATTTTGAGCTAGAATACAAATAAATGGTCTTCCTAAATATACTAAGTTAGGCGGATAAATATTTCAGCCGGAACACAAAGTGGCGCGTGAAAGGGTTAAAAGACACTGGGAAGTGGCTCTGCGGACGCCGACAGCGCAAAACTGAGGAAAGAGCAAGACAGAGTTGCGTTATTTGGGCTCCTGGCCGCCCCTCGTCTATGCACCGTCAGTGCCAAATTTCCAACCCACTGAGGAAAGCGACGCTGAGAACGCAGAGCCGGCAACGAATTACGGAACTGAAGTGTGTTCAGCGTCGCTGGGCAGCGGGAGGATATGCGTCGGCTCGGCCGATTAGGGGAAGCAAACCATTACTATACCTTCCCTGCATCCTGCACTATCACCAGCAACAAAGCCGAAGCCGGTCGAGTCGGGAGCGCCTAAACACAAACACAGCGAGTCCGGAATGCTTATAACAATTGATTAAAGGGTAGACGTAATATTAATTTTCAGCCCCCCCCCCCCCCCCCCCCCCCTCCCGCTCCTCTCCCTCCCCGCCCCCCGCGGCAAATATTTCGCGCTACTGTTTTCCCACTAGGTCGTTTTGCGCGCGTAATTTGACGCTTCATATCTCGAACTGCAATTCTTATTTAGAGCTTTTAGAAACTATGTTCCTCTTCGACGTTCAAGGCTTTCAACTCAGCGCTATAGTACCTGACCCTAAAGCAAAGAATAAAGTGCTGGTAATTATAACAGTTAAGGAATTACGTTTTAACTACCAGCAAACACGTACATATCGTCCGCCATTCCGTACAATCCACCTGCACTGACCGCATTGTATGTTTTATAGCGGCTTGAACAAAACTGTAGAGATAAAAGAAAGAAAAGAAAACGACACTCAGGATACAATTTAATCTTGTGCTGCTCATGCTGATACTGGAAAGTGGAATGCCTCAGTGATGCAGGAGTCCATAACTTCATATAAGCTTTGCTCCTTTACAGGCCAATCGTTAAAACTGCGTTGAAGGCCAGGATTACCATTAGGAAACGAAGTCCTGCCGCTTCGTCAGAGAACCGCTCGCTTGCTTTCTTCGTGGTCAGACAAGAGCACTGGCTTGGACAAAGACATTGTCAAAACCAAATGTTCCATTTATTGCTTCGCCTCTTGAGCCGTTCTGAGACAAACCTACAGGACACACACCTATCTTGATTGCAATGACTCATTTCCCGAGTGGTCGTTTTCTCATTTAGTTATTGGCTGCTCTCTTCTGTGACGGCTGGGCTGATAGCCTGTAGGCAACCTCAGCATTCGGCTCTACAAATAATCAAGAAAGAGATTATTACAAGACACGACGTCAGGTGTACAAAACATTCTACAACTGATGGTCCACCCCTCACTTGCAACCAGCGTTACTTTTGGGCAACACTTTATATGTCAACTACATATGTATACTGTTAAAAATAATCTTGCCGTAGTTACCAAGCTTCTCACATAGCCTTGACCGCTTGAACGGTAAAAAAAAAAAAAAAAGAAAAAAAAAACAGGTCTGCTCTTCAGACAGCAGCAAACGGTCGCTCATAAGAAGTTTTTATCATTCATACTGAACCCACGGAAACTTGCTCAACGACTTCAACCAATCCACAAGCTCGAGAAGAGGCATGCGAGTGGGGAAACGCAGGACGACCAATTGCATGCCTCCACGACATTAATCGAAAGGCATGCCACCTGGAGAAAAACATCAAGCAAAGCAGAATGCGCGCTTGTTTAAATATGGTCTTTTATAGCTACAGCTTTAACACTGAATTTCATGCCTCACGGAGTGCTAGACTGCCAGCTGTGCTTGTGGTGCCCGGCAGTGTGCGCACCGTACCGCCATTAGAGGAAGTGGACATTTTTGGAGGTGCCTGCTACATGATTTATTGATAACCTTGGGGAACTTGTCTCTGCCCCTTGTAGGATGTAAATGTATATTACCTTGTGTTGTTCTCGGTGCTGTTTGGACCATTTTCGCTATTTCACTCCTCCGGGCTAGAGCCACGCACAACCAGCGGTGATGTGAAACTGGCAAATAATTTATGGCTGCTACATAACAGTGCCCACTCGGGGATGCAGAGATGTGCATTTGTAAAGTGCATGATTTTCCCCAGGTATCCCTAGGCTTCCCATACTGTGCCGGTAGCCTCGTGTGGCGTAGAGCTATTCGGAGGATACCCTGCGCGTGCCGAAAAGGGTGATTAAATATTTATTTCGTCCATCTCGGTTTCTGTAACGTACGCTGCAGTTCCAGTGCAGGGGCTTTCTTCATATCTCTGGTCGCGTAGCCGGGATGGAGTCTGTGATCTCGGGGAAATAGCCACTGAGCCATGGCAGCAGGAACTTGGGCGATAAGTGTTATAGAGTGGCCAGTCATGACTGAGCAGATGCAGGTTGTCATGAAAAACTTATTCTGTATTGGACCGTGCCGATTTGCTAGCATTTGTTTGCGACTATTTCTGCTAGTAAATAGCGCTTTCCAATCGTTTTCAATTGCGTTCATCCTATTACACGGAGTTTTTACGAGAAAAGATAATACTGCTGTTACAAACAGCCATTTGGAAGTGATCCAGTTTACGCCGTCGTCGTGGTAACAGGTGGGAGACCGTGATAATCTATGACTGTGCCACGGGCACCATTTTATACGTGCAGTACGTTGTTTTTTCTTCCCTTCTCCCTTACCCTTGGCTACCTCTCTGTGGCACAGAGCAGCAGACCACTGTCTCTATTTGGTTATCTTAAATTCCTTGCTTTCAATTCCTGCCTTTTAAAGAACTCATGTGTTACGAAATGATATATTGATCACTGAGGAGAAGTTAGAAGGTATGCGTTGAGTTTAGATTACCGTTACAATTTATGAACAGCACCCAAGTTGGCTGCTCTCCTGATCATTATCATCTGCTGTTCGTTCTGCATTGCACCTCAGTGAGTGGCTTTTTAAGGCGGACGTCTTACTAGCCACATAACACAAAAATCCGTCTGCAGTGTTGTTGTCAACGCACACTGCTTCCCACAAAGGTTGCGTCGCAACAGTGCTCCCGAAGTGGGGAGTGGAAAGATGGCATGCAAGCAAATAACCCTGTGTCCCTGCCCGTGTCGCCTCTGGGATGCCATTTACTAGTGCGGCGTCATTAAAGGACAAATATATCCCCTATTTCCCAACAAAAATATGAAGCAACCATTTTTTTTTTCGCAGTGCTCCGATTGGCATCATAACATTGCGCTTCCCATTTAGTATCCGCCTGCTAGTTAAAGGGGTCGTGAAACGTTTTCCGGAAATTTTGCACGGCTTGGTTAAATGGAATCCTTGTCCTGCATCATATAGTATACCTCGATTCGTTTCATCGCCCGCGTTGATTTAATAGCGACAAAAACAGAATTTCGGTTTCCTAGCGCGCGTCCTCCTCAACTCAACAGATACGTCATAGCGCTAAGCCAATGAGAAGCTCCCGTTGCCGGAGCCTGCTGAGCCAAAGTTGACCGAGCTCGGTGTATTTTAGAGGTTCTAATTGTGCCCTACTCTACGCTCACACAGGTTTTTTTTTTATATGGCCGACGCCTAGGTTCCTCCGTGGGTTCCAGCGTGAATATAGTTGCTACTGTTAAAACATGGTTACATCGTGGGCTTTGAGCCTTACGCCGACGCAACTTTTCGGCAGGTCGGTGAAGATGGAGCCTGCGAGCGACCGGTACAGTAACACTTGTGTCGAGAGGCCGCGGTAACCGCGGCACAACTCCGGCTTGCAGAAGCCCCGACCGTGAGCCTCCCGATCCCAGCCGTTTCGGAACTACGCATTGGTATGTATGTCCGAGTCTTGCAGCTTAGCCTACGTTTGACCGTTGCGAGAGTGCGCAATCGCTAACCGAAGCTTTCGAACAGGTGCAGCTGCGGACGGTGCGTACCGATGCCGACTGCTCTTGAGAGCATCTGGCGAGATCCCGGCGGCGACTCTGGGTGTTACAGATCATCCGCATTTACTCCAAATGCCTCTTGATCATGGACGGCTAGTCGAGAACACAAGGTAAGAACCTTGAGCGAAAGGCGACATAACTTGAACAAGCGGCCACCTGTTTTTCATTTTCTCGAGCAAGAAATGCTGTAATGAAATCTATTGCGGAAGGCAGTGTTAATAAAGGAAAGCTTCCCATTTAACGTTACTTACTTGCGATCATCTACACTGTCTACAGTGTCGATATTGCGCCACGGTAGCACGAACACAACATCGCTGGTTTTCATATTTTTCTTGTTTTCGTAGAAGGTGCGCACGAGCATGACGTTTCACCATGCAAATTACTGGTTTGCTTAATTCCATGCACGAGTAAATGAGAAAACACGCATCATCTGATAATGTGAACTTGCTAAATGGAAAGGGCATGCACATTGATGTGAAGTAACGGCAAAAAAAAAAAAAACACCTCCGCATTTCAAAACATGAATACATAAGGAATGCCACAAGAAATGCAGTAAATAAGTACAAAAGCAATCTCATTTCGGAGGACTCTGTGCTAAGTGGAATTGCATGCAGTGAAGTAGCCTGTCTCCTGCAGAAGCCTTGGGAAAATGCACTAAAAAACGACACAGAAGAGAAAAACACACAGAGCAGGACTGGCTTCTGCAGACGATCACTAACTAGCCCGACAACTCTTGTTATAGCCTGTCCCCACTTGCTGCCAGAACAATCACCATACCAGCACTCAAAGTTTTATTTGCTAGTTTTTTTTTACCCACTTGCATTAGGTGAGTGTTGTATAGTGCGCAATTATAATTAAAAACATTGTCTGACTTCACTGATACCATCATCAACACCTCCACACAGTAAACCTCTCCAAAATGCTTTGACACTGACATTTTACATGTGCTGAAATGTGACAACCAAAAAAAAAAAAAGAAAGACGTTCTTCCAAAGGCCAGTACACCGAAACTTCCACAGCTTAAGTAAGTGTTGGAAATTTTACAGTTAGCAAATGAAGTTATAGAGTAGTTTTGTGGCACTTGCAGAAAGTTTGGCACGTGGCGTGCTGTGAGAAAACAACTGAGAGCCGTTGACAGAAGTGGACTTGTAGTTTATGGCTCCTTCGAATAGAATGACTCCATGCACAGAGCTGCTTAATGCATAAGTCGCATACTTAACATCTTCGTGCTATGCGGATATCAGCGTGGACATTGACATCGGCCACAACACTAGTATAGAGGGTGTAAGACGACTACCAGGTTTTGTCAGTCAAAAGCTGCATTGCCTTCAGGCATTATTTTGCTGCAGTGGCAAATTGTGATTGCACTGGAGTTCTAATATTGGGTGGGTCTCATTCTCTCTCAATCACCTGCAGCAGAATTCAAAGTTTGCCATACTTCCAGGGAGAATAAATTGACAGTGCAAGTTACACTGTACAGCTTCTGTTGGACGGGAATTAATTGTACAGATGCATGAATAACTTTCAAATTTGTAAAAGACCTAAACCATATTTTCATTTTGCTATGCTGAAAAGTGAATATTGCTTTTTCTCTTGTCAACAGGAGGCACCGCTACATCTGCTACAGCCAGCTTGCGCACTGGCTTTGCGGATGCCTCGGCAGACATCACAGTAAAGTCCTCCCTATTTGTGATGCAAGCCAAATAAGGGAAAGGTTTCCATTTGACAGTTACATTGGTTTCCAGTTTGCACAAGGTTTGTAGTCATCACCTTATTCATTCTGAAACAAGCTGGAAAACATGAGAAGAGAGAATTGCAGGACAGCTGGACTAATAACTGGAATTTTACTAAAGGATAGGGGCAAAAGAAGACTTGCACAGAGATGCACATGTAAAAAAGGCCCCAAAAGACTGTTCACTGATTTCTTAGCCACACACACGTCCTTAGCCTTTGCAGTATAGTGTGCCTTTGGATTTGGATCTGTGGCTTCCCTTTTGTAACGAGTGGTTCTTGACCATAAGAAATTTGCTTTTTTTTAGATGATTTTTTAGACCCTTTCTGCTTTCCACGCTTTCACTGCTTTGGGGGTTTTTCGTGCACGTGCATTTCTGTGCGAATCTTCTTTTGCCTCTTTCCTTCAGTAACATTTCAGTTGTTAGTCAAACTTTGTCTTGTGCTCCTCTCACGTGTTTCGTCTTCTGGCTGGTTTTAAGATGAATCAGTACCAACTCATCCAGTTGTTAGTCTTGTTGATATCACTAGCCTGACTGCACCCACTGCTGGGCAAATGCCTCTCCCATATCCATCCGAATAACCCGATCCTGTGCCAGGCGCATGATTCTCGCAAACTTCATAATTTCATCTGCTTGCCCGAGTTTCTGCCGCCCCCTGCTACACTTGCCTTCCCTTGGAATCTAAAAGACATATATAGGCTCACTTAGAATGAATTTTGTGTACTCACTCCCTTCCTTTGCCTTTAGAATTTTTCTTTTTTTGGAACTGACCGCAGATACATCGTAATGGGGGAGGCATCATAATAGACGCCTCTCCCATATCCATTCAAATAACCCGATCCTCTGTCAGCTGCATCCATATGATCCCCGCAGACTTCCTAATCTCATCTGTCTGGCAGAATTTCTGCCGCCCCCTGCTACGCTTGCCTTCCCTTGGAATCTGCAAGACATATATAGGCTCACTTAGAATGAATTTTGTGTACTCACTCCCCACCTATACCTTTGATGGGTGGAATTTTTTTTAGCACTGACCGCAAATGCATCATAATTGTGCAGTTGTGTATATACCTGCTTTTATAGATGCCTCTCCCATATCTATCCAAATAACCCGATCCTCTGTCAGCTGCATCAATCTGATCCCCGCAAACTTTTTAATCTCACCTGCCTGCCTGAGTTTCTGCTGCCCCCTGCTATACTTGCCTTCCCTTGGAATTTACAAGACATATATAGGCTCACTTGAATGAATTTTGTGTACTCAGTCTCTAACTATGAATTTTTTTTTTATTCAGCACTGACCTCAACACATCATGATTGTGAAGCTGTATATACACATTTGTATATTTTGGAGAGAGGAAGACAGCGAAGAAGCATGAATAAAAGATGACTTGCTCTAGGTCAACTTCCTTCTAGCCTAAATATTTTGTATGCACTGATGAACCCGCGGCCAACCAATAAATTATTTTGAAAGCAACATGTCTCTCTTTAACACTCATTTGGTAACATTAGATAATGCCCAAATGTACTACAAAGTGGTGGTCCTTGTGGCACTGACAAACCTAGATTTTCTAGTTGCCGCGTTCACCTTTACACGGCCTCGAAAAATAGTGGCTCATGGGGAACAGAAAAATCAAATGGTTTTCTGCAAAAGCTGCTTTGAAAGGTGGCCACTGTTTGCAGCATTTTGCAGTTTCATTCAGAAGCAAGCCAACATAATCTGCAATCTGTAGGCATGCATACAATAATATGTGCTTTATACTTTGAAATGTACCAGACTTTAACCAGTCGTAAAACAGCATGCTGAAAAGGTATGTATAGTAAAGCCTCCTTTGTTGATGATACCCATAGTTTGCATGGAAACATCTGCACTAGAACCTGAATGACGTTGAGTTAATTGGCCTGCTGGTTGAATATGCCACCAAAATGCTGGTAATACAATGAACTTCGTCGGTGCTGGGGTCAAGTCTGGAAATATAAAGTTGGGATGATTTAATTGTGAAATCTTTTGCTGCTGAATTCACTGCAGGCTAGAATGTAACAGGATTAAAGGGCAGCTGTAGACGTAAGGGCAGCCCACATTGTCACGGCATCTTATGCGTCCTAGTGCACATATCTACATACCGTGCATGTTTTGCTAGTAAACAATGTAACCACAGATTTGCGAAGCTCCAAGAATGCTACACTGATGCTGTCTGAGTAGCTGCTTGTGTCGCTGAATATTGTGAAAGCCTTTTGATGGAACGAAAACTGCTTGGTGAATACTTATGCAGAGTAAGGTTGGTCAGGAGAGCAGGTGATATGTACACCTTCGCAATTTAACCATACAAGCGCAGACTATGATACTCATACAAATTGAAAAATATAAGGGAAGGAATTGAACTGAAGACGTCGCGGTTCGACAGTCCAAACTTCTGCTACATGTGCTTTGGGCTGTGTGTGCTAGCCCGCTTGCAATCTGATCGCCCGAGCCAGGAAAATGGTACACACCCATATGAGCACCACTCCCAGTACTCTTTAACATGTACATAGAAGTGCAGGTGCTTGAGATAAACCTTGGCTGCCGCAATGCACCTCAAACAATGGCATGTTAGCCAGAATAGCAGGTTGGGCTTGTTGGTTTTCCATCCTCAGGTAACAGCGCAAAATGTGGACGGGAGCACGAGACGAGAAGACGATGAGACGTTGTGTCGTCTTCTCGTCTTGTGCTCCCATCCACGTTTTGCGCTGTTACTTCAGAATGTCACGTGCCTGCCCAATATCTACATAATTGTCACACGAACCACTTTGTGTGTATTTACGACTACTTGCACAACACCGTTGCCACCGACTGATGACGAGCAGCTGAACAGCAGTTTTTCACGTACACTCCGCTGTCATTAACTACAAATGCTATCACGCTACGACTTCCCATACCACCCCACCCAACCTCTGTGTGTAATAACTCAACCTTTGGTGCGTTTGCATGTTCTCGGGATACTGAAGAAATCCATGGTACCAGTTAGTAGATTCAAGCAACTTAATCTGACATACATCTGGTGAGAATATTACAACTCTATCCATGTATACACAGATCTGTATCACCACAAGCGTCACCTACAATTGTGGTGATGCCGCTCAGAACATGACTCATTTTTTTTAGGGCATAATTCTCCACAAACCGCTGCTGAGCTTGTGGCCCCTTGGTAAGAGGCTTTCCACATCTGTGGGAAACCACTTCAGAAGTGGTGTGCATTCACAGTTTCAAAGCCTGCATTACAAATTTTTGGAAGTTTTCAATACCATACCCTTACCAGCTTTTGGCCTTTGGCACTACACATCACTGAATTCCTTATATCTACTTGTGCTCAAGGCCACAAGGTAGTGCTTTAGTGGATCCATACCCACTTGCCAATTATATGCCATTATGCATGCTTTATCCATAGACTGCATCTAAATGTGGTTTCACACACAAATATTTATACTTAATTGGACAGGCGGACTGCCCAGAATGTTCCACATGTGATATTACGGAGACTGTGGAGCGTGTACTAGTGGTGTGTCCCAGTACATGCGTGCAAAACAATAACTCGTGTTACTTCTTTGAAGTGTTTTGGCAACAGGCCTCTCTCAGAGGACTTATTGGCCGGTTGGCCAGAAATGGAAAGCTCTACAGAAAGTGCAGGCTTTCTGCTGCTTCTTGCATGACACAGGACTTGACTCGTGACTGTGGTGCAAGTTACTATTCCTGTATATATTTTAATCAAGTCACGACCCTCTTTGTTCTTCTCTTGCTCTTTCCCTGTACAGAGTAGCAGGTCAGATATTAAACTTTTAAGCCAATCTATCTGCCTTTCCAATCAATAACACTTGTGTGAATGCATTTTTCCTGGATGGTTGATCTGGTAATCACACCATCGTAATGCAAGGACATGGGGCGTATGAGCTTCTGAGGTGAACAATTTTTACCCTAGAAATGTCTTTTAAATGATGTGAAGGATTCTGAGCTCTGCTCAACATGATCCTCCTCTTTGGAGTCTTCATCAGGTTCTATGGGACTAGATGAGTGCTGTGGAAAGAACGTGATCAAAGTGGAACCAAGGGGCCTGTTCTTGGTGGTACGATATGCTGGTAGGGGCACCTGTTGTGCTGGCCTCACGGTATCGTTCAAAATAAAAAAAAATAAAAATCCAAAATGCGCATATTACTGCTACGATGGCAGTCTGGCAGGAAACAATGAAATAGAACTGGTGGCTTCTGCGAGTCGAATGGTTCTCAAATACGCATATCTGTAAGGCTACAAATCGCAACTACTTTTACTGCCTTTATCACGCGACCTACACTTTTTTTGCCAATGCACTGGGCCAGCGGTTTTGCGTCGGTACGACGCATCGTTTGAGGTGAGCTTTCTTCGTTTCCGGTCCATGCCGAGGCTTCGAATGACGCCGAGGTTCATTTCGGACTTCCAGTAGAAAGTAGTACGAACACATGAACCCAATCGGTGTGCCAAAACTTGTGAAAGCGAACGTTACTTCCACTCGGAGAAGCCGTGCTGCAATCTCGCGACGCACACGGTTGGCATAGCGAGCACTCAAACCCGCACAACGCGCCTAAACCCAGAACCTAACGTTGTCAGGAAAAATAGGCGAAGTCTGAGCACTGTAGACGTTGTAGGAAGTATGCTTCCTTTTTTTTTTTTTTTTTTTTTTTTTTTTTTGAGAAAGGTTACGAAAGGGGCGTCGCGAAGGTGGGGGAGCAAAACTGCGACAACGCGTTGGGTGAAAGGGCCACCCAAGTACATTGTACCAACCTTTTTTTTTTTTTTTTCTGTTTCCGGCTTTCCGTGTAGTGCCATAGTTCAGGTCATCCAGCCGAAATAAAGGAAGTGAAGCTCGACACGCTATTCTCAATGATGCGGCGCAGCGCGGAGGCGAGCAATTAATATACGAGTACGCGCCGCGGCGCCCGCCCCTGAAACACTCCACCCACCACTCGGATTGAACACACTTGTCAATTTCTTTGACCTGGAACCGTATTTACATCGTATCTTTAATGACGCCAAGAATAAAAAAATATATATACAGCAGCGGCCGCACAACCAAGTTGTACCGGTGGTATGAGACTGCTCAAGACGTTGTGCTCCATCACTAATGTTCACAAAAAAAAAAAAAAAGAAAAAAAAAATAAGATTGGAGCCATTGTCATTTGGAGTGCCCGGCGGCGCGAGGTATAGTCGTTACCGAAACCTGAACTTGAGCGTCACCTCTCGCTCCGTTTCAGAGCGCAGCGAGAAGCAGACGCACCCGTTCTCCTCCGCCGCCGCCGCCGACCGCGCGTCACGTGACAGTAACGAGGGGTTGCCCTGGTACAGATTGTTAAAGAAATGCGTTTGCGTGTGCGAATAATTGATATACTATATTTTTATTTGCTAACTTTGATAGGAACCTATTATTTTATGGGAAATAATGATTATGTTTGCGTTTCCAAACGGCTAAACGTGACGTAGGCGAGTACTTCTAATTCCGGCCTACAGGGTCGCATGGTCGCTTCAGGATTGCAAAAATGCTGTGATTTCAGAATGACATTATTAAATGCAGAAACAATATTTCGACGAGATATTTTGGAATCGGCATGCCTAATGTTTACTGAAGCAAGGAAAATTGCAACTGGGCAGCTACATTTTCGTTTCACGACCCCTTTAAGTTAGATGCTAATTTGCGATAGGGATTAGAGTTGACGACTTATGCATCTGCAATTGTGTGCCTTAATCACCTTACCGCACCACGTGACTTAGCGCAGCGGACGCTTTTAGAGGAGGTGGATGAGTGGAGCAGGTGCCACCAGAGAGACTGCAGAGGGTATCACGCTACCAGCCACGTTAGGGTGCCTCGATGTCTTTCGCCTCCGCTCCCTAAGCCACGTGGTGGCACGGGCCGCAAGAGAAAGCGTCAGAGTGAGCGTCGCAGCGTCGCATAGCGCGAGCGAGCTTTCGCATTCATACACGTAGACGATCCGAAGTGTCTCTGGTTTATTTTTTTTTAAAAAACACTATCATAAAAGAGACAATAGAAATGTAGCTGTCTGGTGCCGCAAGCGACTGCGCTGATTCGAAAAAAAAAAAAAGTGCGGGAGTACTATTTTTGTTCTCAACAATGGGTCTGTTTCATTTTTTTTTTTAATTTTTAATATTTGTTTCAACCCAGAATCAATATAGGCCAAGCGGGGGGAACTTTATACTTGCCTCCCACCGCATAAACCAAAACAGCAAGTGAGCTTACGCTGATATACAGCCCCTCAATAATTTAATGTACGCAGATTTCGCCAGAAAAGAGCTGTGCTGAGAAAGAAAACCACGTGAGTGCCAAAACCCGTGTTTGTTCAACGTACACTTCTCCGTTGATGTCAATTTTGGGATGAATAATTTTATTTGCTGTGCCGTTAACCTGTTCTTAAAAAGCAGCAGCAACCACAGCACCATACAGCGAGAAGACAAAACTATTGATTGATTGATTGATTGATTGATTGATTGATTGATTGATTGATTGATTGATTGATTGATTGATTGATACATTGATTCATTCATTATTTATGGACTGAATGAATGTTTTATTCCAGGGATACCGCTATAGAGGTATCGCTCAAGAATGTGAACTCTGCAGCTCCGCTGAGGCACATTTTATCCAAATGCTAAGCTTTTCACAGGTTGCACCATGCATGTCGGTTAGTCCTTTATCACGTCACCATGTCTCTACAGGAGAAAACCCTCGACTGCAGATCCCTAACAGGAGGTGTCTCAAATCTGACTCGCCATACCTCAGTGAATCTATGTTACTCTTTGTTTATTCGTTTTGAAACATCTTACTAAATTGAATGTTTTTCATTTTTTGAAATAAAAATAGAACTTAATAAAATTCCTTCAACTGCCGTTATAACCCGAAGTTTGCTTTTATCGATAAGGAAGTCTTCGGGGGTTGCCGAAATGTTCGCCGTAGGGAATAAATCTGTTCGGAATAAATCTGTTGTTCGAGCTAGGGAATAAATCTTGACGAACGCCCGCACAACTTAAGCCACACGCTTAAAAAGTAGAGATAGAAAGCTGAAAGAAGAAAATTCCCGTTGACAAGGAAGGAGCTGACACCGATTCCTCTTTTTTTTTTTTTTTTTTTCCTTTCACCATCGTTTAGTGTTGCCAAATAAAAAAAGAAGGATTACTTTGGCAGATAGAGAATTATGGCGCATCTGCTGAGCGTCTTCTAAGGAAAGAAACGGCTGTTGCAGTATATAGGATATTTAGCCGTCACATATAAACACAGCCCTGCCGCGGTGGCGCAGTGGTTAGGGCGCTCGACTACTGTGAACGAGGATTCGGCCGCTTTTCGACAGAGCCGAAACGCAAGGCGCTTGCGCGCTGTGCGATGTCATTGCACGTCAAAGAAGCCAGGCCAGGTGATCGAAATTACCGGAGCCTTCTACTACGGCGTCTCTATAGCCTGAGTCGCTTTGGGACGTTAAACCCCATAAGCCATAAACATATAAACATGCTGCTCAAGCTCTAGCTTCTGTGTAACCCAGCCATACTCCGTTCACCCTTTTTGTTCGAAAAAGCGTTTTATTTTTTCCCCCTTAAAGTGAAGCAGAAGCATTGTTTTTTTCTTCTGATTTTTTTTTTTTTTTGAGCACTGAACGAGATTTGCAGATTACAATGTATGAGCGTTGAAGGTGAATCACTGCAAGCTTTTAGCGCGATATCATTTTAATCAGTTAAGTAATCGCAGATTAAAGCCGGGACAATGTGCAGACTTTTCCTCACAGCTTTCTGTTGTGCGGGATAGTTCAGTGATGACGTCATTTGGCGTAAGAGTCGTAACCAGCTCCGCAGCTGGGGCCGCGGAGCTGGTTACCAGGCACAACGCCGACGGCTGCGACGGCGACGACGCGAAACGCTGGAAGGGGTACCAAAGAGCTGCGCTCTAAAACTGCCCGTATACCAGATTACCATTTGGTGGACCTATATATAGAACTAAATTCAGAAAAGAGCACGTATACCAGATTACATTCTGCCGCCCCCTGTTACGCTTTCCTTCCCTTGGAATCCAGTTTTGTTACCCCAAGCGACCATCGGTTATCCTGTCTTCACATTACATGCCCTGTCCATGCCCATTTCTTCTTGATTTTCACTAGAATGTCAATAACTTGAGTTTTTTCTCTGACCCACTCTGTACGCTTCCTATCTATTAATGTTACCCCTACCATTTTTCGTTCCATGGCCCTCTGATTTGTCCTCAACTTAAGTAGAACCCTTTTGGTTAGCCTCCACGTTTCAGCCCCATAGGTGAGTACAGGTAAAATGCAACTGTTGTATACTTTCCTCTTGAGCGATACCGGTAAGCTGCTAGTCATAATCTGCGAGTGCTTGCCAAATGTGCTCCATCTCAATCTTAGTCTTCTTACGCGATTACCTTAGTAAATACCTTATACGTAACAGACAATAAGGTGATTGGTCTGTAATTTTTAAGGTCCTTAGCGTCCCCTTTCTTATGAATGAGGATAATGTTAGCGTTCTTCCATGGTTCCGGTACCGTTGATGACGCCGGGCACTGCGTATACAGGGTGGCCAGTTTTTCTAGCACGATATATCCCCCCCAGTCCTTCAACTAATCTGTAGTTATCTGATACTCTTCAGCTGCTTTTCCCCTTTTCATAGTTTCTATTGCTTTCTTAACCTCGTCCTTCGTCACTGGTGGAACGTCTGACTGCTTTTCCCTACGGCCAATTTCATTACGGTCCTGTCTACTTTGGCTACTGTAGAGATCAGTATAGAACTCCTCGGCTACTTTGACTAACTTGTCCATATTCGTGATGACGTTGCCCGTCTTGTCTCTTAGCGCATACATCTGATTTTTGCCTATGCCTAATTTCTTCTTCACTGCTTTAAAGCTTCCCCCGTTCTTTACAGCATGCTCAATTTTCTCCATGTTATACTTCTTTATATCGGCCACTTTGCGCTTATTGATTAGCTTGGATATTTCTTCCAATTCTATCTGGTCTGTTGGATTGGAAGCTTTATACTCTGGCGTTTCTTAATCAAATCTTTCGTCTCCTTAGATAGCTTACCGGTATCTACAGCGCACGCAGCAATGATATCTCTGAAATTATTGTTTATTGCTTGTAGAGTAATGTCGCCATCCTCGGTTAGAGCTGAATATCTATTCTGTAGCGAGATCCTGAACTCTTCTGCCCTCCTCCTCACCGCTAATTCATTAATGGTCTTCTTTCTTACTAATCTGCTGCGTTTTTTCTTTTCGGGACCTCACCATCTTGTGGTCACTGCATATCACTTTCCCGATTATCTCTATATCTTGCATAATGGCGGGGGTTGAACACAGTATGAAGTCAATTTCATTTTTAGTCTCCCCGTTAGGACTTTTCCATGTCCATTTCCGGTTCTTCCGTTTGCTGAAGAAGGTATTCATGATTGTTAAGTTATTGCGCTCTGCAAACTCATCTAGTAACTCCCCCTTGCTATTCCTAGAACAAATGCCATATAGCCCCCTACTGCCTGGTCTCCCGCCTGCTTTTTCCCTACCTTGGCATTGAAGTCGCCCATTAGTACAGTATACTGCGTTTTTACTTTTCGCATTGCCGATTCTACATCTTCGTAGAAGCTTTCAACTGCCAGGTCATCATAACTACGTGTAGGTGCATAGGCCTGTACAACCTTCATTTTATACCGCTGCCTAATTACGATGCCTGCCACTCGGGCGGATGAGGCTAAGAAGTTCGTAGGGGTCAAGTGGATGCAGCTAGCACAGAACCGGGTGAATTGGAGAAATATGGGAGAGGTCTTCGCCCTGCAGTGGGTATAGTCAGGATAATGATGACGATGATGATGATGATGATGATGATGATGATACCAAATTACCATTTGGTGGACAGAAGCTGTGGCGCTCAGTTCACTATAGACCTTATTTAGAAATTAAGATACTCTTTATCGTAGTATTTTAGCAGGTATGCGTCATACATGATCATTATGGTGGCATAGCACTTACAGCTTTAACGTGCATAATAATGTCAGTGAACGTTAAAGAACCCGAGGTGGTCGAAATTTCCGTAGACCTCCACTATGGCGTCTCTCACAGCCTGAGTCGCTTTGGAACGTTGAATTCCATAAAACAAATCAATCAAACCAGTTATTAGAAGACAATGTCAAATATTTCAAGCTGAGTGACAAAGGTTTGCTCCTTCCGCGAGCTAGGTATAATACTATTAAAATTAAATCCTCTGACCTACATCTCCAACAAATAGACCATTTTTTATGGTCTGCAAATGTAAAGCTTGCACTTACACGCCCAGCACCTTTGGTCAATTAATTGCTGCTCTGCGTGAGTGTGGACACTGCCTGCATCGATCGTTCCTGCATGAGCATTCATGCTCGTGCGGTTTGCTATACGTAAAGTGTTCTTTACAGCACAAACTCGTAGATACAATTAAGGAAGGCCCACACAATCTCAGGGGCCGGATTTTTTAATGTTGCCAATATTCCTATGGTTGCATGCTTGTTTTATAAAAGAACGTATATACCCCAGATATAGTTAGGTGATGTTCCAAAGCCAATAAAAATATATAAGAATGGAAAAAAATAATTTGGGCGAAGCGCGGGCGCATAATATAACCATTCGTATCAGTCACAATACAAAGGCGGATGCATGAGAGTCATGCGAGCTTTTCATCAGGACACGCCTTTTCCAGCTCCAAAGAAAGCACGAGACTTATATCTGACCGCAAAGTGACTGCATAAGGCACAAATGCGCCCACATATTAAATTTTAATCTCAATTGACTCAGATGACTGCATCTCGATCTGTCTGATAGAAACCCGCGCTGTCATGTTTTTCGTGGGACAAAAAATAATAAAGGAAGCGTACCAGCCAATAAACGCGCAATATAATATGTACCAAATGCGAAGCACGTGAAAAAAAAAAGAAGAATCCACTAGTTTTGTGCACCACACGTTTTCTTTTTTTTTTTTTTCGTACAAACAAAGTTCCTGCGTTTTCTTCCTTTCGTCCCCGTTCGTTCGCGCTCTTTTTTTTTGGAAAATGTATCACCAACTCGCCTGCTTAACTATCCTGTTGAATCCAACATATATGCATGCATCTCCATGAGTTTGCAACGCTTGGCACAGTTGCTGTGTGGACAGAACATCTTAAACGCGCTGTCGTGCCTGAGCACAGGCATCGCGTCGATCGCGTTCAGCGGGCGTGCGCTATGACCTCCGTTATTTTCGTGGCGGCAGCCTAAACCTATAAAAACTTTAACGCCTTTCTGTGGAATGTAACAACCTGTTTCGTTTAATTAAGCTGCAGAGGTCCAGAAAAAAAAAAATGCCGAAAACGAAACCACAGAGCTCGTGCTCCGTCTGCCGTAGTATAGTTTCGCTTCTTTTTTCTTTGTGATTTCGATTGTTCGCGCTCGCGTTAATTGCAGCGGTTATCGAGCTGCTGCTTTATGAGCAGGAACAAAATTGACATCTTTGTGAGCGTGCGAGGCGTCAGTGCGAAACAGACAGAACACTTACGTAGCAGGATCAGGACGAAGCAGGTAAGGAGCGTGCTCCACAGCAGGACACTAGCATCCTAATACAGATTAGATAGCATTCATAATCTCGCTGGCCCGTCTGGTATCTAAAATTGCCCACTTCAACTACACATCTAATATGGCAACAAGCTCCCAACATCCCTCTGCCATGTACCTTTGACAAAGGCTCCCTTTCCTTTGCACCTGTGCACAATTCCACTTTCTTCCTGTTATTTGCCCTGTGCACTGCATACATGCCTAGACCATATTCTCCTCCTGTCTATTGATACAGTAAAATTTACAGAGAACATATATTCCATCACTGCTGCACTGTATAGTACTGTGCAGCTTTGTTTTAGGGTATGAAAATGTCATTTTGGTTTGATCACTGTGCATTTGCTTCAACTACTGAGCTGCCTTTCTAGATAAATTGCTTCACTGAGCAACAAGACCAGAAGATAAATTTCTTAGAACCATAAACCTTGCATTATTTCTACATCAAGCTGCAACAACACATTGAAAGTCAATCTGAGCGCGACGGTGTGCAGGGTGCAGAAAAAGTGGCTGAAAGGAAGCAGCATCTTATATAGGGTGTTCTAAGGGCCATAGCAAAGACAGATAAGTGAATGGTAAGTTTATTGGTGAAACTATTGTAACAGCTCGTTAACAAAATGGTACCACAGGTGGCTGTGTGAACAATCATCAGGACATTCTCAGTATCCATGAAAATGTTAAAAGGATAATATACAGTAAATCGGATCATACTAATGTGGTGTGGATACCTAAGCCTGCTGTTGCAACATTTATTAACCTTGCTGATTTATGGATACAACTGAATGCTTTACTTAAATTCGTCACTCAGTACAGCAGTACCCACTCTGGAGAGGTCAGTGCCGATTGAGTTCACTGAAACTGCACCCGACACCAAAGTCACGTTGTTTTATGTTGTAATATGCACTGCATACAGCACAAATAACCCTGAAATAACAAATAATCCACATGTAGTTTGGATTGCAACAATAACAAGATGAAACTTGTAGCTGAGACAGTGTTTGTGGCTTTGGCATAACTGCTGCCTTAGCCGCTAGAAGCAGACAACGCACTGTGACGGTGGATTTTCACGGAGCAGGGGATCTGAGGTCAATGAGTGCCAAGCACAAGATAAGTGGTTAACTCGAGTCAAGTAAAATGTGCTGGATGTGTAGCTTTTAGAAAGTGATAAAGTATCAATAGCTCTAAAAGAGTAATTCGCAGTGTATAACGAAATCTGTAAAAATTGCTAAGATGGCATGAGGTTAAGAAGCCTCAGTGGCAGCCTTTGCCTGGGAAAATATGGTGAGGCCTGTGATGTGTGGGCTTGAAAAGAAAAACAAAGCATCTTTTCAAGATTGAGAAAGAGGCTGAGGTCCAGGCTGGTAAAAGTTTCATCTAAAAAGCCTACTTCTGATAAAAACTTACTCTTTTCAAGGAAACAATTTGGTAATCACCAGTCACCACTGCAGAAAGAAGGATCCGTGCATGGGTATCTGATTTATGTACCGCTCTGGAAAGAGAAGTCTTCTTTCTGATTCTAGTCTTCAACACACAAATAAAACATGGATGACAGTAAGCCGGTCATGGCTTCTACAGCAATGTAGTGGCAGCGCATTACTTAGAAGATATAAATGTGCTGTGTGTGTGTGTGTGTGTGTGTGTGTGTGTGTGTGTGTGTGTGTGTGTGTGTGTGTGTGTGTGTGTGTGTGTGTGTGTGTGTGTGTGTGTGTGTGTGTGCGTGCGCGTGTGTGTGTGTGTGTGTGTTTGTGTGTGTGTGTGTGTGAGAGAGAGAGAGAGAGGGGGGGGGAATGAATGGTCACATCATCACAATAAGATACTTAATGTCATCAGCAGCAAACATGTGAATAAAGGTTGGATGAATGGACCTTCAGTTCAGTTCAGTCGTTCAGTCGTGTCCGACTCTTCGTGACCCTATGGACCATATCACGCCACGCTTTCCGGTCTCTCACTATCTTCCTAACATCCTAACTTCATCTGCAGCGCCTCGAGGATGCCATCTAACCATCGCGTTCGCTGCCTACCCCTTCTCCGGTGACCCTCAACCTTTCCCAACATCAAATCTTTCTCCAGCGACTCCTCTCTTCTCATCAGATGATCAAAGTAGCTGAACTTTAACTTTAGAATTTGACCCTCCAATGAGCAGTCAGGGTTTATGGTCGACAATATCGACTGATTCGATCTTCTGGCCGCCCAAGGAACTCTCAAGATTCTCCGCCAGCACCACAATTCAAACGTGTCAATTCTTCGGCGGTCAGCCTTCTTCACAGTCCAACTTTCGCATCCATAAATCACAACTGGAAATACCATAGCACTAGTTATACGGATCTTGGTTGGCACACTGGACCTTATCTTGGTATAATTAAGATCTCTTATTTAAACAGCAAAAACGGTTGGCTGCTAGATTCGTATTCACTATGTTGCCCAGCTGAAGCCTTCTGGGCAGCAAGTCATTGCTGGAAAGCTCAGATGATGTCCTTTCCTGCCCTCAGCTGGATTGTGCATTAACTATACGGACAGTAAAACTTGACTCATAACCAGACTTTCAGTACTCCCATTGACGGCCTCTGTCATAACTCAAATATAAAAAAAGCAACATTCACTTTGTACCTCAATTCAGCAAGTCTGAGGAACCTAATTTTACATTTGGGAATAGCACATAGCTGAAGCTCAGGATCTACCAAAACACAAATCAGCAGCGTAAATAAAACCAAATGACATGGGCACTGCTAAGTAGAACTTTTTTTTTTTTTTTTTTTCATATGTGTCGTGGCACGGCCGAAACAAACTGCCGTCGGACCAATATGAGGATATTCGCACTTTTTTTTGGCGTTTGTTTTCTTGTCAGTTAAGCGTGATATTTTCATCTTGAATCTAATTTCGCGTGTACAAACCCCTGCACACCGTCCCCAGCAGGAGAGTCGCGCACGGTAGACACAGAAAAAGGATCAGCGTTTCAACGGCGATGTGCCCGGAGGCTACGTTCTTGGAGTTGCGAACAGTCCACACTACAAGTGAAGCAAACCTGAGCGGCGGGTCGAGCACAGGATGTACCGTAACTGAGTAACAGCATTTGGGTATCCTCTCCAGCAAGTTTGCTTTCAGCGACAGCCACGATCAAGCAAGGAACTGCCGCGACAAAGGTCCAGCGAGGCTGCAGAGGCGTAAGCCCACAAATACGAAGAGCACTAGCACAAACACGCCAGGTAGGCTGGAAATTAAGCGCTGCAGCGACTATACACAAAGCTAAAAACAATAAAATGCGATGCAGTTACAGCGAACACGCCCAGAAAAAGAAGATGCAACACGATAGCGCCGACGACAGGTCGCTGGGTCTATACGGTCTCATCAGCACCAGCAGCACGGAGCACAGATTTCAGCAATTCGCCATTAAACCAACGACGTCATTCCAATTGACCTCACCCTCCCAGCCTCACAAATGTGGGACTCAATTATTGCACGTCAACTGAGGAGAATCACGTACAACAAAGGCGACGTATAACCAGTAGAACTACGTCACGGCTACGTATTACCAATCTGGTCCTCCTTGCCCTATCAACCCGCTTTTTTTTTTCGAACTTTTTCCCTCTATGCTTTTTCCCCGCCGATTTGATGACCGGGTGGAAAGATGGGGGAGTAGGCTGGCTCATCCTTGCCCTCTGCGCGCTTTTTTTTGCGATTTTTTTTATAGCGACGGGCGCTCCGGCGCTGTGGGCTGTGGTTCTTCTGCATGCTACCTTGGCTTTCCTCTACTTTTTTCCCTTCTTTCCTAACTAGAGGCGGCGAATACAAGCCCCGGTGACACGAGCGGCCCCGTTCAGTGTATCCCTGTAAGCTCAAGAGACAGTTATAGGGCCCCGTTAACCCCCCTCTTCATATCCTCTCCCCCCCCCCCCCCCCCCCCCTTCTACAAGAGCCGCATTGGTAGTGACATGGGGTATCGCGCTCTTCCCTTCCCTTGAAAATACTTTGCTACTGCTTCGTTCCAGAAACTCGGTTTGACGACCTGCTATTGTAAACGAAAAGAGGAAAAGCAAAAAGCAAGTAAGCACGTAGGCGTGCCACCTCCTCGAGCTGCGCTAGCTGCTCGATTTCTGACACTGCTCTCCGCACGTGGTACTTTTACAAGGTCTCTCAGTATGAAAGGGAACTATCAGTTTGCGCAAAAAGATGGTTCATTTTTTCTCTGCCAAAGTCAAAAATTACTTTAGTAGAAATTACGAAAGTCGAAAATTACTGAAGTAGTAAATTTATCCTTGTCAGTAAAACAAGAAAAAAAAAAGTATGCTTAGCACATAGAATGACGCAGTAACGATTAACTTCATTTGAATACTATAACTTTGTTCCTTTTCATATTGAACAACCCTGTGCAGACCATGAAGGTTAACTCCTCCAGATTTGCGCGATGTAAAACAAGGCGAGGTCATGGATGAGCAAACAGGTAAGTGCGTGTAATATAAACAAATAAAAAGGGGATGAAATGAATTGAAAAAAAAAAAAAAGGTACATATAGAAAGCACGTTAAAACCTAGGACATTCAATGTAGGGCAACACGGAGAGGGAAATGGGGGTAGGACGTGGTTAGCGGAATTTCAGATAGACATATGAGACCTCTAGCGGTAGCGCGGATGCTTGCGAAGTATCGATGTGCAATCAACAACGGGGAGTGAACTTTTGAGTGCGCGCGCAGCGCCTCCGAAGTCTCTTCCCTGGTAAGCACACGCACAAAAAAAAAAAAAAAAAAAAAAAAAGTGTGTGTGTGTGTGTGGGGGGGGGGGGGGGAGCGAAGAAAAAATACATTTTAACAATGAATGTGTGTGCGCGCTTCCTTCTGTACGCCAGGCGACCATTCCCCCATTCACCTCACCCGGTGTCAGAAAGACAGGAAAAGAAAGTTCGAAAAAAAAAAAAAAGGCGTGAAGCGAGGGCAAGGATGCACACGCTCCCCCATTCACGCCACCGGGTTGTCAGACAAGTGGGGGAAAAGTTAATAAAGAAAAAAGCCTGCTGAGAGGGCAGGAGAACCAGGATTGTAGCCATGACGTAGGTTCTACTTCACCCTTTTTGCCAGGTGATCCTCCCCAGACGATGTGCAATAATTGAGTCCCCATAAATGCAGGCAGTGTGGCCCTAGCGGCTTGAAAGGTACTCGCAAGGCGGGGGCTGGGCAAGGAGGCGAAGAGCAGGCATCCCTCTGATTTGATACGCATGCGCGCGGGACGGATAACTCATACACAGAGCTTAACGTTAGATGTCGCTGACTTGCTCCGCAGAGACCGCAGAGCGCCGTCGGCTGCTCTAACAAGGCTGCTCACCACTGTACCGCCCCATCCAGATGATGGAATCACGCCTTCCCTAACTGGTGATGAGCAGTCCAACTCTGAACTCCTTCGTTGTTTTAAATGGCGATTACGTCCCCATTCCAAATGCGCTAGTAGCAAAAACGACTTCGATTGCTTCCCTTCCAAGTTTTCCACTTTCGATCCATTCAAGCTTGCCGGATTCTAAAACATCTCCAGCTTCCCCTTCCCAGTATCATTGTCATCAGTCACCACCACATCCGCCACCACCGTGACCACTTCTATCAGACCAAATATAACACTTATACTGCAGACCAGAGACTTTTCTCACATCATATGACTTAATCCTCTCGTGTCCTTTAATAGACTCCCAGTCTTAAAAAAGAAAGTTGTTAGTCGAGCAAAACGAATCGTAAAATTTTAATCCTGGAATTTCCTGTCATTAAAAACGCATAACTCTGTTACTTTATGATGCCATTTTCTCCACAGGCGTTGCTGAAAGACAAGTCCCGCCGCGTTGGCTCAATGGTTACGGTACTCGACCAGTGAGCCCAAAGACACGGAATTGAATCTCAGCCACGGCGACCGCTATTCAACGGAGGCGAAAAGCATCGCGGCCGGTCGTTACCGGCTCACGTTAAAGTGCCCCAGATGGTCAAAATTTCTGGAGTCCTCCACTACAGCCCCCCTCATCGCCGGAGTCGTTTTTAGACATTAAACCCTGTAAACCAAAGCAGGTAGACAAAACGGCACTTTTAAATGACAAAGCTTCAAGACGAATCTTTTTTTTTTTTTTTGTTTCTCCTAAATTTTCTTCTTCTGTGCCATTGTTTTCTTCAACGCAAATTTTCCACAACGTTCAATATACCTTCCGACCTTTAAGTATATATGCTCAGAGTGCAGAAAACATTTTTTTTTTTAAACCTCGCCATATTTCGTGTATTCTTCCTTAACCGCCTACTCTTTCTTTGCTAGCCTTCTTATCTTGTAGGGATCACTGTTGTGTTCCTTGTTGGATGTCACAAACTCAACTTATGCGGCTTGGGTGAAATATGCAGAGAAGTCGCTTTAAACACTCTTTGTTTAAACTAAATTGGTGGAATGGCAAGGAATGGCAATGCTCCTTTTTTTTCACTTCGCGCTCAACCTAAACAAATCCTAAATTATAACAAGGCTGACTTCAACGCTATAAATCGTGATCTGGAATGTTTCTCTGAACAGTGTTTTTCGCGATTTTTCCTCCTGGTCTGTTAACAAAAACTGGTCTTTATACAAGGAAAAAATGACAGAACTCGTGCGCAATTGCATTCCTCTAATAATGTTTCGTGTTAACGTATCTAAAACAAATCACTTCGTACAAGTTAAAAAACAAGAAGAAACGCCTTTTTAAATCAGCGAAGCGACTTTGCACGCAGTATTCGAAAACACAATATAAGTTATGTGAAGCATCATACTGCCATGCCGTCCGTAAGGAGAAACGCAAATTTCTGTCACATAATCTTCAATCGCTCATGAAAAATAATCCAGCCAAATTCTGGAAAACCATCTCCCCCCCATCACGCACGTCTGACAATATTTTTTACTGGATGCAACCGGATGTCCCATTCCTCAGGACAGCTGTGCAACAGTTTTCAATGATTTTTTTCACATCTGTTTTCACTAACGAAGACTATTCTAACCTACCTAGCCCACAAGAAACCGATTTCCCTTTCATGAGTGCAATAGACATCACTATAGAAGGCATTGCATCTCTAATCAAAAGTCTCAAAATATCTACTTCTTCAGGATTAGACGGAATAAATACCAAAATTCTAAAACACACTGTAGATGCCTCTAGCCTCATCCTCTGTCATATTTTCAAACAGTCATTAGAAGCTGGCGAAATTCCGCATGACTGGAAGATTGGTCAAATAATCCCCATGTATAAATCTGGTAACAAACACTCTGTCAGTAACTACCGCCCCATATCGCTAACAAGTGTTCCATGCAAATTGCTAGAACACATCATTGCATCTAACGTTGCCTTCCACCTGGAGCGAAACAGTTTCTTCTTCCCACACCAACACGGTTTCAGAAAAGGGTTTTCCTGTGACACACAATTAATAGAATTTACTACTGACCTCTTTAAGAACATGGACGAAAATTGCCAGACTGACTGCATATTCATTGATTTCTCTTGTGCATTCGGCCGCGTCGCCCATTGTCGCCTCATAGCTAAATTGTCATTGCTTAATTTAGACAACCTAACAATCTCTTGGATTAGAAATTTTATGTCATTTCGCAAGCAGTTCACTGTTTTCAATAACTTTTCATCACCCCTTAGCGACGTCACATCTGGCGTTCCTCAAGGTAGCGTCCTCGGTCCTTTATTATTTTTAATATACATTAATGACCTCCCATCTCACATAAGATCATCAGTTCGACTGTTCGCTGATGACTGCATAATTTATCGTGAAATCCGTTCCCTCACTCACCATGTCATCCTTCAGCAGGACCTGGAGTACGCAACTAACTGGTGCAGATCATGGCAAATGACACTTAACACGGAAAAATGCAAAATAATGACAGTCAGTCGGAAGCATTCCCTCTCAACCTACGATGATTCACTCAACAGGATTTCACAACCCGCACATCTTCTTATAAATATCTCGGCGTTCATTTTACCGAAAATCTTTCATGGGCGACGCATATTGAAAATATAACCGCCAAAGCATCGCGCACGCTCGGCTATCTAAAGCGAAATCTACATAGCGCACCTATTTCTACTCGTAAGCTCGCATTTCTAACTTTCGTTCGTCCTCAACTAGAATATGCATCAGCCATCTGGTCACCACATCAAGAGTATCTAATCAAATCCCTAGAAACTATTCAAAACCGTGCCGCACGTTTTATTTCCCATGATTACAGCCGCCATACCAGCGTGACTAACATCAAGTTGTCCTTATCACTCACAAGTTTACAATCACGTCGGGATATCGCGCTTATCTGCTTGCTACATAAACTAATCTACAGTCACCATGCATCAACAGTGCCACTTACTAGACCGACTCGCACCTCCCACCGCCTGAATAATAATATATGTTTTCAACGTCTATTCGGCCGAACACATGCATTTAACTTCTCTGCCTTGCCACGGGCTATAAAGGGTTGGAATGGTCTTCCCGAACGCATCGCTAACATATCTGACCCACTAAAATTCAAAAACGAATTGAGTACCATTTTTGCAGTCAGAATAACTTTTTTATATTGCGTTCACTGTGTGCAGGTTGATTTCGTCCAATGCCGCTAACTGTTGTATAATGTCATAATCCTCGGTTTATTACTTCCCATGCATGCTCTAATACTTATTTGCAGTTCCAGTCCTGTATTACTGTCAACTTTTGTATTTTAAACTATGTACCATTGTTCCTTTTGATACACTGTAACCCCTCCCCCTCACACAATGTTCCATGTTTGGAACCTGTGAGGTATTTGTATAAATTTGTATAAATGACGTGCGTAGCCCCTTGGCTTCTTTTTTGTTTGTTTGTTTGTTTGTTTGTTTGCGTTGGATTAACCTCCTTGGATGATGAAAACGTTTTCTTCTCATGACATACAATTAACTGGTACTCTGCAGAGTAATATGCGGCGAATAACCGAAATAAAAAAATCCAACCTTCCGGTATCTCGTACCGCGATGTTCCTCATTTAGCGTAGCAATAAGGCTCTTTAATTCACGTACCCCAAGTGTTCATTAAACAACTCACACCGAATTCGCTCCAAATCAGAATACCCAATAAGAATCACTTCGCCTTCCTAAAACCTTGAGCTTGAATCAGAGCAGGAAAGCACGATATTATTTGACAGTGCTTCCAGTTTTGAAAACAGCACTGCATGCGACATTTTCAAGAGGTATTGATACCGATCTGGGTGAGTAAACAGCTATCATAACGCCAAGCGCACAAGACTGCGGTGTCTGGACTGTGCTTCATGCCAAGGCTTCCTTTAGCGGACGCGGCGTAGAGTGCAAAACTGCTTTTCATGCTTAAGGTCTGTTTCACAATTGGCTGGCACTCTGGCAGCCCTCTCATTGGCTGCCGTGAATGGTCAGCGCAAGGGGGGGCCGCCAATCGCAAACCGAGCATGTGTACGCGCAGCTATGTGAAAATAGTATACTGAGCATACCGGAGACGCACTAACGTAAACGTATACCGGTTTACCGGACGCCCGTTCCGCATGGGCAGTGGCAGAGTGTGTGTGTGGGGGGGCGGGAGGCAAGGTAGCGCCTGGTAAACTGGTATACGTATCCGCAATGCTAAATCTCTCTAATGTGACCTTCGGAACCAAATCCCAATGTCTCTCGTAAATGTCACATCGCATTCAAGAGCACACGGCTCACGTGTATTTGGCTTAGATTTTGTGTGCAGGGGACAGGATGCGCCTCAACTCTCTACAGCGACGTGGCAGCAGTGTCGAAGCGACCGTGCTCGCAGTGTTTTGGGTGGTTGCAATCAAGAAGCCCAAGCACGAACTCGGTATATGGAGAAGGGAGTTCGTAAAATTGCGTTTGATGTCGTCGGATCATTGCTATTTGTGATAGTGAAAGAAAGGATAAGAAGAGAATGCTAACTAGCGTCATCACAATGTTTGTGAGAGCAGAGTGATGCGAATGATGCAAAAGCTCTAGTATTCGAATTCGAATTGTGCCATCACAGTAGAAAACGGTAGCAAAGACCACATCATGATGAAAGTGCGTTGCTTTACTGTGAATGTTTGCTCGGTCGTTTGAAACTGTACTAACAGACAGTTTTTAAATGTAAAGCCAAGGTCTGCGTGCGCAGGAATTTGACCTTCAAGTGAACTTGACCGATATTACGGCTTTCCTTTCTTATAAACCATTTACAATTGAAGCGAGAGCTTCACTACGCTAGGTAGAGCCAGTCTTCGCGTAACACTAAATTGGTGCTTCAAGTTACCTTGACTGAATTAATCGTGGCTGTCCGCGATTCCGTGGAGTGCACCCAAAAATATGCTGCGCCTTCCTTTCCCCAAAATCTAACTTAAATAGAGAGGCAGCCCTGTGTTTTACGATGTCAGCGCACGTTAAAAGCCCCCCGATGACCGAAATTATACCGTTGCTCTCCATATCGCGACCCCTTCCACTCTTTCCACTTTCACGACCACCTTTCTCCCTTTTCTCACGGCACGGTTCAGGTGCCAGCGAGAAGTCTTACAGATATTGCACCTTTCCTTTCTTATAAAACAATTTAAAATTTACTAAAACATAATGAAAACAGGACCTTGACTTGGTTTGGTGTAGGTGTCCACCCAAAAGTGTAGAGCGCTTTCCTTTCTCTAAAACCTAATTTAACTACTAGAGGTTCGAATTGGACTTAGAAATGTACCAACCCAAGATTACCCCCCCCCCCCCCCCCCCCCCCCCAGTGGGGATCGTGCATAACTTGAACTTTCTGAGAGGGGTCGTGACTGCAGGTGCGCCAAGCTGAAGCCAAAACAAACTTCAACACGGATCACCGCAGCCTCTTCGTAGCCATAGCCAAGGAATACCTTTCGGCACAATAACGAGCTTTACCACGTGTAACCGTGTGAATTAAGCTATCGCGTACACACTAAGCTTAACCGTAGCCAAACAACCACCGTTTTTTTTAGACTTAAAAATGGCAGCAGTACGTCGTGCTTTATGAAGTGACTTATTTCAGGCTATCAGCTTGTATACTCATATACTACTCCCTTTTAAGCCTAAAGGCGAACAACGATCAGCGCCGTGGATGCCTGAAGGTACGCAAGCAAAAATGAGGTTGCTTTACGTTTTGGAAATGAAACAGCATTCAGTGGTAAAAATAAGTTATTTTTGATTGAACTTTGTGAGCCGTGTTCTCGCTTCCTCTTGTACTGTTGTTCAAACGGTTCAAAGATTGTAAACACTTAGTTAATAAAAAAAAGATATGTTATGTAAAAGCATATTTAAATTTTCGCATATTGACAGACTACAACTGCGCATATACTCGAAACAAGCACGTAAGGTATAAAATTCATAGCGCGAAAATGGGCCATGGGATTGTACAACTTAACCTAAAGCGTATGATTGAGGTTTCCAGCTTTTTGCGCGTGATGAATTGAAAGTGTCGCCTATGATTTCGACAGCGTAAAGTAGGGTACAAAAAAACACTTTTGGCATTAAGAAGACAACACTATAGCCACAAATGCAGTTCAATGCACAGATGAAACGAGTAAATACAGGTCCATAAAGAAACGTATTGTTTTTACACAGGAAAAAAACAAATGTCGTGCTTGCTACAGTTTGGCCATAAATTACGATTGCGACAAAGGACTTTGCACATTGCTCCCTGAAGTCACGTTTATAACCTGGCGAATGACGCTTATCGACGTGCCAATGAAATTTTCTTCACTCTCTCGCAATTTCAAAACCAGTCCTAAAAACAAATTATTATAAGGCAAGAAATCGCAGTTTCCGCAGTGAGTACAGGCGATAAGCTGTCATATTGGCGTCCCCTGCAAAAGGCTTCTCAGGCTGCTGCTATATCACACTGGACACATTGAAGTCAGTAGCGCATACACAGAGCATTTCCAGCGTATTGAGCAACTTGCGACGCCTGAAGTGGACATCATAAGGTCCCTGCCCCGTTTCATAGATTTTCTTTTGAGAATTTGCTCGTCTTTCGCAACGTGCATTGCAGTGGTGCTGGCCGTCGCCTATAGCGCCAAAGTTGTAAATTTTATGCGGGATATGAACGAAGTACACATAAGAAAAATGGAAGAAACCTGCCACATAAAAACGTGCCAAAGACGAAGGCTAGATAGTGCTGAGATTTTATCATTATCTAAATTAATGCAAGCAAGAGACACAACTGTAACTGATTACATAGTAATGACATTCCATATTTAGTTTTTTTTCTTCACATATCTCCAGCAAGCTTATCCTGGAAGTGAATGATTTCGGCCGCGATAAGTAAAATTCAAGTAGTACTTTTATACAGTTGGATAAATTGCCCTGGAATGTGAATACTTATGCAAGTTTTATTTAGAAAGCATATGCGCTAGTTCTATCAACAGTCCATTCGATAAACCCAAAGGTGCCAATTCTCGTAACTTAGATCATTTTTCTTTAACATGATCTGCATAGACAACAAAACTATACGCTAATTTTATATTACACGTAGGAAATTGCATTGATTAAAAACTCTCAATGCATTTCTGGGCTCGACAAGATTACTATATTGATACTAACGCAGAAATATACGAGGCAGAGAAGCCCATCATGCTGAGGGAACAATTAAATGCCTCAAATAGCTAGAGGTTGGCTAATATAATGATTACGCCTGATGCTATTGCTCCCAAAACATCAGGGCAGGGCCAATCAGGCCACAGCAACAGTATTCTGTACAAGTCGTTTCTGAAGTTTAATGATCCGGAAAACTTTGCTCTGAAATATGCGCGAGCGCATTACCTCTCTAATGAGGGTGCCCGTTCGCAACAAAGGATACGCCCTGGTCAATGGCAGCATAGTTGTTACTTACCATGATAGTTACCAGACTTGTACTGAAGCATTTTGAGGCACAAGTGTGATGGAGTTTCTGATTCAAATTTCTGAATAATGCATCAGTATTATTAAGCTACCGTCAACATTGCAAAAGCTGGGGACACAGAAGCGGCAGACAACTCCTTTTAACACCCAGCGAGCACCTATAAATTTCCGGAACACTTCGTCAGCGGTATTAAGCAGCAATGTTGGAATCGGGAAGCAAAAATGTCTGACAACTCTTTTATAGCACCCAAGAAGCACCTAATTAATTTCGGAGCATTGCATTAGCAGTTTTAAGCCGATGTCGCAAAATATCGGGACACAGAAGCAACAGACAACTCCTTCTAGCACCAAACCAGTTAGCATTTGTGTACCTAGCTGTATCCTACTCGGAATCTATGCGTGTAGCCATAGGTATACAACCCATAGTTGCAAAATAAGCATGCCGTTGATTTCAAAACATTAAAAACAGCGGTAGTTTATGCGACCTCTCATGCAGAAATGTTACGTGTGCCAAAATGGAAAGAGTTTGGACGATTGGTTGGGAGGGTATAGCGTGGCGCTAAAATATTTAGCGGAGCTGGCCTCTTGGCTGACTATTGCAGAAGGCGCCGTCATCGAACGGCAGAGTTCAATGCTAGAAGTGCTCGTGGGAGGCAATCAAAAAACGAGACTAAGAAGACCTTGCAATGGAAAAAAATATGGAATGTGATAAATGCACCAGAATTCATTCTCTGGATTTATTGGAAAAATCAATGCATATTTGAATATTCGTTTTCTTTTTTTTTCTTTCTTTCTTTTTTTTTTTTTTTTTGCGGCGCACAGTTGCGCTAGCCATCCGTGCATATTTCGTGCATCTGCTACTGCTTTCACTCTTCTTACGCTTCACTTCCCGCAGTAAAAAAAAAAAAAAAAAATGTGGATTGTACAGTCTGCTCCTACTTCTATGCCTCCGTCCTTTACAATGTTCCAGAAGCGGATGTTGAGACATGATGCTACTCAAGCTTCTCAGCTGTATATAATGGTGGGGAATATGTCGGACGGCCACACAGATAACGCGGTCAAAGGGATGTGGACTGCGAGTAGCCGATGGAAATAGCTAAATCATAATTCTTGCAGCCAGTATCGTCCACTGTTCCTCCAGCGTCTAGCGTGTCATTCGGCGTGTCTCCTCTAGAGCGTCATTCACAGCCTGAAGAACATTCATCAGCGACTATTATCCGATCGAGTACTGCTGTTATTCTGGCTAGAACAGACATCATTGTATTAGGTTATATGTAGTCAGTGTGGCTTGAAACCTAATGGCAAAAGCGTTTTACGAATACATTATTCCATTATAGCTCTACCGGAGCAACTCTGAAAGCAGCTGAGGCAACTACAAAAGTAATTAATAAAATATAAAAACTACGGGACAATGTGAGTAGTAAATAATCACGAGAGGAAACACTATTGGTGTTATACTTATTAGGCGGCAATCAAAAAGGTGGGTGAAAAAAAAAGAGTTTTTAGCAAGGTTTGGGGGACGTATCACTTATATCTGTTGCAATAGACAACTACACAAGAATGAGAACTCGTTAAGTTTAATACACGTGCAGAAGATAAATTAATCCGTGGGCGTTCAGTTGAATTTCGAAGACGATTTCGTGAATATGCTCATAAAACTAGAACCGTACCGCTTACGAGCTCACCAAAGCCATACATCAAATACCGGTTATGAAGTATCACATCTAACCCTGCAATAGTCTTGCTGTCATCCCATGTTTAGTACAGCAAGATACAGCCTATTGTCATATTTGTGCGAAGAAAATATGCTTGGTGACTATAAATAGCTTTAGTTCGATTCAAAGAACAAAAAGGAGAAAGTACAGCATGGTTACAAAACATAAAACAGGGGACAAGACACAGGAGAAGAGCAAGCGGGGACGAGTTCAGCTTGTACCCTGCTCAGTTTTATATTTTGTAATCATGTCATACCAACTAGCCAATCATCGCTCATTCTTGGAATACAGCATGGTAGCTTGTGTCACTGTAATGGTCGTATTGCGAAGCGCTCTTGCGATAACTTAGTTGTCTGTACATAGCGACATACACAAGGACGCTCCGAACACAACACAGCGTCTCAGTCCTGCTCTGATACTCCGGAAAAAAGATGTGGCGGAGTTTAATGCACAAAAACAGAGAAATTGAAATGCGCCTGTGCAGGGGAAACTAACATGGACGTCAGAAAGAGCAGATATCCTCTAAGGTGCATCGTTCTTTATTATTATTTTTTTCCCTTGCAGCGGACGGTCCATTGCACACACGCCCGTCTGCTGGAACCGATATCGCAGAATGATGAAATTAAATCCTGTTACCCTCACCTGACCATTTCGATGTTCGCACTCTTATGCAAAGGAGATCGCATCTTACGAACATTATACATTAGGTTTCGAAACTGCTATGCATATTTTAGCATATTTTAGTTGTTTATATACTATACTAACACGTAGCAAGTCGGTCACGCCACGTTATGTATACAGGCTTTTAATGTGCCTTTCCCAGACTATAGAGGAAAGACAACGGAACACGAGCCACAAACGTTTCGCGACAGCTGTGTTACGGCGCCAAGCGTCTGCAGCATCCATTTTTTTTTTATTACTCGTCTACAACCTCAAAACTGCACCTTGAGCTTGCTATGTCTGACAATTATATTGCCGGCTACATAACTGGGTACGTTAGCATGACCTGTGGCAACCCAAAAGGAAACGCCCCCCTCTGATAAGTGTCAACATTTGTCGCCACCGCCGACACCACTAAAAGCATGACCGGTGGCAATCCTAAAGGAAACGCCATCCTGTGGTTAGTGTCAACTTTTGTCGCCACCGCCGACACCACTAAAAGCATGACCGGTGGCAACCCTAAAGGCAACGCCATCCCCTGGTTAGTATCGACTTCTGTCGCCGCCGCCGGCACCACTAAAAGCATGAGTCAAACCTCTGTAGGCTGGCATTTATGCTTAGCAGTGCCTATTATTCTGCCGAGCAGGCACCTATTTAGCGCCCGCACTTAGGCCGTTACCTCATTTAACGGCCTGCAGCGCGCGCAGCTGGGCGACCTAACCCCGAGAGATTCCGCTGATCGCAGCAGGCCTCTGCAGCGCATCCCGGCGGTCTTACAGAGGGAGTGAGAAAGCGCCACTGACCTGCATCTTCACGGTGGTGTCGGCGAGGAGGCGGCCACCGGCGATCTCTCACGGCACGCGCCGCCGCGGCTGGGCGGCATCGAAGGACGGCTCCGAATGACGCCGCTGTGCCGGCGGCCGAATTGACGCGCGCTCTTGGCCGCGTTCGCCGCTCGGGCGAGAAGGGCTTCCGAATAGGCGGCTGCATGGCGCGAAGTCGCGGTAAGCTCTGCAGCCGCCGATTTTTTTCCTCATGAGGTCTTCCGCTGGAAAGACCACCCGTAACAGCTTTCTTTCTTGCCTTTTTATATGTGTTTATATATCTTTATATGTGAGCGCTTGCGTGCGTGTGTTCCTGCGCGGGATCCATATAAATAAATAAGTTTGTTATTACAACAAACAAAAGTCCCCAAAAGCGCGCTTGCTCCGGCTGCTTCTCGAAAACTCTTTCTCTTCCCTCATGCGGGGCGAGGGCCCCGGGTGCGCCAGACGGACACTGTGGCGCCCTTTTGGTTATGCGCCCGGCTGCTTGTTTTTCTTTTGCGGATTAAGTTTTAGCATCGTCGGGGAGGGAGTCTGCTTTCTCCGTGGACCAATCCCCCAGGTAGGGCTTCCGCTAATCCGGATGAGGAGCAAGCAGGAATAACACGGGGCCGCCGCTGCCGGAAGCGGCGGGGAAGAAGAACGGCGGCCAACGCATGCGCGCGCCGACAACGCTGAGAGCGCGCGCTGCCGGCCACGGGCGACCAATTGCGCGCCGCGGCCCACTCCCACCGCGTCACGCGCGGTCCGACCGCTGACCGCTGGGTTGCATGCCGCAACAGGACGGACGTCACCCTTGGGAGCAATTGATGCGGCTGTGACAGCAGCCCTGGCGACATCCGAGTTTTATGGAATCGTTGCTTGCTTTCGCGACACCAAAAGGAAGCCTCCCTTTACTTTTATTTTTCGTGCCAAGGCTGTGTGAATTTTAAATCCCGGAACAGACTGCCCAGTATAAAAAGCAATTCACTCGAAATACATGAAAGTCCTTACTCGAATTCCTTTCGATCCAGAGCTATCTGATGAGTACGTAACTGCGTTATAGTTACGCTGGAAAACCTGCGTGGGTATAGATGCGAAGCGCTAGCTCGCGATCCTCTTGTCAGCTTCGCGCATGGTGGTCGTCAGCTCAAGAGAAAAGAATCAGCGGGTCATCTAGTGATACACGGAGGCATATCTACTCACATTCTCCTAACCCAGGTGCGTAGTGCGTACACGTGCACTGGTGTTCCTGCTTTGAGTATCCTGATGGCCGATAACGAGTGAAACGCGCTCCGCCTTTCGTGTGATTGGTGACAGAGCCCTATTATACTGGTATTTCACAATGAAACTTGGCTACATTGTCAGCTCTGCGACACCACACTGAACAAAAGAACTCTTCTTAAAACTAGGACCAGCGACGAAGTGTCACCTTCCGTCGAGCAGAAAATGCGCATGCCCCCAGAAAACAAGCATGCGCGCTGTGACTCGGAGCAAAATCAAGGGAGCATAAGTGGCGACACTGAAAGAATCTGTTTTCCATGCGCCTGTCATCGCGCGCTGAAATCTCAGGGGATGATAGAGCCGCTAAATGACGACTACTTTATTCTACATCGGCACAGCCAGTACGAAGAGAAGCTGTTGAAGTCTGTACAGCCGTGGGCAAGCTTGAACGGGAGGTCCGAAGGACAGCGTAAAGGACTGTGATAACTATCGACTCTTTTCGCGTTTGACTTATTAAAAGCTTCCCGGTGCAACATATTGGTGACAATCGACTGGAACGACAACGCGTTAGTTGTTTGTCGCCATGGTACATACATACATACATACATACATACATACATACATACATACATACATACATACATACATACATACATACATACATACATGCATGCATGCATGCATGCATACATACATACATACATACATACATACATACATACATACATACATACATACATACATACATACATACATACATACATACATACATACATACATACATACATACATACATACATACATACATACATACATACATACATACATACATACATACGGAGTGCCAGTACCGCTTACCATGCAATGAGTCCCGTATACAACTGTCGCTGCCAAATGTGCCGACCCTTGTCCTGCATGTAATCCAAGCCACAGCCGCTTATCCCGAGTCTTCCCACATGTTGCGTTTAGTTTGCGAATGTATGTTTGTATCTTTCTCTCGAAAGGAAAGAACCAGTGCTATAAATGTTTAATTATTACGAAAACTCAAAACGTATAGTGTAATAGGCCAAATTTTATGCGTCTTGGTTACTCAAGCATGCTATAGTGACCGTAACGGCAAGTGACAGTAAGTGCATAACGTCGAAACACGCCATAAGAGGCGGGAAAAAAGGAAGACACAAAGTAGCAATGTGTATGTGTTCGGTACACTCTTAATCTGGTTCTACATACGTGTCAAATAAGTTCCGGTTGTAAGTAGAACTTCCACTTATAACGGTAGTTCAACTTATAACGAACTATTTAACATACGTGGAACCAGATTGAGAATGTATATAAGGCTACCCAACAAATGGAGGAGGGAATAACACTATATTCCCAGCTCGTGTGCTTGTGTGTCTGGAGGAGGCCCGGAGGGCAAAGTGAGAAAGCACACCGTTGCAATAAATATTCACTAAATGTTTGGTTTCGTTTCGTTTGGTTTGTGGCGTTTAACGTCCCAAAGCGACTTAGGCTATGAGAGAAGTCGCAGTGAAGGACTCCGGAAATTTCGATAACATGGGGTTCTTTAACGTGCACTGACATTGCACAGCACACGGGCGCCTTGTTTTGGCCTCCATCGAAAAGCGGCCACCGAGGCCGGGATTCGATCCCGCATCCTTAGGAGCAGTATTGTCGAGCGCCGTAACCACTGCGCCACCCCGGCAGGGCCTACCTAAATGTGTCGGGTGCATACATTGCAGCGGTGTGCTGCTGCAGGGTTTTTTTGGTCGGCTAAACGGGCGGAATCTGCCTCAGTGCCTGTTTTTTGAAGTCTGCTTTTAAATTAACGTATACGGTGTCTCGGAGGAGAGAATTCTTGCACATGAGAACAATCTGTCTGGATTCTGTAGCCTTGGCAATGAAATCCTTAGAAAAAACAGAAATGATACGACAGTCACTAAATAATTATGTTCAGCCTGTCTTTGAAGCCTGATGTCATGAGAAGGAATGATTAGAGATGATTGCCTTTATGCGCCTTATTATCTGGAGAGCTGCCTCGAAATGGCAGAAGGCTTCTTATTAATGCGGTGGTTTCATGCGGGCGCAGCGAAAAGCTGCCCAACCATCTACAAGGTCCGAATTCATCTGACAAACTCTTCACATTACCCAGACCATTCACTGTAGTCATGATGAGCGGGACAGAACCCTCTGTACTAAGAGGCGCGTAGTACGTACGTTCCGTTCGCCAGTGAATTGTTCCGCCAAGTTCTGCTCCTGCAACAGGATCAACTGCAACATCATGTGATCTATTGCAGCATCATGTGACTGTTCAAAGTTAGATATGTTGTGAAAAATGCTGAATTCTCATCCCATACGTCCAAGATATACCGCCCAATTTCACTGAATGAATGACAGCTTCTGTAAATGCCCCTTGTAACGCTCCGACATCTAGCCTGTACTGGAAGCGATCACTTGTCTCTGATTACACTCGTGATGAGCTATGGCTATGGGTGATTATGACCATACCGGAAAACAGTTGCCTGGACTCTTCCTCTTCCTATATATTACCTCTGGCATGATTTTATCTTCTGCCATTTATTCTTACCCCATGGAATGACTATTATTATTATTAGAATAAGGAAATTGTGTGTGCATAGATATAGTAAGATGCTTATTTCTTGTAGAGTATTTCAAAACAACTGTACATATGGATGGAATAAATATAGTCGTAAAAGACGCCCACGGGCCGTGCGATGTGAGTACTCCAAACAGTCATAATTATTCCCGAGTCCATGCATGGCACATCCTGCTTTCTTTCTTTCTTTCTTTCTTTCTTTCTTTCTTTCTTTCTTTCTTTCTTTCTTTCTTTCTTTCTTTCTTTCTTTCTTTCTTTCTTTCTTTCTTTCTTTCTTTCTTTCTTTCTTTCTTTCTTTCTTTCTTTCTTTCTTTCTTTCTTTCTTTCTTTCTTTCTTTCTTTCTTTCTTAACACTGCAATGAACACGCGCCAAGGAACGACGTGACGGGAGCGACGGCGTACCTCCCAACCCCACAAGTGCAGGAGCACTGCAGCGAACGCGTGCCAAGGAAAGGAAATTTCCACTGTGCGCCACAAGCCCT
Organism: Amblyomma maculatum; assembly: GCF_055883805.1. NCBI lineage: Eukaryota > Metazoa > Arthropoda > Arachnida > Ixodida > Ixodidae > Amblyomma > Amblyomma maculatum. The sequence continues at coordinate 213,618,776 of NC_139344.1, forward strand.
GGCCTTGCTAGCAAAAGCTATGCAAGGCGTGCGCGATGTACCGTGGGCAGCAGCAACGCTCAAGCTTTCGCATTTCTCCAGTGAAGATTCTACAGTGCACTCTTTTTGTTTTGGAACACAGCGCCGACTTTATTCGCCATGACGTCGCAGTTCTAAAGCAGACGTATGAAATTATGAAAGCCACCTTCTGAAATCGCAGTAATAACAAAACAGTTATTTTTATTTACCATCGCAATTGTAGATGTTATAGCCTGATATATGACAAGAAACAACGGTAAGAAGAAAAAAAAAACGAAGTGAACTTACTAACAGGTACTTACGAAGGCGAGCGATGTGCCTCTGGTTGTGCTGAATTTCGGAGGTACACCGTGCACTCACCTCCGATGGAACACCTGTGAGTACTTTCAGGTTTAGAAAAGGGAGCCCGCATCTGGTCAAGCACTTCGCATGCAGTTCGACGAGACGCGCATGCCTAGATTTTTTCCCATAATTACGATGATGCAATCGGTTTTCGACGTAAGGCAGCAGCAACCTTGTTCCCTTTTATGTCGCACGCGCTCGTATGCGCCACCGCCGAATATACTTATGGACAGCGTTTGCTGAGATATGCTGTCAGGCTGGAGTCAATCGCGAACAAAACCTTTCAACGCAGCACAACCTATCAGCGTTTCGCGTTCACCTATTCCGAGCTGTTGGTATGCTTCCATGTGTATGTTGACCATAATGCGAGATGTGCATTCATGGACGTGTTTCATGTCGATGTCTGGCCGCAAACACGAGGAATAAGCTATGCGCATGTTGGCATTTGAATTCAGTACCCTAGCGCGTCATTGTCTACTGCGGTCTGGATAAAGCCTCGTTTTTAACGTTCCGTGAATTGCGGTGAATGGCGCAAAAGTAATGGAGGAAGGCCGTAAAGACGATCTTCCTGGCCCTTTATACATCTGGACGGACAGCAGCCGTCGTCGCTTCGTCGCACTTCGTTGGTCCGTAGTATACGTGAGCAGTCTACGTCCTTATGAGAGAGCGAACAAGCCAGCCACTTGCGCGATTGAGCAGGAAATTAGGACATAACTGCCGCTGAAAAGAGGAAAGTAGCCTGTTATCTCCGAATGAATCTGCATCAATCTCCGATCTGTAGAAAATCCGCTACCTGCCACATTGCCGATTTCAGCCTTTCCTTGTTAACCGGTGTCTAAGAGCTTCCTTGTTCGAGGCTGTGCAAAAGCAATACAAAGCAATTTTAATTACTGTTGCTTATTTGGCATGAGAACAGAAAATAATACCTGGATAATATGCATTAACTTAACAGAAGTGCAGAGTTAGCAAATAGAAATTTCATTATGCTCTTGATTTCTTTCACCGTTAAAGAAGCACCACTGGTTCTCATTTTACAGGATCATGTATTAAAAAAAAAAACAAAAAAAAAACGAACAGAATACCGCTTTTATTAGATGAAAAAGAAAGCACACTTACGCAGCGACTGGTTAATTCTAAGCAAAGAGGCAGAAAACAAAGAGATACAAATTGAAATTGTAACGGACTTCAGCGCACGCAAGAAGATATATTTCTAGTTACGTTTAAAACACGTACCCCACGTGTCGCACGCAGCCCTTGCAGCTCGTTTGAGAGGCCACGGGCGACCCCGTATATGTATTTGACAGGGAACAGCCAAACTTTTCAAAGCATTCAAACAACCCTCACGGTCAAAGCTAAGACCCCTGCCGGAGAAGGAAACTGGCTCAGAATGCTCAGCAGGGGGCGATAACTAATGGGATCCCGAATTCAGGACTGCGCCCATAGCGCTCAACTTGAATATGCCCATTGGATGAAAGTTCTTTACCGTGACTAAGATTAACACATTTAGTGTTGAAACGCATATATACGAAGCTATTCCCAGGTAACGTGAATCAAGGGCTAAAAAATGAAGTAAATGAGGCAGGCAAGGGAAATCAGCTGCATTTTGCTGGTAGCCAATTTGGGCACCGCCAACATTTGTTTATTTTGCAATTAATTAATTAATAGATTACGTTCATTACCCTACTGAGTATTGAGTTTAGGCAATAAATGACACCTACAAGGACAGAGAGAACCCTCAGAAACCTAATTCCTTTATTTGCGATAAGGAAAGCCTTACATGTTTTTTTTTTTTTTTTTTTTTTTTTTTTTCCGGCTTGATAGAAAGCCCACGAAATACAAAAGAAACCGCGTGCCTAGCGCATTCGTGCGCCACGATTGCACAACTTTCAAACGTGGTTTGAGCGATTGAAACCAGCTGCAGCCTTGACAAGACGGCTCCGTTGCAGTGGCAGGCCGCTATACTGTCGATGGTTTCTTCGCCGGCATCAGCCAGCTGGTGCGCGTGGTGGTAAAATTTGTAGCGGGCGCACCGTGCTTTGTGTAATAGCGATACAGACTACCCTCCTGTGATACAAATCAGAAATGTTCTACTGGCCAGTTGTAAACAAAACGATAAAATAGAGCTGCATTTTGTAGCTTGGCTAACACAGACGAAGAAACCATGGCCAAAATTGAGCCCTATACCGCTGCGAAGGGGACATTGAGTCATGGCCCCAGCTTATTTCGTTTTCTCATACCACAGTTGAGAGCAGTACTATCAAGACGCGCGAATGCGCCAATTACATGGTTTCCATTATACTTGCGTCCTCTCTTTGGATCGAAGAAAAAAAGATACGCATAAGGCTTTCCTTTGCTGTAAATAATGCAACAAGGGCTTCTGTAGGTGATCTCCAAGTTCTCAAATCACGTTTTGTTGTCTAACGTTAATGTTTATTAATTTAGTTAAGTAAGCTAAATTCATTAATTACTTGCAAAGAAAAAAAAAATGATCGTGGTGCAAAGAAGTGGCTGCCAGAAATATGCAACTGGGTTCCCTCGCCCATCTCAACAATTTTATTTTTTAGCCCTTGACTCAAGTTAGCTTGTACACCCGGTATAGCATATGGCAGCACTACTCAAAACAAGGATGACGTACACGACCAAACTCTCGCAGTCAAATGGCCGAAAAACTCTTTTAGCCAATTTTGTTGCGCTTTTCTGCTATGATAATTGCGATGAGTTTGAAGAGCGAAAGATGCATCGCTGTTTTCAAATGGTATCCACAGCGCGACTGAGTGATTAGACACTGAATCGACTGCCAACTCGGAGGCGTGTGCAGAATTTTGATATCGATGTGTCAGTTTGGGGAAGTATCTTCGCTGAGAAAGTTCTCCAGTGCTGCTAAAACAAAGTCCGAGGATCGCCGACACGGTGTTACTATACTTGTGTCAATACTTCTCTGTTTCTGACAGGTAAACAAATCATAACTGCTATAAATAATGACTTACAGGCTTCTGTTGTCCGTTGAGAGGATTTGATACTTCAGCTACATAATATGGCATCCCATCTTTCTTTGAAGATATGCACATCATGCGTCATCAAGGCAGGGGAAGTTATAATAGGGAGTTTGATAACAGAGGGCCCCTATCGGTTGTTGGGGGGATAGGGGTATAGCAGAGCTCTACTGCACATGCGCAGAATGCTACCCTGGAAATGCTAAAAGTGAAGCTATAGGCGCGGTCAACGCTCTGACCCTATTCTGAATCTTTTTATTTTTTCCTCCTTGCTTTGGGTCCCGGTCAGAGGATTCTGTTCATACAGCCATCCCAGTACCACTCATCCTCAAAAGAGGTCACAACGTTGCCCGAGTGGACTTGCGATTTGAGTTCGGCAATCGGCACCGCACTTGGCATACCGGGAAATTGAATGGGTTCCGAACATTCGCACGCCCCGACCTCGCTTGTGAGGGCTGATACAAAGCAGAGGTGTTTGTCATAGTTTTTAACTTTCAAAGGCTCGGTAAATGGCCACACGCATCCCACCGGTTATCTTGATGGATGGCCTTCTGTTCGCGTACGCCAATATTAAAAATTGCCAATGTTTATTAAGAGATAGGAAGCGTGCAGAGCGGGTCAGAGAAATAACTCAAGTTACCGACATTCTAGCGGAAATTAAGAAGAAGAAAAGGACATGGGCAGGACAAGTGCAAAGAGAGGATAACCGATGGTCGCTTATGGTAACAAACTGGTTTCCAAGGGAAGGAAAGCGTAGCAGGGGGCGGCAGAAAGTTAGGTGGGCGGATGAGGTTAATAAGTTCGCAGGGGTCAAGTGGATGCAGTTAGCACAGAACCGGGTTAATTGGAGAAATATGGGAGAGGCCTTCGCCCTGCTGTGGGTATAGTCAGGCTGATGATGATGATGAAGTCGCTTGCGGTACTGATGTGCCCCTGATGTTTCCTTTCCTTTTAAATCTTTTCTTTTTTCCTCCAGCACCGGATTTATAGCCCCGAAAACCAAAATAAAAATAAACAGCATGTTTAAATAAGAACGCCAAGGTTAAATTCTCACCACAGTAGCTTCCAAACTACTAGGCTTATAATCAAAAACAACTTGATTTTGCTGAAAGTTCTAAGAGCTAAGTGTATCGACGCAATTTATAAAAGAGAAGGACTCGTTCTAAGCGCATGAATATCTGAATCTAATTTCCCAGGAATTTCTGACAAGTTGAAAGGTTTCCGACATATGCAATATGTATATACGAGCAGCAAAGAAGCCTCCGTCTTGGTGCGCTTTTCTCCCATATATTTGCATTACATACCTAGTGTAGAAGAGGGAAGAAGATGGCTGCACAGTATAAAACAGAACTGAACATGTTAAGGGAGAGCCTTAGTTCACAAGCCGATCCAACGTTTCGACAAAGGGACTTGTCTTCATATGGGCCCGGACGGAGTGTTTCAGAGAGCTCTATCGCGGAAAAGAAAAACTTTATATTAGCAGGAACACAATCTACTGCAGAACTCTACTAATTGTATGCCCAATTAAGCAAGACAGAGTAAATAAATATTTAAAAACGCAGTTCACTTACTTACTAGTGTCAATTGAAACTTTGAAGCTGGGGACAAGACGATGCCATATATGGTTTTGAGACAACGAAAAACTCACTTTTCCATTCGCATTCTTTTGTTTCGTAGCTTAATTGGCGCGACAAAAAGAGCAGTCATTGCGAACTGTGTGGTCTAAAGTTTTTAGAGCAACGGAGCGGATTAATTCGCATGGCACGGCCCCGTAAAGCAAGCAGTAAGGATTTGGCACTCTAGTCACTGTAACACGTCATCAACGGACGTCGTGTTTGCACAGAGCTTCCTGCGCGTCTAATATGATCAATTTCGGTTGAGTGAGCACCAGACTTCCTCGCTCTGTCTTTAGAAAATGAACTTTCATTCGTTTCAAAATCTGACATGGCATCGTTTTGTACGCGACATCGAATTCCCCATTGACCCTAAGAGACGAATTGGGCTAAATAATTTGTGAGTTAATTTTTTATTTCTGACTTTTAGTTAGAAGCGTTTCGCATTTTAATTGTGCCCGCAACAATTGAATTTATATCAGCAAATATTTTTTCTTTTCAGAACTCTTTATGCCTAGCCATTTTTGAAAGTGTTTGCTGAAACACCCGGTATCGAAGGTGTTTCTTTTAGAAGGTCCAAAATGTTTTATAAATTAGGAACTTGCATCAGATTTATATTCGGCTAGGCCTGTATTGGGGGCTACAATGAAAACCAGGCAAGAGACGGACTGCGTCAATTAGTTAGCTAATTAAATAAACACTTTAACTGAGCTTTATTCTTTGTTTTAGGGGATGTGTTGTGTTGCAGAATTGCAGCTCGTCTTCCAACAGTATAGCCGAGAAAATTTTTTTTAAACAATTGTAGCTGTCAGTTGATGTCAATAGAGTGACAAAACTCTGAGTTGAGCGACCTGCATCACACATGCTATTTTAGGGCGTGAATCCGCATATCATCTGTGGGGCCTGTACGCACGCTTGAATATTAAAAAAAGAAAAAATTGTTCCCTCGCCTACCCTATTCAGGACGAGCTTAAATTCTGCAAATACAACCCCCCCCCCCCCCCCCACCCATACTCCCTAAAATAAAAATAAACAGAGAGTTAACACATTTAGCTAACTATCGAACTAATTGAAGCAGTCTGCCTCTTACCTGATGTCCCCGCCGCACCTCAATATAGCTTCAGACCTATAGCATAACTCTTAAGACAGCTACCCCCCCCCCCCCTTTTTTTTTTTAAATTTTGGATCTTCCAAAACGAAACGCCCTGTACACGTACCCGTTGTAAAAAGTATGTGAAGCACTCAGTTACGGGACAACATTAATTGCACCGCCGTTCTTTCAAGCACCCTGCACGGTATCTCTAATGTGTGGACTAAGCAGTGAACCATTAAGTCTCAACCAAGAAGCCCCTGGGTGCAGAGATTGGATTGCAAAGTATTTATTTCGTCAGAAAAGGCAAGATGCAGATGGTCCGAGCTAGGCGGCTATCAGTCGACGGCCGACAGCGACCCGAGTAGCCCATTCACTGGCCCGGGTTTCAACTCCCAGGTCTGAGCTGACCAACACGGCCTCCCATTGCTCGAGAATAAGAACTTGTATTAGAGATGCAGACAAATTGAATTAATTAGCCAGAGTTGAGTTCCATAAACTTTTAACGCTAACTGCATCTGGCCGGAGCTTGAAATTTCCTCAAATGCGTAGATTTTTCGGAAGCGCTGTGCTATCTTGAAATGGCAAACTGCCGGTCAAGCATCGTCGCAGTGTCCTTTTTGGCAGGCTTCTCTATTTTTTTTTTTTTGTTTAGCAGTAAATACTTCGCTAAATATTACGAGCTTCCTATTGTAAGGAAAACCCGCCTCTGGCAGAGTAAGTTGCAACAGTTTCGCCTTTGTCTTCTGATAACCACAACGAGGGCTTATGCGCTAGGGTAAAACGTACGTAAGTACTAATCGCCAACGTGGACAGCGAATGAGACCATATATTCAAGCGGGACTTCGAGCTATGCGTGAAAAGTGTATTCGGGGACGGCTGCTCCGTCTCACTGTAGAGGGGATATGGATGGCGCACTCCGTCTTCATCCAGGATTAATGAGAAGTTGAGCGACAGACCATAAATCAGGACGCCTTGGTCTCCTCTGAAGAGGCGTGGCTGCTGAGTAGAAGCCCGCCTCGCAGTGGTGGCTGGTCCAACTGGCTGGGCGCCCAATTGAGCGCAGGCATTTGTAGCGAAGAGAGAGGTATGGAGACAATCCCACGTTTTAAATACATCTGCTTCGTTGCACCGACTGTTTTTAATTGCAGCCATCACAAGAAATGCAGTTTTTTTTTTATGCGTTTCCTTTATGAGATGCGTCCTAGCTTATATGCTTAGATTATTTAGCCGTCGTAGTATAAGAGGTAGATTAAAACATGAAAACTGCACAAATTTCTTTACGGTAGCAGCATTTGTCCAAGCAGTGCATAAATAAAAGACTCAAAATAACAGGATTTGGCACATCGAGAACCCTTTTGGCTTCGCGATAGAGTGCACGTCGCGATGGCCTTATGACATATTGGCAAGTTATTGATTTAGCCTTCCAACATCTATGTCATACAGCCAATGCGTGATTTTCGCGCTTCTTGGTGGATTAGTTAGTGCGGAGATGTAGTGCGGAAGCCGGCTTTCAGCAAAAAAAAAAAAAAAAAAAAGGAAAAAAAAAAAACACTCAGCGCGGTTACGAACTGCTACGCTAATTACAAGTCATAGCTCTGGCGCGTGCGCAGTGCTGAATGCTTGTGACTACGTCATTTTGCTTCGATATCGGCGGCATTTCGAAGAGAGCATGGGATTTTCTGGTCGGTCATGTTGCATGGTGCAGTAATGCGGAAGTCGCTGCTGGTGCGCGGCTTTTCATGTGGTCTGAAATCGGCGGATATCTGCGTTTCCTTGCGTCGCCTCGCTCCAAGCGCCGTAATTTCGCCCCCGGTGACTGAGGCAGCCGAGACGTTGATACAACGCCGAGGAAACACTGCTGCATGCACGGCCGCCTGGATAGATTTGCGCGCAATCTTCCGGCAGTGGCCGCACGACGGTCACTCGCGGAGTCTTGCGTTTCAGTTTTCAATCACTGTAGGCATTGTGAGCGAAACACGTCTAGCTTCTCTGCCTCCGGCAGTTGCTATTTGGCAGGTGACATGCTAGGAGGCCCGTTCGTGTGGCTTAGCTAAAGCGGGGCTTTATATTTATGTTGGCAGTTCTTTCATATAATGTGGCATTTTACGACGTATGCTAATGAGTATGCGCGAGATAGTACAGGTTCAAATTAAGGGATCAGTGATCAAGCGACTGGCATAAGGGCCAGTACGCGAATGAGGGTCTGCAAGAGAAGCCGTAGAGTGAAGCCTTGAACGCTGTCGCGTCGTACACTCAAACACGGAGCTAAAAAGTCGCTATAATTTTAATTATTATTAGTGTGGAGCTTCGACGTGCATTTTGCATAGATCTTTTTTATTTTGCAAATCTAGTTTTCAAAATGGTAATGAAAGGAAAACTAATAATTTTCTGAAGCTATTCGCTTAATGAGCGCTTTGCATCTCTGGCGCTAGCATTGCGAGCTTGATAGATGGTGGCACTTAAACAAGTACAGGCTCCAAATTTTTGCTCACCTGTTTTCTTCATTGTAATGATGCGTAAAGCAGTAAAACAATTTATAATTATTTTTCTTTTGCTTGTTCTAGATCCAGTTTTAGCAGCCGAGCGATGGTTGTGACGTCAAATGTATACTTGATAGGTCAAGTTAGGCATTAACGAAATTGCAGTAAAATCGGTAAAATCGCTGCGCCGTCATTTTATTCATTACAACGCTAACTGCAGCCAGCCCGTCTCAAGATCCACAATCACAAAGATTAAAGAAGAAGCGATTGCAGTTTTTTTTTTCCTTCCTCTCTTTATCTGTACAGTCTGATCGTCATAGATATCCCTCGTGTGTTAAAACCAACATCCTTCTGCTGTCGTAGACGAATGTCACGTGGTCAACCATGTACAATAATGCGATAGAGACGTGTAACCGAAATTTGGGTGATTATATAACACTTGGACAACTTGGACAAAGCTCCCAAATACACTCCATGTGCAAAATACTATTCCAGCTCACTAAACGTTTAAATCGCATACCTTATTCCCCAATGGCAGAAAGCCCTCGCTGCCTCACGCATACTACTATGGTGTATAGTACTATAATTTTTACTGTGTATACGTAAATATGCGAGCCTTGGGAGTAGCAGCACTGTTCGGCATGCTCAAAATATGATAAATTCAAAATCAAGCCAACGGAAATGAGCGTGTGATGACTGTGCGCCGCATGGCGAATTTCTGCTACGTAAAGCCCTTCTGGTATGAAAGCAGGGGCGGCTAAAAAGAGTTGAACTCATCGCTGTTTCTACCCTGCAGCTTAATGGCACCTTTCAAAAAGCTCAGTTTTGTCGAATGTTTTGAAAAAGGTCCCGTGTGGTGTGCCGAACTATACTATAAAAAGGGTGAATTAATGGGTCTATACGGAAACGGCTCCCACGCCGGTCGTGAAGCCGCGTCCCATCTTATACTGCGGAAAGCGGACCACCATAGGCGTCTTCCTCGGCGGCTTGTGTTCTGTAATCACTTTCACTAATGCTGATGAACACTTGTAAATTTGTGTTTGCTATTTTCCTGACGTTCGTACTACGCAAAGTATGAAGTTCCCACCCATTAAACATCTGTAAATAATCTCAATAACAAGTGTTTCTTAACGCGCATTCCTTGCTGTAATAGCTGTTTCGATACGTAATTCACGATAATGATTTCAAGCCCTTCCTGTGTGCTCGAGCCATTACCCAGTGAGCATTGCTGTGGTCGGCGAAATTCATTAATATCCAACCACTTTTAATCCTCGCGCCTATTCGGACAGAACAGTATAGATGGTGCGCTTTATATTTACGTCCCCTTACATTCCATTCTTCGTCCCTTTCTCATTGCCAAATAGTAACAAACAAGCATGTTCAACCCTTTTTAAATGCTTCAACCTTTTTGGATATCAGTATTTATGGAACGGCTAAGATATCTCAGCTAGAGACAAAAAATATAGTCGTAACACAATGACATACACAGGCCAATTATGCAAGCAGTGCATCGCTTTTGAGTCTTGACACATAATCATGAAAGCACCTGTATCCCGAAAGGCCAATGTAACTGTGTTTATTCCGTCGCCTTTCCGTACTTAACCATATTTCGAGCGCTTCAGTCTTCAGAGAGCGCGCACCCAACATACACCCACGGAGAAATAAACGCGCATGCGAGCGCGCACACACAAAAGACGTAAGGAGCATTGTCCAACTGATGCAAATGGGATGGACTGGTGTAGTCTCATTGGTCTTCCATGATTGCGTGTTGTACGTGAGGCCAAGGCCGAACTCCGTCCTACATTCTTCACTCTCTCAAGCCACGCAGCCAAATCAGAGAAAATCGCATGCTTCTTCACTGTAAAAGACGACCGTTAAAGCGCTTTTTCGGAGCCTTCGGACAGCAATCACTAACTCCAATAAAGGCTTGAGAGGCACCGTTCCGCTTTTCGAAGAAGTGCACGTATAACAGGTTACCAGGCTACTTTGCCTTGACAAAACTGGCTTTTGGGTTAATTGGTAGAGTTGACGTGTATGTGCTGTAACTAACGCTAACCCTAATATATTAAAATTGAATTGAATTCCTAAAATTTCGTAATTGCAGTTGAAGCCAAGAGATGAGAGAAGTGAACAGGACAATCGACTCGCCCCTACGGGCTTATTCAAAACATTTTTAGTGCGTTTGCATTAAAGGCCCTGAGTCACGGAAAAAAAAAATAAAAAGCTCTCCGTCGTCCGACGCCGCTGACGAGAGATGACGGACAAAGAAACTGAATAAACATAATATGCAGGCGACAAGTCTGTAACTGCCAACTTTGGTGTTTGGAACCCAGCACTCATTCTACTAAGCTATCATAGCACGTCATGGGAGCTGCAGGAAGGAATACCTTTACGTGGAGTCGGCACTGCATGTCGTGCGCGACTCCGGGAAAATTAGTAGAATGGGCGGAGCTGTATCACTGCTGCTGCGCGTGCGCGGGCCACGCACTTAACCGAAATTAAGTAGCAATAAATGGAAGAGAAGTAAAAGAATGCAATAAAGCGTGAGTGGTTACCTATCCAGTGGGAACAATCCATGCTCCCGCCTTATACCATCGGATCGACCCATCGATCACCTTTCAAATTTTTTCTGCAGGTCAATAGTCCGTCTCTGCGGTCCGCCTGTGCAATGTCTACCTGCGTAACGTAATCTCCTTTGGCAAGCCCATGCTGACTGCGACTGCATAAACCGGCTGTGCACCGAAAAACGTAATAGCGTTCTAAATAAACCTACCATGCGAGTAGCGCTTATCCTCTCCAGTTGGTGTGTTGTATCGTATATTGGATTTAACTCAGTGTACAGGCGCCTTCATTGCGGCCGCGAGGGGACCCAGATCCCCTGGATTAGTAGTCGAGTGCCCTAAACACTGCGCCACCGCTGCGGTGCTCCTGTCCCCTTCTGTTGCCCTTCTCCTAACTGAGGTTGCAAAATTCTGACTGATATCACATTGTCGGGCACGGCGTCTTGACTAGACATCTCACACTGAGAAGTTGTAACTTAGATATCTTTTAATGTCTCCTTTATGCCAACTGTTCAAGTTCCCCTAATGCAGGGTAGCTAACCGGTATTTCTTCCTCTAGTCAACCCCTCCGTCGTCTCCTTTCACCTTGCATGCATCTCTTTACCTATGTTCTCAGAGTCTTTCGTGCGTCAGCAGCGAATGTCCACTAATTTCAATCGTCGTTAAATGCTGCAGTCTTCTTTCCTCCAGTATGAACTACAGTTTTCGCTATTCACGGTCATCTGTCGACGGAACGACAGTTTTCTGAAAGCCGGTAATTTGAAATAAAGCCTGCGAAGCCCACATATTAGACTGATTGGAGAAGGTAGCTTGCCTTCAGTGTCGCTTTATGCGAACAACTTTCTAACTTCATTCTGCACGTCAGGCACGGCGTATTCCGGGAAGCAAATAATCTTCGTAAGTTTGTTAGCTATAGTGCTCGTTTGCACTTGCTTTGCTAAGTAGCAAACTTCCATTCCCCCCCCCCCCTTTTTTTTTCTTGCGCAGAACTTTCCGTGCCCAGAAGTGGTCGGGCCGCACTCTTCTTGGTACTTCCCAAATAAACTGTTCAGGAAAAACGTGTAGCTTCGCTGCTGCCCGATCACCCGTGCGTGCGAACCCTGCTGGTTGCTGATAAGATTTGCATTGGGCTGCCAGTGGTCAGAGCCTCTCGCTTGCACTATTCCCCTGGGACGTGACAACGCCTACCGCCGAACAAAAGCAAACATGGAAGTCGGTCACGAAGCTCCCGCAATGAGTGAAGCAGTGGACGAATAAGTGAAGACGAAAAGGAGGAAAATGAGACAGAAAATGCAGACGAGTGCACTGAGCTGAAGTGCCTTTCTGAGCGTGTGCGATGCCTGGTTTCTGTTCGTTTTTCCCACTCTCTCTCTCTTGCACTCTATTAGATTTAGCGCCCTTCTCTGAAGTTTTTTTCTGCAGTTTTTAGGAAGAAGCCGACGTCTTCGACGGCTGGCCTGCGATCAGCGTGGGGAGTTGAAGAGCATGGAGCGGAGTGGTAAGGAGGAAAAAATAAAGAGCAGCAACGGTTGCATGCTACAAGAATGGATCGAAGAATGTTCAGCGCAGACAGTTGAAGCGGCCGGGGCCCAAGTCCCACCTTCTCGACAGAGCGGGCGCGAGAGGGTGAGAGGAGTGGGCTGGGCGTCGCGAGCGCCTCCGGCGCCCCAGTGTGGCCCACTTCGCGCGTCTCCCGCGCCAGCCGTGGGGATTGGGCTCTGCGGGAACCCTGGGATGCGCCCGCGTTCCCCTCCTTGCGTCACGCCGCATCCCTGATTGGCCGAGCCGGCAAGGGACATCGATCTCTTCCCCCCCGTGGAATCCCCCGCCCTCGACGCTGTCCCCACCTTCCCCTATCAAAAGCCCGGAGGCGTCGGGATCATTTCCTTTTCATCGTGTTTGCCGCTGCGGTTTGCTTGATCCTGTTCTGCTGCTGGTGGCGGTGGTCGCCCCGATCTCTCCGGGTTCCTTCCCCCAGACAGGCGCCCTAGCAGCGTGGATTCCGGATGCGCAGCAGCTTATTGTAATCGATAGTAGGACTTTCTGTTGCCTCGCCGAGTTGCGTGGAAGAGGAGCGAGCGGGAGAATTAATTCGCCCGGCAGCTAGCCACGCTGTGCGGCACCCCGGCTCCCCTCGCCCAGTGGTACTGCGGGCGGTAATGAGAACCGCCGCGGCCGCGCCGGGAAGGCACGAAAGGAAGTGCGCACCACAGCTCCCCCCTCCCCTTTCACTCGAGGGATACCCTGTGACAGCCGCGGACCAGGGAGAATGAGCGCGGTGAAGGGCAAAAGAAGATTAATAAAGCTACGCGTTAGGAGAATCCGGCCCGGTGCCACTCGAAGTTGTATACGTAATCTAATCTCACGCAGTTTGAGCTTCCCAAATTGGTTGTATTTGCTTTGGATGTGCGCATTCAAAGAACGTGCGAAGGTATACGTGTGTTACGGTGTTCTTGTACTGCAATGAAGACCATGAAGCGAGGTGGGCGTGCTGTGAAAAGGTCGAGAACGATCACTATCCATTGCAAAGGCGGAGAGCTTAACTTCCCCACGAGATGCGGCTGCCGTTTCCCGATCACTCGGAGACGAAATAAGAACAGTTCCGATTACGTCATGATCACCACTGTGCGACGAAGGCCATCTTCCAGTGATCGCCGGTGCCATGTCTTGCGCCGGCCGCGGCATGCATAATTTACGAATCTTGTGCCACACTCAGCCAAGCTTCTTTCCCTTGATCTCCAAACTGTCGCTAAATATACCATTAGTTGCCTGTTTTACACAACTATTAACCACTTCTTTCTACAAATTTTATTGACAACATCTTTCAGGTTTCTTTGTTATTTTTGACACTATTTGTTTTATGTTGGGCTATTTTTTCGCTTGACAGTTCTATTTTATTGCCGTCTGCGCTCCCCTGAATCTCTCAGCAAGTAGAAGTTCGCCTCCGAGTCTCTCAGTGAATCGTTAATTTCTAGATAAGAAAAAATAAATTGTCTCTCTGCACATGTTTGCTTCTTGCCTTTTTTATAAGAGAGGATACAGAAATTCCGCTCAAGTAAACCAGGTAGTCGTGTTACTGGCTTACATGCTCATGTTGATTCTATTTGAACTCTTAATACGTGCACAACGCCGCACTGATCCACAGCATTCGAATGATAGGGTTCTGTCCGGGTAGAATATTTGCTTGTATCAGGTGAGCGTTGCTGAGATGGTAGTTGCGCCTGAAAATATGTCGAATTTTTCAATTCTTTTTTGCGTCAATCGAAAGGTTTTTGTTCAAATTAGCGCACACCTGGCTGTGGCTCTGAGATATACTGCTAAGCTATTTTAAACATTTTTCCATGGGATAGTCTCGTTTTCTCAATGGTTGATGGAATCTTAAAACATTGACATGGCGAATTCGATGTTTACCACGTGACACATAGTTAGCATAGTGACTCTGTGCTATGCAACTCTGTGGTACGATAAATGCCGAGCCACCTAGGTACGAGTGGTGGTAAAATTAACATGTCATTATAAAAGAAGCAGAACGTTTGACAAAACTATAATTGATAGCACTAAGGTAGTTTTAAAGAAACTATCAATAAAGTAAAACTCGGGATATCTATAAGAAATACCAAAACACTTATTGCAGCTAGTAGCTCTGCCGATAGCTAGTGGCCCAGAAAATGTAGCATGTGGCGTTGGTTGTGTCATTCCTTTCTCGAAAGCTTCTAAAAAAAAAAAAAAGGTTCATACACGACTGAGCAATAAAAGTAGCTCTAATTTTCTCAAATGAAGAAAATCACGCTGTCTGAAGTTGATATGAACGAAAATGCGTTAGTTTTGATACAATTGTCAGGAAGCTCCAGTCGCATAGAGGTCGCCAAATGCACAAATTTCAAGGTCAATGGATGATACAATTGTGTCTTTGAACTCTAGCGCTCAACAGCAAACATCGTTGTCTTCATCGTCGTGCCCAGGCACGAGAGCACTGCATGCTATCGCCGAAGCCGATTACGCCTCGTGTAAAACTGCAACACTCGCCGCGCTGTTCAGTAAACGTTGTCGTCTTCATCGATTTCCAACCACAAAACACTCCCCGTCGTCCTCATGAAGTACCATCTGCGCCTCTCCTGCATTTAACCGAGCCACACAAACACGCCATCTAGCTAAAGACATGAGATCGCCGCCATGCCTGACAGGACGCCGAGACCATTGAACAACGAGAAGCCAGACAAGTTCGTTGCCGAGAAGCTTGCCACTGAGCGCGGAGCGAGCCAACATCGAAGAAGGTAGCAGCGACTGCGGCTGCGATCGATGGTTAACGTTCGTGAAACTTGGTTCAATAATATTGAACCTCTGCCATCTTTTTCTGTGCAGATGCTGATGAAACCTTTTTCTATAACCCTCTCTCGGGCACGACCACTCCTGGCATTTCTCGTAATGGGACAAATAATGATTTCGAATTATTAACTATGAATACATACTCTGGGGCACAGCCATGAAATGTAGTCGCTCGAGTTGAGTGCCATGTTCGTCGCAACGAGAGAACGTACACAAATTAGGGATAGTGGCGCCAATTTGTGATAAATCCTCGCTTAAACCGCGAGCTTTATCCTCACTATTCCGTCCATGTGCTACCAGAATATGTCAATATTTTTATACGCTTTTTCAACAGACTGTCCCTTTAATAGTCCTGGTGTCGCAAGGTACCTGCTAGGCATGAGGAGGACCTCCCAAGAACACAGTGATCTGGCTACTTAAGCAAATGCAAATGCGCTTGATAATGCATATATATATATATATATATATATATATATATATATATATATATATATATATATATATATATATATAATGCAAGTATGTTCAGGGCCAGGGCTTTCTGTAACCGGTTAAAGTTAACGCTCTACTAACCAAAAATACATCTGGGTGTGCTTTGGGCACGACCTCTACAAGTGCTTTAGCAATAATAAAAAAAAAAATAATAAAGCAATTGCTAGTTGAATTCACAGAGATATAACTCATTATTCATTATGCAATGCGTTCTGTCCGAACGGTGTACGTGGTCATCAGACACCCAAAAGTACACAGAACGTCTTTGTACGCTTGCGACAATGCCTATATGGTGATCGGCGCAAGCAAACCGAAGTGTGATAAAAAGGTTGGATTCTTTCATGTTTCAAACTAGCATGAAGTGAGCTGCAGCGTCGTTTTTTTTTTTTTTTTTTTCAATTACCCAGTCTGCACGCGTAATATCCAGTGAGCTTTTATTTGAGTGGTATAATCATGTGAAAGTAGTACGACCGGGGGACCTTTTTCTTGCTTTGTGGCATCCGAAAGTAAATAGCTCTGTTAAACTATAACACGAAGCAAACCTCGCTTTTTGTTCTGTGAAAAGCAACACGGTTCAAGGTATTCCACTATACTATCTGAAATCGGGCTTGTGTGGCTTGTAAGGCGACATATTAAAACGTCAACTTCAGTTTGCCAAATGTTCAAAATAAGCTTCGATAAAAACCTCTCGGGGTGCTGTCCTTGGGAATTTCGGGAACACCTGAAGCGAACGCCTATTATTGATGCAAGTACCATAACCTGCTTTTATTTTTGTAGAAAGTAAGGCGGGACTATATGCAGAAATTCGGAAGCTTATGGCGGAATCAGCAGAACTCTGAATTGAGTATAAGGCAGTATGATGTTTCATGAGCTGCAAGTACAAGTACATGGCTTACAAGTAATGATGCTAAGGTGGCAATTAAATACATTTCGCCAGAGACTTCGGCAATTAGCGATGGTTTGCTATATGAAAACGCTTTCAGAGTCCGGCAACGTTAACCACAAATGACGAAGCAACTCGCAACGTGTATAATTTTATGCTAGAAATATTCAGGATATTGAACTTTAAAAAGCGGTGTTATGACTTCTGGTGGCATAGTGTTGCTCCTATATGCAAATGAAAGCTGAAGCTTCCCCTCGTGCCGCTGTAACCAGGGAGTGCTAAGAATAGAACATAATGAAAGGGAAGAGGATCCTCATAGTGTACCGACCTCCTTTAACGTTGATAGCAATAATTAGGCGTTTGGAGGAGGGATGCACTTTGTTAAAAGGATTTTCTAAAACGGGGCCACACGTTGACGTTAGCCATAGGCCAGTAACGTAGCTGCGGTGCTGACAATGCTCTTCTGCGAACACCTTGCTTTCTATGCCAGAGCAAAAGTCGTGAGCTGTGCAAAAAGGACATGTCACATCATTGGCGGTATCGTGGAAACAAATTATGCATCTTTTTATGCACCCTCATCAGCCCCTTCTTGAGACGTACGTCTGTGTGACAAAAGAAAAATAGAAAATGTGAAAAGCACCGAAACTGTTTATTTTTACGCTCACTCTTCAGTCGGTTACTGCAGTGTATCGACTTGTGTATATTTAGATCATCCACAACTCTACTTGCGGCCTTACAGTAGGGAAAGGGGTATACAAAACAGAAAATATGTACAAAAAATAAAATACACTAACAATACAAACACTCCAGTGTCAGTACTACCGATAGATGGAGATAAGGCAAAGAAAGATTATTTAAACAGATTGGTTCGAGTCCTGAACGCACACATATTGTGGTTATGATCAATGGACTCAGATCACAGGTGTGAATAAAACAATTGTTTTTTTTTTTCCTCTTGGACTAGCAGCTTTGTTGCAGATATAATGAAAAATTTTCTTCTCACTTCAAGAGGTTCCCAATCTAATTTCTGTTTTACACTTGCCATACTGACTTGTTTGCTCTAATTTCCGGAAACGCAACGCGTCGTGAAGTTGTGAATCTTTCTTAATTTACTATTGTGAAAATTTGTGGGTGGATCTCATACATTACTTGCATGTTCAGCAGAGACATAATGTAAGATTTATAGAATAAAACATTCACAACGTTTTTTTTTGTTTTCTTTTTCAGAAACATAACCAACAGGTCTATGTCAACATAGTTTCGAATTGACAAGCACACCTAAATAGTTATATCTGACGGCAGTCTGCAACACGTATCAGTTTATGTTGTAAACGGACACGTGTTGTATTGTGTTCTAGCATGCTCTGCGTGTTCTATCGGTCATTGTCACGAACAGTTGTCTGCTTGGCGAGTCTTCGTGAAACGCTAGCTAAAGAAGTCGTAAATCGCTTGCGCCCCATACTCTCACGAACAACATAACCTGTGCAAACTTGGTTTTTGACCCGAAAGCTGATAGTCGCCGGGATGGCTACGAGGTTTGCAAACCCTTCATTAAGATGATGAGTGTTGTGTAGAAAACAAGTGTCCCGGTAACTTCATCTCCGCATTATCTCATGCTTATACTGCGTAGCAGAATTTTTATCGTTCCGGAGATACACTAGCTTGAGAAAGCAAAGCGGCATTCTTACCCCCCCCCCCCCCCCCCTGCTCCTTTACCGTGCTCATCCGGCGTGATTGGGATATAAACACATAAAATGCTTATCTTTTCTTTTTTTTTTTTGCTCAGCCTACGTCAAGATGCAGTTCCTCAGGTTGGAGTTCATTAGTTGGGTGAGATAATTTTACAATTAATTTTGTTCGCTCCTTGTGCGAACAGCTTTCTTGCCGGGCAAGCTCTGATTGCTGATACCACGTCGTCTGCTGCACTTTGTTCGCTATATATGTTCAGGAGCTGTATAGGGAAGCCGTCGATGACGGCCGCTCGAAGTTTCTTTATCTTTTTTTTTTTTTTAGGTCAACAAACTTGATAAAGGTAATTTCTCAATTTCTTTTTTCCTTTCACCATAGTGCATGAGCTTATGATCATTGAAGTGAGATTGTTCGTGTCGATCGTCTCGATATTCTCCAGGATAATTAAATTGATGGGCTCAAGCAGCATTATTAAATCATCAGTATTCATATTATTCACATGGCAGAGATGCATCTCATGAAGTGCGTGGCGACGGTGTGGCGGGTTGACGATTAAAAAGTGAAATTGGTGCGAAGCGCCCTGGAGTAAAACTTGAAAGGAGCAAGGCAAACTGTAAAATGCGATGGCTTCTTCATGGCGGGCTCGCTTGAGAAGCTGCGTGCGTGTTAGTCGAACACGCATTACCTTGGGCCGGCAGAATCCACCCGAAAATCCACTCGGACGCTCCCCTGCAAGCACCGATCAATAGCCGATACAATCCTCACATCGCCACGTACAGAAACGCCGCGCGCTCCTCCTTCAGCTCACGAGGCAATTGCTGCTCGCTTTTTTTTTGTTTTTTTTTTGCTTCTCAGCAAGCAGATATCACCCGTGCGTTCGCTAAATGATTGCTTTAAGGTACTATTACAACGCTTGGCATTTAGTGCATGAGCGTGAAATTCCCCCAAGAAAGAAGAATGCGTCGGTTAATTACGACGAATGTGCCCCAGCACACTCTTTGTTTGGCGAATGTATGTTTTCTTCAGCCCGTGTCCCAGCAGTACCTTTCTTTATATATCGCTGCTTGCGCTTCTCATGCTGATGGATTTAGCATGCTAACAAGACACATGCTTCTCAGCTGTTGTTCGTTTTGTCCTGTGCAATTCCTAGGAACAGCGCGTTAAATCCGTCAGCGGGCACAACCAGCTAGCCCCCATTGATGTCTTGCGAGCAGCTGCTCGCTTACATGGCTCAAAGGGCAGGCTGAACTTTCCTCATATAGCTAGTATTATCTTCTCTTGCGCATCATTTGTAGTTTTACTCGTTTGCAAACTACGATAACTCTGCAAGAATCGCCGATGATGCGATCGTCTGCTGGGGAAACGCTCGAGAGCTCGCTACGATGTTGACGACCTTCACTTCCTCTAATTTTATCTGCCTTCTCAGATGTGACCAATGCATGATTTTAAATGGATTTGTTCGGAAGCAATTTCGGCAACTGTTTGTATAAATTAAAACGGCAATGTGTTTTTATTTATTTATTTATTTATTTATTTATTTATTTATTTATTTATTTATTTATTTATTTATTTATTTATTTATTTATTTATTTATTTATTTATTTATTTATTTATTTATTTATTTATTGTCTGCAAGCTGCGCCAACGAATGTTTCGAACTATCTGCAGCGTTGCTCGGCAGACTGGGGTACATCGGTGCTTCCCGCTTCTTGTGACCCTGTTATATAACTGCACCCGATGACCATTTCCGTTTGCTAAAAATATGGCAGCATTTAATCGCTGGTGAACATCGAACTATGATCATTAGAAATGTAACCGCTCGCTTCGCTTCTTTGTAATACGGATAAGGTATAGGCAAACGCAGCTACTGTGATCGTTGCCTCATTGGGCGTGAGGATTTCGTTCAGCCGCCTACCCAAAAAAAAAATATAGATTGAGCGACTGTGTGGACGTCGACCAGGTTTCGGCGGGCCTAGAACTTTGTCACCCTACGAAAACATGTGGTGGTTAGCCGTGCTGGCCTCGTTGGTCTACAGTGCAACAGACGGTGCGTCACGACGGCATCTCCATGTTTAACACCTGTATATCTTCGTCATCGGTTCTACCTAGTGCGACCGGACCTTAACGACAGTGATAAAACTAACGTTACCTCGATCGCTTTTGAGCAGTAGCATGTTGTTCATCAGTCACTGTGAGGGGCGACCACTGCAGCATTTCTTCAACATGTGGTCGATGACGCTACTCTACAGCTTGAACTACACGCGCTGAAAAAATACGTATACATTCTACGAAAGGACAAATCAATAACCCTATCCCATCGGCTGATATGAACTTGACATATACAACCTGTAAAATAATTCCGGTAAAAACGAAGAGATTTCGTGTTTTGCTGACTGTGGGCCGGTAACGCAAGAAGCAGAGAGTTCCGTAATCGGATTATAGAGGTATGTGCTACGGGTTGCCTGCTGTATAATTAGAAAAGAGGAAATATGTAATGACGAATTGGGCTGGATTCCTTAAGCAGAAAAAGGCACGGCGTTGTAATTCAGAAACGAATATTCCGCAATGAAATAACAGAGTCTGTATTACGGTTTATACGATATTTTGAAGATGCCCGTTATATAAATTACGGAAACAGCTCGGCAATAAATTACCTCCAAGGTTCGCCGTAAACCAGGGAAATATTTTTTGACAGTGTACCCGGACTGCCTCAGAATTGTCTGTCTCCTCGGAATGACAAGCGACATATGTCCTTTGACGCACATGCTAGCCCGAACTGCAGACGACCCCACTGCCTGTATGCCCCATGGCGTCGTCAGTTCCTCAGACTTACTTTTTGTTAAAGGGAGGGGAAACGCGAGGGGGGGGGGGGGGTAACCAGTGCTCTCAAAGTTTCGTAATAGCGCCACGGGCTCATCTATTACATACTGATGTGGAATACTCCAGTACGCCTAGCAAACATGTCTATATACGGAATGCTGAATATCGGAGTCACATTTCAATCTACAACTACAAACATATGCGACGAAAGGAAGGGACACACACGCAAAAGAAAAAAGAGAATGGCCAACCAGGCATTTTTCTCGGTTGACTACTCCAATTCCATCTCGAGAACATGGATGAAAGTAGTAAAAGGAAAAAGAGAAAAGTTTCTTCCGCAGCGTTGATGGGTGACCAATAATAATAAAAAAAAAGTCACCCAAGTTATCCTATTTCAAACTGGGAAATCTCGTCCTCTGCGTGTTGACCGGAGCACATTCGACGCATTGCTGCTTTGAGAGGCTGGCTAGAAACCGATGCAGATACAAAGTGAAGTGCTGAGTTGTTTCTACACTTCTGCAGTGGTCGCACGAAGGAGAGTCAACCATCTTAAACCTGCATGTCTGTTTTTGTTCTCATCTCATAGGCAAGACGATCCCATTCATCATGCATCAGTACTTGCAGTGCTGAGAGTCGATACCCACGCCTTAATTACAGCTTGAGAGGCGTGTGGTTTACCTTACCGAACTCTGGTTATGGTTACTTCAAGCAGCCGCTGCTTTTGTGAGTGGGCATCCAAACCGTGTTCTCATGTCCTCTAGCTTTTAAACATCGTGGTTTGCAGTGTCAGAGCTTCGATCTTCCATTGAAAACATATGATCAGGATCATGATAGCTTGAAATATGTCGTCGTGTATCATCGGAACTATGAGAAAAATCTTGTCAACCAAATGGAAGAGATCTCCTCTTTTAATCACCGATGTCATTCTAATGAGGCGTTTCGAGTTTGCTTTGCAATTGAGACAAGTTTTTTTTTTGTTCTTTTTTTTTAAGCAAATAACCGCATGTGCAAGTAAATACACAAAAATTTAATTTCAATAGCTTTCCTGAGTACATCAAAATTGTGCTGCTTTAAACGGTCACGTAATAACAACTTCAGGAAAAAAGCATTAATAACGAAACTAGAAGCGGTCCTAGTTTGTTGACCAGCATAGCGTTTGCTCAGCACTGTTATTCATGTTTGAAGAAGAGACCATTACTTCGTAGCAAAGCTCTTCTGACGGGGACCATGATATAGTTTAAACTGTAATCGAAAAATAACTGCCGGCGATTCAGTTATTTGGCAGACCGTGTAGAGAATTACAATAGTGCACACCGAACTATCATGAGCCTGTCGCGGAATAATTAGCCTATTTTTATTTTAATAGCCATATATATGAATAAGCTGTGTCGCAACGAAGAAACTTGACAGAATTAATCAATCTGCTCGTACAAGTTTAGAAACAAGGTTATGTAATTTCGTTCATAGTTTTGGCCGATTTGCTGGGCTCTCAATTCTCAAAACGCAGTAGTAGTATGTGGTTATATTATTACATATCTGAATGGAAGGAAAAGGTGCTTGCCTGCCTCGATATCTGCTACCTGCTATCTGAAGCACCTGAACCGCGGCGGTGGAAATAAAGGGATGATGAGAGAGCGGAAGAGGTAATCAAAGAGGTGAGCGACAGGGAGAAAGGACAGAGTAGGTAAAAATAAAAATAAAGAGAAATATATACACTATGGCACAACACAAAGCAACAAGGTTTTTTTTTTTTTGTTTTCTTTCTTTCTTAAGATCAACTGCAACGCGCCTCCTAGAAACCCTTTCCTTGGTAGCAGCTTGTGTCCACGAGATATTCAAGTGATTTGTGCACGAAACACAACGCATATAATCCGTTTATTCACAAGGAGAAATAACTGCTCACACATGTCTTGAATAGATGAGAAACAGAGGCAAAGTGTTGGCGTGCTCTAAGTGCGAATAAAGAAGAATGTGCCTGTGCCAGAACACGTCATAAGACATGATGGTGAAGCCTTGAGTTATTTTACTTACCAGGCGCTTAGATTTAACACAGAACATAGTAGCATATGCCTGGCTGTAGCAAAAAATGGGAAAAATGTGTTGACTGGTCACGGGAATTGCTATTGGCGCACTTAAATGGGCCAGTTTATACGCCTGCCTTGGAAAGCCGAACTCGAAATACAGGAATTAGAATCCTGGCATGCCAACCCATTGACCGCAAGACTCCTCGATTCATATGGGCTGTGCCATAATGCAAACTATGAATGGCACAGTACCGGGGCCGAAGAAGAAGCTGCAGCCGAATAATTGGCTGTGATGCAGGTGGTTCAGTCTATAGCTCATACACATATGTGAAATTTCCTTCAGGTGTATTAATCACTCTTTAAGCGACATTCTTGACTATATTTTTGTCCGACTTATTGGCAAAATGACCTTGCGCTGCTGCATGAGTTATGGGCTCAAATTCAATGCAAACAATGGCAGTGGTTGCATTTCGATTTGCATTTGCGATATACCTCGAGGCGTTGGCTGCACTGGCTTGCGATTTTCTTTGGCGCTTTTTCGTAAATTTTTCTCGCGGCAAGTTTTAGGGTAGCGTTTAGCGCTCCTTCACATTGGCGCTGAGGAGCTGCTGCTACGGGAACCTAAACTTTACAAACCGAGAGCGTATAACATCGAGATACATGTCATCTTAAATTATAGCCTCAAAGCCTCTAACACTCCCGAAAAATTCGAGCGTACTGACCCAGTTTTAAAGCAAATGGCAAGAACAAAATAGGCCACTGCTGTTGGCTCTAGGGATTTTTAGCTGGGTTCCTCAACTACCGAAGTCACTGCTCTGATTTGCAAGCTAACCTATTAAAGCTAACAGTATGGCCATAAAATGGCAAATTTGTGTTGTGTTATATCAACCAACTCCAAAAAAGAAAGACAGAGAAAACAGCACTCTGCAGACACGAAGAAAGTGACTATTGAACTTCCGCTGACCTAAAAACTCAAGTTTATTCATGAAAATTTGCAAATATATTCGTAGTCATGAAGTTTATGCACATGAAAAAGGAAGAACAAATAAAACAACCGGCACTCCTGAGCTCCATTAAAGACTAGCAAGCACACTCCAAGAAGTGCATTTCGTATTTCGTTTGAGCCGCTATCAGCCACAAATTCCGAAACAGAAAGCCTGAGAACTGGTTTAGGGGATATATGGGTTATGCGATATATGCACTTCAACGAAAAGGATAATGTGTACTTAGGCCTTCGCTAGATCTCCCTGTAAAATACAAAGTGCCATCATTGGAGCATTTGATACAAAATATAACTTTTCACATTCTTCTCTTTTCCTATTTTCCTATTTTCTCATTTTTCCGTTTCTTTTGCCTTTTTTTTTATCTGTGTACTCTATAATTTCACCTTTTCTTGTATATTTCACAAATTTTGTTCATTAAACGACATCTTTATATTTGCGAAGGGTACAGTGCTTTTTTTCCTTTTGGTCTCTTTACTTTTTTTCGCTGTTAAGATGGCAACATTCTAACCAACCAAGATTGCTCATATACTGAAAAACATGCGACTACCTATAAGACTAGAAGCTCATGTGTAATATTTTTGTTACTTGAAGCAAATCGAAAAAGATTACTTACACTGTTTTTCAAGACCAACTAAAAAGATGCTTCATCTTTCTAAAATGATTGTTTGCATCTATTAAAGGGGAAATACGATAGACGCATAAAACAGAACTTCCCTGTTTGTTATCGTATACGGGACTCATCAAAGCGCTTAAAATTTAGTCCTTGAATCCTGCAACATGATCAAGTATACTGGTATTTTATGGTTAGAAGAAAATGAAAACATGTCTCGCGTGATGTTTTCGGGAGGTATCTCTGAGTGCATGGGCCGAGAAGAATGGCAATAAAACTTCATTAGGTAACGCAGACCAAGTCAGACTGCACTAACCTAGGCCTGCCTTACTGCGTATGGTTTTGTGCCTTTCTTAGGTCTTTACTTTGCCACTGATGATACGTCAAATAACTTTTTCCGAATTATTTGTTGTTATAATAAAATGCAAGATGTTCAGGCAGCCAAATAACGAGTTTGTTACACGAACCAAAACAAGAAGAAAAGCCGAAGCAACTGTTATGATCCGTTTCAATATTACGCCTTATGCGTAATTAATTATATTTGCTGTCCCTCTGATTTCACAGCGTATAATGTGGCTTCCGACCAATAAGTGCTCTGTAGGGCACTCTTCTTTCTTTGACACAAAAAGTTTATTTTAGCTTTTCTTGCTTCAAAATAAACAAGAAATATGCAAGCAAATATTGTCACAAAATTCTAGATGCAAAGAGCGACAATGGTAAACAGTCATTTTTTTTTTCACAAAAACGAAGAAAAAAACCTTGAAGCCCCACTGCTTGAACGCACCTAGCCGGCTTAAGTGTGGCTAATACATAAACTCTTCCGCACCTGACCTCCTCAAAAGAAAACAATGTCTAAGTTCCGCAACCCTGTTTGTTTCCATAAGCGGCTTCTATTCGGTGCAAGTTGTCTGATTATTTGGTTTTTGTGGCGCCCTGCTTCGGGAACTCCGCATGCATGCATACATATAGCGCCGAACTAACCCCGAAAAGGCTTTGAGTTTCTTTGAAAGCAAACCTGTTCGCCGGAACCACCACAGTACGCCTGTCATGCGGTAAATCCCGAATTGAACAAACGTTGCCAAAAGTGACGTGCGTGTAGGCCTTGTAAAAAGCAGGCCTATTTGGTGTGAAAGCAATGCTGGTTTTCGCTTTTAGCGCTAAACAAAGGAGTCTTTCAGATATAACATGGCAAAAACAAGGCATCAACTTGGTCGTTGCAATAGTATTCTGTTTCTGAAAGATATTGCAACGATAAAGCATAAGCTGATGAGTGTCAGCTAGCCCTAAGACCAGAACCTAAATTCCTTATTACCTACCTGTTGCATTCGTTTTCGAGCCAAACGTCTAGTGAAACAGTGTCAGGGTCTCACAGACCAGCTATGGAAGTCTCTGTGCATGTCCTTTTGCACTGTTTTGGTGGATCCTTCGCATGGGTTGCAGAATACTGTGCGTCATAACCTGTCCGCTTTTCGCTGCACCCGCTTTCGAAAACCGCTGCCGAGGAGCAAATCAACCTCGAGGTATTTCGCGATTAGAATGTATGCTAATGATGTCACTCATCAGTTTTGATGCCACTTACGGCACTGATGAAGTCATTTTCTCTGATAGTCCCTTTCGTTGACATTGTGCGCTGTATTTCATGAACAGCGGCAAATATAAATTATGATCGGTCGGACAACGGTAAGCCGCTGTCCGTCTAAATATTTTCGTTCCTAATAATAAAGCGTGGTACACTTTATAGCAGGAACATGAACCAAATACACTGGCCCAGACAGCCCGTTCGTGCCATATTTCGTCCGTGTTCTTGCCGCAAAATGTATAGCGTGTTGTAATCATAAACGTTTTTATCGCGCTCTTAAAAATCATTATAACTCTTCAAGGCGGCAAAGTAAAAATAGATATGCACACAAACGAGTAAGAATTTACGCCAAGTGTGACAGTGACTTTCCTCAGCATGGAAAAGAATGGTCGTTCGGCATGGCACAAAATTTCATTCTTTGGAAACGGCGACCCGCGTTTTAATATAAGGGGTATTCTTTGCAACTTTAGCATTATTGTAATCGCACTGTATGATTTAAAAATAATCTCGTCACACGGCCATAGATAGATTACTTCAAGTCGTTGAAATAGCTGACGCGATGGAAATTTCGAAATGACGCATTTCTGTCATGTCATCGAGCAAATAAAGGTGTATTATATACGTTTAGAGCTATAGTCAATCGCCATCTACGTGTCACTTTTCTTCATCCCTCGTCTATTAATTCACGTATCCCCTCTTCATGGCATGCAACTCCAACTAGCCCGGCAGCACGCCCTCCCCGAAAGATATAAGCTCAGCCCTGGAATTTTTCGTTGTTTTTTTTTTTTTTATCAACGGCTATTTAAAATGACTGTTGTGCTGAGGTGTCAAGATAATGAATCAGCCAGCCTCACAAATCAGGCAGCTGAAGGCTGCAAATACGGAACCCCCGCTACAAATGAAAGAACCCCGCACACGTGGCTTGATACAGAGGCGACGCTTCCGGACATAACTCTACGCGCGGCAGCATGAGGCCTTTGTACAGTAACTCGCACGTAGTGTGACATTTGGTATGTGAAGAAAGGCGCAAGCTTGGCAGCAGCGTCTCCGCTCCGCAATAATCCGGCACATTTCCGCTCCTCGGCGGATTGCCCCCGCATGGGACTTCCCCAGTCGATGCGAGCAGTGCAGCCCGACCGCGGATGAAACATGTTTTCACTCAGGTGTCCCCCGTGACAAAAACCACCCGGAAAGCGCGAAGAGATGCGCAGTCGCGTCCCTGCTTACACAAGGCCCGCATCCGCGCGCCCTGCAGGACGGCCGGTATTTCTGGACCAGAAAGCCGACGTCTGGGCAGAGAACATCTTGTTTGGAGCTTCGCTCCAAGAACCTTACGTCCCGAGCGAAAAAAGGGGGCCGCTGGTTTTACGTCCGCGCGGCTGTACGCACTCGCGCCTCCTTTCCGGGAGCTCGTCTCTCGCACGCCGAGGGGAAGGGGATGTAAACACAGCGAGAATATTTCCTCTTTACGCGCACGCTATCGGTCCAAAAATATATTCGTTTCTGGCCAACGTGGTTGCGCATAGCCGCGCGCATACAGCCGTCGCGTGCTCGGACTCGCGCCTTGTATCACGTTTAGTGCTGGCCTGTTCGGCAGTCGTCACTCGCGTTTGCGGCCCTGAGGCAACCCGCGGTCTTCGGTATGCCGCAAACAACCTTTCTCTTTCTTCTCCCAAGTGAGCCGCCGTAATCTTCCAGTGTAGACTGAAATGGTCTGCACTGCTTATGGGCTCGTCGTTAAGAGCGTTTAAACAGGCCCAGGTCTGTGCAGGATTTTCTCGTTCTCACCGGTCGTTTGACCAAGCTAAATTGAACATACACCGAAAGATGAAAAATGCATTAGGAAGTACAGGAAAAGGTCCCCAGTAAAAAAAATGCGAAACAGATACTAATATCAATATTCCTTAAGCAAAAAATTACCGCATTTACGCGAAGCCCGAGCACACCCCTCCATCACGAGTACTTGCCCGCCGCACAGTTAACGTTTTCTCAGCGATAGAGGGCAGCCATGTTGCGCACTAAAGCGCCGAACCCTGAGATGTGCACTGATGAAAGTCACACCAAAAATACGATTTTGCTCCCAGCACTGCAGTACCGCCTGGGCATTGCGCCACCATGTCAAATGCAAAACACGTGCCGGAATCAGCTGCGGTGCGAATAATCTATAGCACGCTGTTCGGCAACCTGTGCCCACCTTTTCACTGTCTATTAAATTGCCTACAGAATTTTCAAATCATTGTAATCTACATGGTGTAAACGAACAGTCGCTAGCGGAATAATAGACACCACCGTACTGCGTTAAAACTATCCCCTTACTTAGCTCAATGAGAACAGAAAAGTTTGCTTCCATGAAGCACAAGCGCGCAAGTGGTATGTATACCCTCATAGGTACCAAAATCCCATTAATTTTCGTTATGTGGCACGTCGTAAAAATGGTTGTCAACGTGTGGCTCACGTTATTGCATCCATGATTGTGTCCGGGACTCTCCCCATATCATGCATGTGGCTTATTTGAAGTCCTTCACGCCAGTGTAACCTACATGTCTCCATAGTATGAGCCATATATTTTTCAAAAATTTACACTGTAGTTTTGTATGATACCTAATGATTTTTTACTTCCAAAAGAAGACAATTAGCCAAGGCCACATGAAGGATTTCAGACCGGCATTTGTTCATTCAAGGCAGCCACTTACTGCAGATATTAATATGATTACTACTGCTTCAGTTGCAAAACTACGCATGAATAAACGTTTACAGGTGGATACCGCACGCAAGGTAGCCCAGAGCGTATATGTTGCTAGAGCCATTAAAAAAAATACCGTATAGCCCCAATTCACACACTGCAATACGTGACAACCTGCATGTAGTGAGGCTATCGGTACGGTGGAACAACTTCTCAATCGTTCCGAAGCATGCCAGTGCTTGTAGCTGTGATATAATTTTCATCCGCGGTGTACCTCATAGAGTCAATCTAATCGTGAAGCAAAGAGGGAACCCCGAAAGCAGGCCCCTCTTATGTTCCTCTAAAAGCACAAACCACGCACAAAAATAATCAGAGAAACCAACCAGCATTGTTTACGGTGCATTTACAACAAAATGTTGCACAATTTAGTTGACGTAAGGTGTTCGCCGTTTTCAAATTTAAATCTGAATCCTGCAGCCCTCTTCTCGAATCTGCATCAGGTCACTATTGCATGTAATACTCGATGGACTCATGGATTAAATTTTCTGTGTTAAGTCCAAGTCACTTATTCTATGTTCTATCAAGAATGCGACTCATACGGTTATAACATAGCGTATTATTTTACCTTTTGCTGAAACACTGCATCGCTACGCCTAGAAAGGCATCCAAGTGCTCCTTTCCAAGTCACCGCAGCCAGCATTCGAGTAATGTGCGTGGTCTCTAAAATCAACTCAAGCTTCTGATATTGAGGTCAGGTGGCAGTTTAAAGGAGCCCGGCTCGTGCATGCCGCATAGTATACGTTAACGACACCGATCGAGTGCCCTACGCTCCCGCACCTTTCAAACGCATTGCTTCGTGTACGCACTTGACAGCCGCGCGTATATCGCTAAATTTCCAGAAATAGCTTGCGAACATACATTGGTCTGTACGAACAGTAGCAACCTAACGTGTTTCTTTTTCACAAGAAAACGTTCTTCAGGCCCTCAAGCTGGCAGGATCGCTCACTCTGAATCTTGCGGACTCATCCTAAACCGTCGTAAGCAAGCGCTATCCCTGTCGAAGACAGCGCTCGACTAATGCATTCGCGACATATTTACAGTTCTTCACTGTCATGGCGGAAAGCATGATGAGCCTCTGCAGTCTCTCGTCAGACGACCGCAGCGCCTCACAATGCTTCACCATGAGAAATACCTACGTTCTAGTTTCTGTGATACAAACGGGTGGGGCGCTTTTTTAACTTATCAGGCAGCACTATTATTACACAATTCACCATACACGTGCGATTTCAGCGCTCACTTGTCCACAAGTTGAGGATCTCAATTTCTTGAAAACCATTGACATTCAGTACCCGCTAGCTTCACCGCATTTTGTGCAATGGACAAGAAATTGACGAGCAATGTAAGGCTGCTACTCTTTGAAACAGCATTTCTGTTCTCCCCAGAGTCGTTCTCTTCCTCGCCATCAACTCTATCGCGTTAAAGCAAAAATGATGCGACACCTGCGTACAAAGCACTGCGCATAACAAAACTGAGCAGGGCTGCGCGGGGTATAGGTTTGTGAGAGAGCGCAGACTTTGTATGAAAAAAACAAATGCTACATTTTAGATTCAGTGTTTTATTTTGTTCGCCTATTGCAACTCGGGACATTTTCTTTTTTCTCTCTCTTTTGTTGCACCCCGTTCCTGTTCTCGGAGACATGTGGAAGCCGACTCGATTGCACTGCTACGCTATACGCTTCACCTTCAGTTTGCTGAAAGGCCAATTCACGTACGAGCGCGTGAGGCTGGCTTCAATGGTGCTCCAATAGTCGATGCTATTTGGAGTACCAGCACAGGTATTGCCGGAGTATACCCTCGAATACAGCGGCTCGTGTAATTTTATTCGAGCCTTCACTCCAAGTTGAGCTTCCTCTTTTTTTTTCTTAGTTTTCATTTCTTCATTCCTCCCTGTGACATAGGACATATATGTCCTTTTAATTTCCCGGGCCCAAAAATCACACACAAACCAGCATCTCGCGCTTCATCAGGTAGCAAACAACGAAAGACACATCTTCCAAAAATATAATATTATTAAAAACCAGAGGATACTGGAAGGCTCGCGCGCAACACGGTGAGTGATCGCATCCTCCATTTGAAATGACTCTATGGTGAACGATTGCCGCTCTTGGACAGTTTTGTCTCCTGCCCAAGTTTTACTGCACAAATTAAGGTGAAGAAAGGTGAGCGAAAAAGCGGAACTTTAAAGTCCTTCATAGGTACCACAGTTCGGTTGTCATATACGCAAGCCAATTCCTAGAGTTGGTGGATGTGCAAGCAAAAGTATACTACTGCCTGCAAGAACAGACAGTTTGGCAGGTTGCTCTGCATTTTACCGTCTGAAACAACGTTGCTACTTTGACAACACACGAAAGGAGTACAGAGGATACCCGTGCTTCAAGCCAGTCACCTTGTATGCCCCTCAGCACTGGTTGTCCGCGTATGTTTGTTTTTAACCTGATCGATAGATTACAGAGTGCGCATACTGGTATATGTCGGTTTATGTATGCGTAACTTTTCCGGTTTGGTTGCATGGAGGCGCCAAGTATACATGTATATGTCACCGCTAGGTGACAATATGACATACACTTTGCGTCGCACTTTGTTAGCACCGAATAGTAAACGACAGCTAGCCTTACTGATTCAGGTGTCGACCTGTCAAAACATCTAGCCTTTACTCTTATAAGAATGGTTTACAGCTGGCTAGCACCTATCGCTCGGGCAGTGTTGGTAGTTCGGCTTACGACGGTGGAAGCGAGGCATAATCATACACTATTGTAACGTACTGTCTTTCCCACAAGTAACCAGGCTTCACTGTCTGCTTGTTACTTATTTAGGAGAAAGTTCATGCTGCTGAAATTGTGAATCATTCTAATCTTATGGCGAGCATTTGTCCTCCCCTTCTAAGGCGCTTTAATCTTCTGGGAAGCCTTACGGGCCCTGTAATACGAGTGAGAAGAAAAACATGCAGCCTGGTTACCTTTGGCAAAGACGGTATACGTACGGTATGGGAACTCGGCCCCGGTTTTCCTTAGCTTCACTGCATTCCGAACAACACACTATTAGACAGGGTATACGTCTGTGCATTCCCCTTAAAACTGAGCTTCAAGTAGGGCGTGCGCTGTGCGCTGCTTTCGTGCGTTCTCCGAGTAACTGAACCGTTTCAAATGAAGCGACGTAAATCGATTAGCGTCAATACTTAAAGTCACTGAAACACCTCGAAAGAAGGACAGTAAAACGGGCCAGGCAGGTATGTTTCCGGCAAATTAGCGGGCACCAAATTCACGAAACTGCTCGTCATAGCCTTCGTGCGCAAGATCGAGTTGCGTTGTCGGCTAGCTGATGTCCTGGTAGACGTAGTACGGTCGTACGCATCCGGTTAGACCAACGACTTCGTGAATCTGGTCCCGATAATTCAATGAGATGATTAATGGTGGCGTAGCAGACCTGTGCACTTTCCCACTGCAGTCGCTTTGTTATTCCTTTTTTTTTTTTCATGCAGGATCTATTTTACACTGCTCACAGCTTTTTCTGAAACCATTGAGAGTCTACAGTGCCCTAAGATGGCCGTATAAGATGGTACAAAGCACCCATCCTCTCTCCTTGAAGACGCTTTTAAGATGTTTTTCCTGCAGTTCTTATGATATGAGATTTATACAGCGCTTACTGCCTACAGAAAAGAACAAGTAATGATTATGTTTGACAAGAATCGCTGGACGGAGCTGAACCACAGTGAAGCAAGAAGCGCCGCTGACGCATCGTCGCCTCAGTGGGGTTCAGCCCTGTCTATGAAGAATGAGCAGAACGTGAATGCATATACATATCGAAACAACATGAGGACATTACCTAACACTTTTCATTCAGAGACTAGCAGCACGTGTCCATTATTGTCGGCCAGGCAGCGCGTCCTAAGCCTCGGGCGCAGCACGGACCCTCAAATTCGTGCCAGTTCACATCCACACAAAATGTTCACGTTCCAGAAGACTCTTGGTCAAGACGGATCACGCACAGACCGCGGGCACGACGCACTACGACCGTAGAACTTGTTCTAGAGAAGAGGGGCCACAGTACCTAGTATCGTGTGCAGTCATAGCCCGCCGTGTAGGACCTCTGGTAAGCGTTGTTGAGCGGGAAGCCCACCTGGTACGAACTCTGGCCGCCGGTGGTGCTGTTGCTTCCTGGCGCGGCACTTGCGCCCGCGTACGCTTCCCTGAACCCGTTGGAGGCTGCGTACGCTTCGGAGGGATCGAGCAGCTGCTGCTGCATGGTGTACCAGGCGGGCCGCGAGCCTGTGTAGTGCTGCTGCTGTCCTGCAGGAAGGGTGTCGGTGCCGCCGCTGACCGCCACAGCGTCGTCGCCGGCCGAGCCCCTATCAGCGTACACTCCGGGCGAGCTGCACGTGTAGCTCAGAGTCGCCGGACTCGGGCAGGGGGTCATGGCTGCTTGGAAGAGGGGCCGCGAGTAGTGGCTCAGGTCGTCGGCCGCCTGGTCGCGCGTCATGAGGCTGTCCACGCTGAATGCGGACAAGGACGGGTCAAGAGCCAAAGTCCCTTGCTGCTCGGCCAGCGGCTGCGTCAGGGGTCGCGCCTCGTACTTGCACGAGGCAAGCAAGCAGGAATCGGCCACAGGCTCCGTCTTGGGAGTGACCGCCTGGTGGCTCTCGCCGCTGGTCCGGCCACCGCTGGGAACGCTGTTCGCCGGCTGCTTGATGACGGGTTTCTTGTCCTCCAGTTCGGTCGTCTTGCGCTGTGTCTCGTCCTTGTTGGCGTCCTTTGTGCTGTCTTTTTTCTTGAAGCGCCGGCGCCGGCGCAGATAGCTGCCGTTGTCGAACATGTTGACGCTGTCTGGGTCAAGCGTCCAGTAGCTGCCTTTGCCAGGCTTCTTGTCGTCGCGGGGCACCTTGACGAAGCACTCGTTGAGCGACAGGTTGTGCCTGATGGAGTTCTGCCAGCCCTGCTTGTTCTCCCTGTAGAAGGGAAATCGGTCCATGATGAACTGGTAGATGCCGTTCAGCGTGATCTTCTTCTCGGGCGCGTTCTGGATGGCCATGGCTATGAGCGCAATGTACGAGTAGGGTGGTTTGACCATGTCCTTGGGAGCCTGTTGCTGGATGGTCATGGCGCCGGCCGCGTACGGGGCCGCCACGTACTGCGGTTGACGGCCCATGCGGCCCGGGTACGCTCCCAGCGGCTCCTGGCCATGCGCCGCGCCGTACAGGAGCGCGGGCGAGCTGGCCCCGGAGCCGCCGGCCGCTGGCGGCGTTGAGTAGCCGCTGTAGCGATAGTAGCCCTGGCCGTGATGGTCACCGTACAGGCTATGCATGCTGCCGAATGGTCTCGCTGCTGCGGAGGCTCTCAGGCGCCCGGTCGCGCTGCGCTGCCAGCACGCGCCATGTTTCGGGTGGGGGAGAGGGTGGGAGCCGCCCGTGGATTGACGCGCGGGGTCCGCAATCCCCCGGCGTGGGGGCGGCGGCAGTGGTGAGTTCTCGGCAACGCTGCGCTCAGTCGACTGCGCTGGAGGCGAACAAGCCGACAAAACCGCGTGGACTTGGCCGGCCGATTGGGAAAAAAGCGGGGCTCGAGTCGCTCCCCCTCGCGACGGATCCCGAGCTCGGGCTGCGAGGAGGTGGAAGCGTGGGTGAGAGAGCGTCGGGGGCAACGCGGCCTCGGAGGAGGGACTGCGGGCCCGCCCCTTCCTGCGCTGACGTAGGCCCCGAAGGGCACCCTGGCCACTCCCTTGCTGCCGCCGTCGATAGGGGACACCCGAACCCGCGGCTGTCGACGCACTTGATCGAGCCCAATTCTGCTGCCTACCGGCAGCGCCGCTGCGCCCGGCTAATGGACGACGCCACTCGAACGCTGCCTTTTTTGTTTCTTTGCTCCTCCGCAGTTAAAGCTTTCTAGCTGTCGCTAGTGACACATGTGGTCCTTCTCCTTAATCCAGTTTCTACAATGGCTCACTCGTGCGCAGTTTGGCTTTTCTAAAGGTCGTGTATGCTCGCTCAACGCGGAGTTCGGAGCCTCACTGCATGTATGAACGTTGGTTGTCTTATGTCCTTGCCTATCATGCTCCTTTGTTGCTTTCATGGTGGACTTGCGTGTGCATGAAATGACCTCAGTAATTTCTCGTATATTTGTGTTATTTTTCCTTTCGCGAGTTGTACATGCTAACAAAGCACTCAGTTGTTAGCAAATTTTGTTTTGTTCCCGCTATGATACCTACTGTCATAAGCTTTAATTCGCGTGCTGATAAATTATTGCATGGGAATATTGTGTCAGAACCTTTCGTCGTCTTGCCATCTTAAAACAATGCTTTAACGGGGCCTGAAATAGCAAGCAGAAACAGATTAGGAAAACGAACAGTTCTCGCTTAGCATTATAATGTCGCTGATGGGTTTAGGTTCCATGCTAAGTAATCATAGCTTGCGACTGCTAACGGCTTAAATCTGGTGGAAATACCTGATATAACCCTATAACACGTGAAAACAACTAAAGCGTTTTTTTTTTTAAGTCGCGGGTTTCATCTGTCGACCAAAATAATGCTTTTTTACACGTTGCACGCTGAAACAGTAGAGTTCTGAACACTAAAAACGCCCAGAAAGTGAATCAGTGCTTTTTGAGTCGGCTTGTTCGTGCAGTTTGAGCCGAGATAAGCGTAAATAATGAACGTAGAACGTGTTAGCATTCTGCTACCATCTTGTCACGATTATCGCTTCTGCCACTGAGTGCAGGGAGCGCTTGCGCTGATACACAGGCATTCCTTTGTGGGTTTTCGCTCGTTTCATATGGAAACAGGACACTGCTCTATTCGCAGAGGGGGCTATAATGAAAATAGAATAAGGCAACATGTTTATTATAGCCCCTCAGTATCACGGGCAGGGTTAGTTAGTTTTAAGGGCAATCTGAGACTTTCCTTCCTTGGACCGTGCCTGTTTTTAATCTACGTGTTTGCCCTCCCTCGCAGCATATATTACCTGTGGATGGCGGGTGTTTTGACAGGGAAAATAAAGCGCCCCGAGAGGCCCACTTTCCTGCGCGATAAGAAAAGGCAAAGAAGGAAATAGACTTTTCTGGGCCAAAACTAAACTGAGCTTCGAGGCATGCCGTAGTGAAGGGCACCGCAACGATTTCAACTAATTTGAGCTCTATGTAACGTGCACTGCAGGCAAGAATATTTTCAGTTGTTTGCAGTTACTGTCAGATGCCAATGCCGGGATGGCTCACGAGTCACCTAGTGGTCAGTAGAACCCCATAAAGACTGCCCTCTCCTTTACTACCGCGGCAGGTGATGATAGGAAAGACACAGCAGACTGAAGCGACACTGACCGGTGACAGCGTGCTGTGTCTGTGCCGCACAGAGAACGCAAGCAGTGCCGAAGAGAGAGAAACAGCTTTAGGGGTGGAGAAAATTCGCGGCAAAAATGGACGTTTTAAAGAATACTTTGTGAGCGAAGTCGGTTAACTGGATACAATACAAGGGTGTAAAGAAATACTCTGAGGAGCGCTATATGACGGCAGACAACATGTCGGTGTCGCTAAGCTGTGGTGTAGAGCTTTTTTATTTTAATCCTTGATTCAAGTTACATGAAACACCTTGTGTAGGATTCCCTGATTTCGCTCACAAAGTACCCTGAAGCACCCTTCCTCTCCGATGCAACCTTGATGTTTAGTTTCTTCCATCCTTCCTTACTCCCAACGTAATAGCTTATGTCCGGAAGTTGCACGTGGGCTGTGAAAAGACGTTTTGCGGAGGCCTCCCGATTATTTTCATTTTCGATTTATTTCGACGTTGCGGATTTTTAGCGCTCTTTAATCACTGGTCACGAAAGTACTACCCTATCGCTTATCGCTATAACAATGCACTGTCGTTATAACTAGGTGTCAAATCACGTAACTCATTTTTCTTCCCTTATGTAACTTAAATAGATATATTTCGGCTGAAATCACTTAGAGGGAAGGAAAAAAAACAATCTCATTTAGTGAATTTCCACGCACGCAGTACTACTCGAGGCAAGTTAGCTTCTATACATCGTGCTAAATATGAATTTCGAACTTTACGAGCAGCTAATTTAGGTTAATAAGGCCATTCATTCAAGTGGTGTTTAAACCCACGTAAGAATAATGTTTTGAAAGAATAAATTTTTAAACCAGTGACTTTGCAAACAAAAAGAAAAGAGAAGGGGGCGGGGGAGAAACTAGTGAAACTGGTAGTGCCG
Organism: Amblyomma maculatum; assembly: GCF_055883805.1. Classification (NCBI taxonomy): domain Eukaryota; kingdom Metazoa; phylum Arthropoda; class Arachnida; order Ixodida; family Ixodidae; genus Amblyomma; species Amblyomma maculatum. The sequence continues at coordinate 213,656,236 of NC_139344.1, forward strand.
ATTCATGTAAAGAACAGCAATGTCTCGTTCTACTTCGGTGCCTCACTTCGTTTCAACAGGTAGTGGCTGATCGTTCATAGACCACGTGCTAATTTAGAGGTCATCTTTGTTACTACACTGCGGTTTATCCGTTTAATGATGTAAATAAAAGCCTGAATTCAAATACTAAATAAAAAAAGTACATGTGTGACACATGAAGACTATAGTCTTTCGCCTGTGTATTACATGGATTTTAGACATCATAACATCGTACTAACTGCCTGCTCATATTTGGATAGGTAAATGAAATACTGCTTTGCTGAACGATCACCTGATTTTCTATATTTTTGCAGTAAAATGTTAAGCAAGGACTTATTTCATTTGCTAATGCGGCCCTTTCATACGCTTCTAAAACATTCTTCTGCAGCTGTCTGTCACACACACCAGTTTAAGAAAGCAATAAACATCGTTCCTTTTACTCCCAGGGTCAAGCAAGCATTTGAAGAGGGGGGCGGGAGAAAATAATTACACCACCAAACCTCTCATTGTCATAAGGTTCTTCCTATTTATACAATGCTGCCTAAAGTTTTACAACAAAATAGAGTTGAGCAATGAAAACTTTAATGCACAAAATGCTTGCTATTCATTCAATGTTTGCTAACGGGAAGGAGATCATTGTGTATTGAAAATGGACGCAATTTAGCCAGGCAGTTGCGGTCTGGTGGAATTGCGTCCCGGTAAAATTTTTGACCAAAGTAACTTGGTTGAAGCTTGGCGTCATAATATCTGTAGAAGGCATATTCTACGAACTTAAATTGTTGAGTAAAAAGCGATAAATTTAATGTTTATACATTCGTTACCAGTGCATTCATTGTGCACCCGCACCTAAGCTTCTCTTGTACTTTAGGCAAGGAAGCTGCTTCAATGTGTGCGAAGCGCACAAAAACCCTTGCGCCAATAACACTCTGTGCTGTAAACTGACGCTTTCTAGTTCACTATTAAAGCTTAAAGCCTATCAATGTGACTCTGAATAGGTCGCAGATTTAGCACTTTGCACAGTTGACCTTAATTACGTTCTCTCCTCCATGCGTCAGGTGAGAGGAGGGGGAATGGAAGAAATTATTGAACTTGAGATGTCGAAATGGCAAGGAATTTACGGCCAGGCGCTAGGTCGTTTGTTAAGCATATTATGGCACTTTGTTATTTCCCTGGGAGATACTTGCAAGAAATTTCATTCCTCCTAGGCTTATACTATCAAGTGAAATTTTTGCTGTATCTTATTGTTCGCCAAGGCATCAAAATGTTGGTTACCCTGTGCGAATTTTTTACATCTGCCTGCCTAACCGTCTACTCGGAAAGATAGCTGGGGCCATATTTTATAACAATACATTATCAATTTCCAATTTTGGATTCCTTCGGCTTTCCATATTGGTCGCTGCTCTTCGGTAATGGCTCTCAGCCTTCCTTGGGAAGCGACCTGAGGTAATTTGGCCCACTGGCGACCGCGCCTCAGCATTGGCTTCATGACGCGGCCAGCAGTCAGACGGTGCGGACAGCGAGTGGCGATGGGCATCGCCGACGGCGGAACCCGCTGCCTTTAGATTTCTGTAAATGGCTGCTCGCTCGTTTCGTCTGATAGTGCCACCATGCTGACATACAGTCAAGTGAAGTGGAATTTTAAATGAATCCTTATGAAATACGGATCCTGCTCACCACTAGTTCGTGTTAACAGGAGCTCACTTTTCGCTATTCAAACCTCATATAATAATGCAATGCAAGAGATATCAAGGTGTCGTGTAATAGTTTACCAACCCTGACGTAGCGGCATGATCTGTTGATACGCCATTGAGGAAAACGACAACTGACGGCGATTCAGAAAGACGAAACTTATAAATGCATAGCTGTCTCCCATGTTAGGCGGAAGTTATGCTATGTAATAACACGCAAATGATCTTTTCAGCAGCAGGTTATTTGCTCATTTTCGAAGGCTCGTTCACCAGGAACCAAACGTTTTCCATAGACGTACCCAGCAATCGTTTTCTTTCTTTTTTCCCCTGTGAGTGCAGCAACTCAGGAAGTCGGAATGACTGCTCTCGAGCTGAATTATATATGTGCACAACAGATAACTTACAAAGCTGCCCCCGCTCCTTGTTTGGAAGGTAATAAGCCTAACTGACTTTGGATGTATGTCAGCCCTTAGAGAGCATGATTGGGAAGTGGATTCCGATACCCAACGTTCTCTGCCCACTGCCACCCTTTTGCTTATCATAAAGTTATTTCGGTTACAGCGAGATAACCTCACATATGTGGCGCCGACACCAAGCTGAACTATTTAAAGCAAAAGCGTTCAAGATACCGTTCTCCTGAATATCCAGTATCGGCCTTGTCGGCTTTGTAGGAGTTGTGAGCGGAAAATCCCGAGTATACCACAGCTCGCAGGTGAGACGGAAGGGTGAGATAAGAATCGTACCCGGGGTCGATCTTCGGATCCCGAATCAACACGCTATTCCTATAGCCACGTCGGCAAGTTTGGAGAGCTTGGTTAAAGCGACCCTTTACATCTACATCTGGCGGTCTTTGACATACTGTGGCAGCTTACTAGTGTATGAGCATGTGAGAGATAATAGAGGCACACATTAAGGAGTTGCGGATGCAGATGGGACTCATTAACGCCTTTGCTTCCCCTTGCAGCTCAAGTTTCCTCCAAATTTTTCATCACAGGGCATTAATGCGCTTTCTAACGGATATTTTTTTCGCGATCTTGACATGGTTGTACGATGCGCATTTCGAAACAATGTATACCGCATTAAAAAAATATACCTCTAGTCTTTCCACCGTCAAGAACTGTCACAAGTTACTGCCGCAACTTGACAACCTCAATTGCCTCCTTGCCAGCAATGAATCTTTCCCAGCTGCAATGCGCAATCACAAGAACGCAAAAAGCATGCTGATAGGCCAGCAAGTTAACACGGACACACCCCATTGTATTTGCATGGAGCACGATGACAAGATCCGCGAGCGATGGCAGCGTTGAATGCTAGTTCGGACAGGCTATATATTCCTATATATACTACGCCGTAAATTTAGGATAACTTGTCTGATACAGATATGGTTGCGAGAGAAGATACATTGGTTTTAAGGACAGCTGTGGAGATCATAGTTGCTGAACAATAACTGGCTCCGTTCTGCACTGGCATCCACGTTAGTAATGACAGAGGATGCACATCAGCGGATAGCAAGTCTTTCATTTGGCATCGCTAACAAGCTCAGACAGAATACACACTTGGTTTGGTGTATGGGATTTAACGTCCCAGATCGATATTATGAGGGGCGCCATAGTCGAGAGCTCCAGCAATTTCGATCACCAAGGGTTCATTACCGTGCGCTTACATCGCACAGTACACAGGCGCCCAGCGTATCGTCCCGATCGGAACCCGGCCGCCGCGACCGCGCGCGATCAAATCGTGCCGCCCGGCCGTCGCACTATGTCGAGCGCCCTATCCATCGAGCCATCGCGGTGGGGGGATATAAAATTGTTGACGTGACATTTACTTACTGTGGCTACGTGTCTTTCTTCTTGCCCTTGATGCGCTATTGAAGATGGGAGCAATACGCACCAGGCACTGCTAATGCGAGCTCAAAAAGAAGGCTGTCATGGCGGATGGTAGCGAAGCAAGAGAGGCACGCGCCAGTCCTCCTTTTTCTTCGCACTGTGCAAAGGCTGCATGCTGCTATTCTTCAATGTCACCAGGATATGCGCTCTATAAACGGTAAATTATTTATGCGCACGCGTTTTACTTGTGTACAAAAAAAGGCATATTCGCTCAAAATATAAGCTGCTTGTATATAGCTCCACTATATATAGCAATTAAATATTTCACAGTTAGTTCTGCGAACTTGTGCTTTCGGTGCTTAAGCACTTGAGTCACATCGTGAGCAGCATGCACACTAGATAGCAAGAAACAAAAAGGTAAGTCTTTTTTTTTTTTTTTTTCTATAAGGCGAAAGCAGCGGCCCTTTGGGGTGGTGTAAAACAGTATTCAGTGTTGCAGGTTTGCCGAACTATGGTCGGTGGCCGGTAGTACCTCCTGAACAAAGGCATCCGGACCAAATTCACTGATATCATGTCCAGTTTTATTGGATACTTCCTAATTTTGAGGCAAAATATTTTGAGATACTTTTATGAACATGCTGAATGAAATGGCCTTAGCTTCCGATACGTAGCAAAATTTAGCTTCCGAAGTTTGTCCTGCGCTCAGAACTAGTAATTAAAGCTTCCATAGAAAACCAATAGAGTGCGTTTTTGAAAACACGCAGCAGAAACTATAAGCCTGCCGAAGGAGGATCCGCAGATGTATTGATTGTCATAGTGCATGTTAAAAAAATATGTGGGAAAGAAAAATACGTTCAGAAATCATTTCTCGGATTTCCCAAAATATCCTTAGTACGGAAAGGACAGCTGTGATGCGAGCCGTGCGCCCATATATGAAGAACATAGAGTGAACTGAGCGATGCTGAAATTGAAAGAAACAAATGTTGTTTTTTTCCTGCACTCGGCGCTTGGTTTCTCTGTAACATTGTTTTGCATATGCCGCGGCTGTATTAACCTTCCTGAAACCTTTGGAGTTCTTGTTTGTTTGTTTTGTAACCTGCATCTTTTGGGTAAATCATCAGCTATAAGCATGTCTAATGCTTTGGAATGAATTACGTAGAAGGCTGAACATGCATGCGGGTCTCTGTTGGCGTGAAAAAGCATATATATATATATATATATATATATATATATATATATATATATATATATATATATATATATATATATATATATATATATATATATATATATATATATATATATATCATATGACATGTAATGAATATCACATTATCTTAGGGTTCAGAGAACCCGGGTCAAAGACCTCTCTACTTCTTGACTCATTCGTTTCCATTGCACGTTCGTCAAGTTCGTCGCTGCTTGTGCATGATGTTTGGCTGAATTTGCCTATACTGGGAGCTAAGGACGTTCCATGATTAATATTAATGAAGATTAAAGCGGCAGATGCAAGCGGCTTCTATATGAAAACTTCTTTGTGTTTCTGCACTGACAAAAATGACAATGGTGCTTACGATGCAGTCGCTAATGTAGGAAAAGAAGCATAAATTGAATCAGAACTGATTTTTTCCTTGCTGATGATAAACTGCACCATGCAGTTATGGCGCCTGTCCTCTCTATCGCAGAGCCAGGATCGTATTCCTCAAAAATTATTGCCTACTTTGTTGACGCGGTGGAAATGTAAGCCTATTTAGGATAAGTCTATAGCATAACGCCGGGTCTGCTGCTTTAAGTGTCTTTATTACGTAGTAACGCCACAAGCGACCCTAACATATCTTTCACCGTTACAAACAGCGTTCTGTGAACAACTTCGACAGCAAGGCATGCATTTAGTCCCCTTTCCCTCAGATGTGTCAGTACCGCCTTCTTACGACGCATACGACAGTATTCATGTTCTGCTTCGGCTCTAGCTCCGTTTCCTCCTAAAACTCTCTCGCTAGCCATTCATCCTTCATCTTTTCTCTAAAAGAATTTCTGTTTCTCGGTCCTGGATATCAGCCACTTCTCATGTGACGCATGGTATTTTTTTTTTTTTTTTCTGCCAGAAACAATTCCAAAAGAGAAGCGCAGGAACAGCTCAAAAGTCGCCGCTGCTATGCAGGCTCGAAAGCCCCCCTTGCATCCGAGGATTGAAGATCTTCGCGACGGCAGCGTAGCGCCTCTCCTCGAGAGGGAGGGAGGAGGGGAGGTGGCTTATGCGGGTGGCGGCGATCCCTCCGAGCTTGACATTCCCGGACAAGCGCCTTGTCCTCCCCGGAAGCTCCTGCCTGTCACCCGCCTCTCCTCTTTTTTGCGCCTGAGCTTTGCTCCCGTTTCCGCCAAATGTGCCGCAGCGTCCAGTCGAGGCCGGTGCGAGCTCGCGGCTGCGAGCGCGGCTGCGGAAGGTCAGGCCCCGGAGGTTGCCAGAAACCCAACACGCCGCTGAAAAACGGCCCGAGGCAGCGCGACGTGTCCGGGCTGTCTCTCGTGTGCGCCCATTCTTTCTGCGCGCCTTCTCTGTCTCCACGCGCGCGCCTGTTTGTCGTCCACGCCTTGTTGGCCCCGCTCCCCTCCCGCCGCGAGGAAGGTGTCAGCCCCGAAGCGCGGCCTGCTCTTCGCCCCCTCCGCGTTGCAGCTTTGGTTTGCCGCCACTGCCGCCTAGCCCACCGGGCTGACCAGCAGGTGCACGTGCGACAACAGCCGGGCTGGGACAGAAAAAAAGGCGGCAGGGAATAAACGATAAATTACGGCTCTTCCTTCGCCGCTTCCCAAAGCCCATACCAGTTGAAATGGAGATGAACGATAAATGCGGGCCGCTAGGGACGGCTCAGCTAGCGCGGCGTGGAACACACACGGAGATAACCCCGGCGAGGAAAAGAAAAGAATTACCGAAAAACGCTTCCTACCCATTTCTTTTCTACCGAGTGTTGTCGTCATGGGCTAGCCTTTGCAAGCCGTTCGTACCGTCCCAGTGGAAATTTTTTTTGCTGGTATTATTTGATCTGGAAATACACACGAAAATAATGAAAACGGAAAAGAAAGAGGTTGGCAATTCTCATAAGAGGTGCCAAGACGCCAGCTTAACGGAAAGGGAAGAGGAAAAAAAAATATTGAAAAAGAAAATAACTGAAAAGTAATAAAGAGAACGATGGTCCACGCACGCCTCAATCAATAGGACTACACCGGGCTCTGATTAACTAATCAGGAAGTGCGCTGGCACCAACCCTAAACGCAGTAACTTTAGAATGCGTTTTAATAAATAAGCATCCCGTCTGTGGGGGAGCCGCGTAGAACATGTGAGGTGATCCCAATCATGAAGATGTCGCGGTACCTACATAAGAGCATTACTTATTTAAGCTCACTTAGTACTCAGCTGGGCAGCTAGCGAACATTCAAGGAGACTGCCGTAACAGTGGTAAGTTTGCTATATGAACAGACAGCCTAGAAATTACTCGGCGCGCCGTTTGGTTACCGCTCCAGGTGGTTATTTTGCACTTATTGTTAGTTTGCGCATTGCGGCGGGACATACTAAACTGGTGGAGGTTCTTTCTAGTGGGGAAAAAAAGAAAAACGGGAGGAGAAGGAGCTAGCTCCGACTAGCGCGCTCCTTGCAGTATTCGCGCCAAAGTGTGAACTCCAGACGCGGGCCTCTCCGAGCGAAGATGCCACGGAGGAGCAGCGCCGGCAGAAGAGTGGCCCAGCTGCGGCTCTTTCGCTCCCCCTCCCCGAGAAGCCCAGTGTCGGCCGCGCGAATGCTTTCCGTTTTGAGCGCCGTCAAGCCGTCCTTCGCGGTGTGAAGCGCGCCTCGTTAGGAACCGTCCGACAATGCGCCGAACAAGCGGCAGCTTTGTCCTCACGTCTGCGCAGATACGTCATCATCGGCCGCGCACTAGGCGCGCTGCCGGCCGTCAGGCGCGGCCCTTCTGCGGCTGTAAAGCGACACCCCTGGCGGAATGGCCGTCTTCCCTTGATGGGTTTATTGGGACACTCGCCCGGCCTCCGCGGATGGTGCGGAGGGACCCAGCCGCGGGCCGGCCAAGGTTGTCGGCCTCTCGTGACTGGCGACCGCCTCTCGTCTCTGTCGGCGCGCCTCGTGCCTTTAATGCCTCCCCTTGTGCACGCCAGCACGTAGCGCTCGCGCGCGTACTGTGTTGGTGCCTCCGATATCAAAATTTTTTTGGGAAAAAAAGTTATGGCTCCCGAGGCGTCCGTAAATCTTCCGAGCGTCTGCGCCTCAGCGCAGGGTAAAAGCCTGCTCTCTCTTGTCCCTTTTTTTTTTTTTTTAATGGGGTTATTATTTAGCGTTTTTGTTCGAGGGCCTTGCTCGGAAACATGCGTTGCTCGTAGAATGTTTCTGTTTAAGGGCCTGACACGAGAACACTCGTTTCCACTCCCTCTTCTCAGAGAGGCAGCCCGTGTCAAAAGTGAAGCCTCCGGCACGCGCGCTCTTCCGCCCTGTACTGTGTCAGACTCTTGATTGCATCTTCGCGCCTCCTTTTCTTTTCCTTGCTGAAAATCGTGCTTTGCATCCTAACACACAAGTTCCCACACTTCCACTGTCGTGTCACGTTCTAACTTAAATCGATAGCAGAAATTTATTTGGTTAAACTAAGAAATTTTCATTCCACGTAGTGGTTGAGGTATACGTGCCACTGACCGCCGTGGGTTTCTACTTGGGTATTCGTTCACTGACAGGCCGATCGCTTATTGCGCTCTGCAGCAGCGCAACTTTCGTTGTCTGCGCGCTTTGTAATAATCGTGTTGTAAGTAAGTGTTCTCACCCACACGGTTACTTCCCCTGTTATATACCTCGTCATTTTAAATGAGGATCACAGGCACGTTTACGAGACCAACCTCCAGTTGTTTTAAATTTTAAATTAAAATCAACGGGAAAAAGTAAAAGCAAGCATTGTGAAAGGTGGCACTGATTAAGTATTTATTTATTTATTTATTTATTTATTTATTTATTTATTTATTTATTTATTTATTTATTTATTTATTTATTTATTTATTTATTTATTTATTTATTTATTTATTTATTTATTTATTTATTTATTTATTTATTTATTTATTACAACCTTAAAGGCCTTATCGAAAGGGTATTACATGAGGGAGTGGGTTACAGGGAATAATATTGCTTCGATTGATGGTTTGAATAGTGATTGGTCAGTCTGGAGCATAACGTCGGTAGGCAAGTCATTCCAGTCTTTCGATGTGCACACGAAAATTGAATACAGATGCGCAGATGTACGGGCTTGCTGAGGATGGGTGGTCTTTCCGTGGTTCGTGCGGCTAGAGGTGCGGTATGCAGGAACGAAAACAGACTCGTGCACAATATGATAATAGAATTCATGAAATAGACAGTCTTGCGATGCTACGTCGGTTGACTAAATTCGAGAGATGAGCATTGCATTTTAGTATAGTGACACTTTCTTGATAAGAATAGGCAGAAAATATGAATCTAGCGGCGCGGTTTTGTATTGCTTCTATTGCGTTAGAAAGATTATTTTGATTATGGTCCCAAATAGCGCACGCATACTCTAGTTTGGGCCGTACAAATGTTACATAGGCGATTTTGATTTTAAAGGGTGGTGGTGCTAGACGTACTGTTCGCCGAAAATACCCCAGAACTCGATTATCTTCTTTAGAAACTTGTGTTACGTAGTATGTCCACTTAAAATCGTGTTGTTAAATGAAGGCCAAGGTATTTATACGTGGTTGCAGCTGCGATTTCTGAGTTAGCAATTAAGTACTTAGAAGATGGGTCAAAGGGACGCCTGTGAAAGGAAAATAAAGAGGTTTTTTTTCACGTTGAGACATCAGCTATTTACTGCACCAAGGTAAAATGCAATATATGTCGGACTGAAGAAGCTGGCGATCAACGTGAGTAATTATAAGAAGGTCAGCAACACAATCGTCAGCAAATAAGGCAGGTCATTCATATAAATAAAAAAAAAAAGCAGGGGCCCCAGGACTGGGCTATGGGGTCCCCCGATATAACAGAAGAGCGGGAAGATGAGCATTTATTAGCGAGAAGAAACTGTTGCCGATTAGTTAGAAAGCTACGAAGCCAGTTGAGAACCAAGAAATTGAGTTTAAGGCATGAAAGTTTCAATAAAGCCGTCTGTGGGTAACTTTGTCAAATGCATTTTCGAAATCTAAGAGGTGTCCACTACAATGTTGAGAACAAGGTTGGAGCTTATGTCATTAATAAATAGAGCTAACTGAGTGTCGCAAGAAAAGCCCTTTATAAAAACGCGTTGGTTAGCGTGAAAGAAATCTACAGATCAAGAAATTTCATGATGTGAGAAAAGATTACACGTTCCATTAGTTTAGATGTAAAGCTCGTAATGGATATCGGACGGTAAATATAACGGGAAGCTGAAGGCCTTTATTTTTCCTTTTTTTTTTTTTTTGTACTGGAATGACTTTGCCCACTTTCCAGTCGTGCGGTACAATGCCTGATGAAAGCCATTGCTGAAAGATAGGAGACAGCTGGGCACTTGTAATATGTTTTGTATTTTTAGTACCTTTGCGTTGATGTCGTCAATACGTGCTGATGAGGTCAGTTTCAAAGAATCAATTATTTTAACAATACCGTGGGGTTCGAATGATATATCAGGCCTAGCAGGGAAACCAAAGGACGGAAAATCAGGTTGGTCCCCATCTGGTTCGCGGATCAACACAGAATTAAATCTGCGGTTTAATACTTCTGCAACAACAGGTTCTGCAACTGCAGCCATGTCATCATCACAAAGCGTTATTGGGTTGCTAGGGTTAGGATTGATGCATCTCCAGAATTGACGAGGGTTTGTGCGTAGCATTTCCGGGTGTGTGGTATTAAAAATGATGTCTTAGCTTTAAAAACATAGGTAAATAGTTTTTCGGCTTCGTAATACTTCTTCCATGTATTGGGGTTGTGATTGCGTCTGGCTGTCCGAAAGAGCCTTTTATTCTTGTTATTGAGGCATTTTAATGTATTATTGAACCAAGGGGTAGTAGTAGCACGCTCGCTTGCAGTAATTGTAGGGATGTATTCGGAAGGAGACTGCAGCCATGAAATTAGGAGACGCCTGCTTCTGGGAAAGAGAGCAATGGTTAGCCTTGACCGCCTAGTAAAGAGCAGAGACATTAGTCTGCCAACCAAGATCCGTATAACTCGTGCTATGGTCTTTCCAGTTGTGATGTATGGATGCGAGAGTTGGACTGTGAAAAAGGCTGACAGCCGAAGAATTGACGCGTTTGAATTGTGGTGCTGGCGAAGACTCTTGAGAGTTCCTTGGACTGCCAGAAGATCAAATCAGTCGATATTGTCGACCATAAACCCTGACTGCTCATTGGAGGGTCAAATTCTAAAGTTAAAGCTCAGCTACTTTGGTCATCTGATGAGAAGAGAGGAGTCGCTGGGGAAAGATTTGATGTTGGGAAAGGTTGAGGGTCGCCGGAGAAGGGGTAGGCAGCGAACGCGATGGTTAGATGGCATCCTCGAGGCACTGCAGATGAAGTTATGTGATGTTAGGATGATAGTGAGAGACCGGAAAGCGTGGCGTGATATGGTCCATAGGGTCACGAAGAGTCGGACACGACTGAACGACTGAACTGAACTAATTGTTGTGTGCGATTATTCATTTTATTCTTAAATAGAAGTCAGTTATAGTCTCGGTAGATGTTTGCTAAAAATCGATAAGAAACCAAGTACAGACATTGTCAAGTTCATGATTAATGTTCTCATAATCGCCTTTATCATAAGAGTTAGCGTTTTAGTTACTTCTTTAGGTTTTGGTAGGTAGTTGAGAGACGTGGCGTGGATTATCGAATGGTCACTAAGTCCAGGAAGATGTGAAAGGGATAACAGGTTCTCTGGATGCGACGTTAGAATTATAGATCAACTAGATGATTGGGCACTTTGTCATGTTGGCGAAGAGGTTAGTTGGGTTAAAGCAAAGGTTTGACATGTATTCACAGAATGACAAGTATAAAGTTAGAAGCATACGTAATTTTTGTGGTTATGGTGTTAGCATCATGAAATAGTGGAATGAACGAAGCGTCGCTGTCTGAAGCGCGGTAAGCACTGCAGATTATCATGGGTGGAAATGAGGCGTGAGAGCAGATGAATAATATTTTAAGGGGTGAGTCAATCTTTAAATTAAAACATTGAAGGTTACGATGGGTGGCTATCAGCACGCCACCGCCTCGCCTACCTGTACTCGATCACGGTGGAAAGTCTCAGTGTTCGGGAATATTGTCTGCACTTCTCTGTAATCTATTAGTTCATTTAGTCAAATTTCAGTTAGCACACGACGACATTGCATTGGGAGGTGTCAATGAGACTTTTGAGGGCGTCACGTTTAGAAAGGAGGCTTCTTATGTTAGTATAAAGAAAATATACGGTGTAAGTAGCTATGTATATATATATATATAGTCAATTAATTAGAGACGTCTTTATGATACGTGCTAATTTAAGTACCTGCGATTTCTCGACGCTAACGCAACGTAGGACGATATGCGCTGATCACTTTGTCGTTACTGTCGAACCGCTTGAACCTCGTGTCATGTCAGATAAGTGCATGCAAATTTGGGGGCATTGCATCTGGGCTGTAGGGTCAGGAGGACACCACTACGAGGTCAAATGGTCACTACATCGGAATTCAATACTGAAGCAGTATTTGTGTCAGTGTTGCCTCGATGGGCACCTCCAGATTACCACGCTGTCCTTTCGAGGATCGAATCAGCTCAACTTGCACCCCCGATTTATCGGAGGTGAAAGGAGCCGCACAAGTGTAAGTTAACAGTGGAGAATCCACAAAACATTTCCGTAAGCAATAAGAGAAAAGGAAGCAGGAAAATAACACGGCTGCTAAAGGAGCTTCACCCACAAGCTTTTGGCCGTGGCGGCTATTCCAACTGGGCAAAGAAGCGTTGTTGAGGGCCCTGGAAGGTACTTTTCTCTTGAGGAGTCGAGTTCGTTCTTGACTTCAAAATGTATATGAACTGCATTTGCTGTGTGCACTTGGGATACTCATTCTCTTTGTGTGTGTGTGTGTGTGTGTGTGTGTGTGTGTGTGTGTGTGTGTGTGTGTGTGTGTGTGTGTGTGTGTGTGTGTGTGTGTGTGTGTGTGTGTGTGTGTGTGTGTGTGTGTGTGTGTGTGAGAGAGAGAGAGAGAGAGAGAGCCCTATTTCCCTTGACCCGTTTGAAGTATTTCTATGCATGCGTTGGGTGGGATTTAAGAAGAATATGTCAAAATTTTCCAGGTTGTATCTGGATAATACGTCTTGACACTGAATTCACTGAATACTGAACTGAACTGTTTTATTTTCTTTTTGGCACTTTGGGGGGGGGGGGGGGGGGGTTATACAGGTGCAAATAATGATCATGTACAATGCTTGTACACCTTGTTCGAAAACTGGTGGGCACCCCTCGGCATTGGGGATCGAACGCTGCAGCTCCCGCAGACTAAGCGGGCGCTCAGACCGCCAGACCGCCGCTGCGGTAGGCCCTTTGCTTGATATTTTGCTTGCATACGTCAGCAGCCCACGTAATTTTCGTGAACAATCGGCAAGCATCGGAAGACTAAGTGGTCATCCGTATGAGGTGGAGATGGGACAGACACTGCGCAGAAGCAGTATTGTCTCGTCAAGTACATTTTTGTGATGCTGTGTACTCATACAACGACCACTAAGTGCAACATGCGGGATCGTTGAGTGCGATGTTCTCTGCAACATGGTCGGATGCACAAAAAAAAAAAAAAAAGAAAAGACAGAAAGCTACGCATCTGATACAGCGTAGTCACCATGCCCTCTCTTTCATGCAGATATCCTGGCTTTTCTACCGAGCTCCTATAGTTTATCAATCATTCACACCGCTGGGCACTCCAACTTGATCCCACTGTTTCCTCTTATTCGAGAATGGAAAGAATTTGTGCGCGGGAAAAGCGGGCGAAGTCAGATATGAAGCACTAAGATATTCTGAAGAAGGTATACGGTAACCTCAGTGCGACCCGGCAGGGAACCGGCAGGAAGCGTATACGTTAGCACTCCATTGTAAATGAAGACGTCATGATGCACTCAGCAGAAATGCCGACTCTTTTGACTGGTAACTCAGTGGGATTCCACTATTTTGTGAAGAAAACGACATGCCTAATCTTGAGTGTTGCAAGTTGATTGCAATTTTAGAGTATCTAAATGCGCGAATTATAGGCACTGGGCATGACCTGTGAATTAAGAAGACCGATCCGCAGTACTGTACGTATTCTTGAAAATTTTATACGCAGGAGAAGTTCCTGAATGACCCAAAGCATTTGTATAAATGGAAATCAATTTAGCCATTGCCGGGGATCCCCTTAGATCTTCATTGAAACATTGGTAGTGTCAAGGTTTCGCGAACCTTTTTATACTACAAAGAACAACCTCACCTTTTCATCGACTTTTGATACAGTTATATCTGTTTTCGTAAGGGCTGCTACTGTCCGCATTCAACAAGGGATATATTCGTAAAGAATGCATTCATCCATACATGGCAAAATTACTTTTGAAAAGGAATTAAATTACATTACTAATTACTTTGTTGAAAATCGCAGAAAAGTAATTAAATTACATTACTCATTACTCCTCCCCAAAAGTAATGAAATTACATTACACTTACTTCTACTGAGTAATTCAATTACTTTGAAATTACTTTCTAGTTTCCATAAATGCAAAAACTAAGTAAAGCTATTAAACAAAACAACAACTTGTTCTCCAGACTATTCTAGTTGACTATAGTTCTGCTCAGTTCTGTCTCCTTTTGCCAATCCGTTACGCTGGTTTCGGATTGCAGCACGTCGTTCCTGCTTTCGCGCACTCTACTTCGTTTTCTATTGAAAGAGTGATGGCGCACTTTAGTAAAAGTAATTTCGAGAGGAATTGATTACTTTGCTGCGAAATTACTACCAAAAAGTAATTCACTACATTACTAAATTACCAAACTGAAAAAGTAATTCATTACATTACAAATTACCGAAAAAATAATTAAATTACAGAAATTTCATTACTGCAATTCAATTACTGCCATGTCTGCCTCATCCTACATAGTCATCGACGTTTCCCGCTGCAGGCTGCAGTCGTCACCATTGCTTTCTAGAGAAATGCGCTCCTTGGCCATCTGCAGTACTACATTGATATACTCGTATACTATTGCACTGATTACGTGAAGAAGAAAGGGAAAGATTATTTCGCGGGATTTATTCTAATGCCCATAGTAATAAATGTTCTATTTAAACCGGCAATCCACGATGAATTCACCAAAACGTATGTTTTGTGCGTCTGGTAGTGACACGGGCGATGTCGTGCAGACATTCAGCAAACGCAGCAAGCCTAGATAATTTTTAGCGTTTTGAATTTTGTCTAATTTTTGGCAGTAGCGATTTGTGAAAAATAGGAAATGACACACCACGAAGCGGCACTGATATACGTACCCCACTTTACTCCACACTGCTTATTCACTGCTATGCCATGCATCTCTATTATAAAACACTGAGTATTCAGGAACATGACATCAAAGCCCGTACATAAGCTCTGTCTGTAAGAAATACAATGCACACGTTTGGAACCCCGTGAATTCCTGGCTCTGAACTTCAAATACTCAAAGGTAGCAAGATCTGCGAAGCATTTAATGGCTCCAGCTCAACCCTGCAAAAACGGTGAGATGAAAGAGCATCCATGTTTTCTTGTCCTCTCTCCTGAATGACGTGGTAAACTTTTAATGAAGGCTCCAAGTTTGAAATGCCCTTCCTAAGCACGTTTCAATACCAGAGGTTATTTTCGACCGTGGAAATTGTGTAGGGAATATTAACGATATTATTTGCAGTTGGTTTGAGCGTTAAATGGCACCTACAATTTGGAGACAGCTAGACGACGCGACAATGTGCGTCGCCAGCGTGAGAAGTTTATGGAACATAAAAGTAGTGAAACGGTCTTAAATTTCTCACATCCGAAACGCATTATTGATATAATAATGTAATTATGGCGCTCGACTTCTGTGCCTAAGGAAGCGGAATCAGATCCCGGCAGCGGCGGCCGCTTTTCGACAGAAGAGAAAAGCAAGTCTCCCGAGTGTTGTGCGATGTGCACGTTAAAGAACCGCAGGTGGCCGAAATTGCCGGAGCCCTCCGCTATAGCATCTCTCATAGCGTCAGTTGCTTTGGGCCGTTAAACCCTAGAAACCAAACTAAGCCGCTATTGATATAAAATGGAGCATCGATTGGTGCTTGTGTTTAAAATTGGGCCGCATATATACGTATGCCAGGCTGAGGGTGAAGGCGGCCAGGTAATTTTTTTTTTTTTCGCTACTATTTCGTTGAAAGTGTTGATGAGCGTGCCTAAGTCGCCAAAAATAAACGCCATTGCACAATAGCCGTGACGGATTCGTGACATTTTTTTTAAATGTATTTTTTACTGTAAGGCATCTGCAAGAGTTGCACGAAAGCATTCCCACCGATCGCCCATGAATGCGCTCGCATTCTGTCGAGGCATTCGCTATTAGTCTAGTCGATAGTAAGGTTGGTCGCGGCTATATCCCTATTCTACTACGAAGTAATCTTTCTCATCTTTATCCTCTCGTTTTTCGAAGCTCGCCTCGATAGCACTGGTAACCTGCATTCCAGCCAGAACTGGTCGCTCAGTATTTAAAGCTCGACTTCTTAATAGCATAGTAAATATTTCTGTTTTTTTACGCCCACCAGAAAGTCTACTTCCCAAGTTATCATCTTTAATGGGTGCAGCCGTTTTCATTCTCATGTCATTCAGAGTCCGATAAGACAGCTTCAACTAATTTGGCGCCTGTCCGCGATTTCATGCACGTCACCCGCCTCCGCGTAGTCTGCGGCCGACAGATAAAGACACGCCATGTGTAGTTGACGCCTACGTCGAGATAAAGAAAAAAAAAAAAGTAAATGAAGTATGTTACAGATGTAAGCAGGCCTGCATGGCTGACATTATCGGCAAAAAGAGCAAAAAGAAAACTTGCTTCTTATTCCAAACTTTAACCTCCGCATATATCCGCTTCACGCACCGCAGCCTAAAAGTGACGAAAGCGGAAGACAGTGGCCACGAACAATGCGCCCCGCATGAAAAGAAAACAAAAAGAAAAACGAACACTTACTTTGTGTGAAAGATTTCAATTAGGCCGGCCAGAAGCTTTCTCCTTACAAATGCGAAAGTAATTACGCTGGCCCCACCTTTTTAATCCGCTTACTGGAGAAAAAAAAAAGAAAAAGAAAAAAACGGATCAAGTGCCTTTGAGACGACGGCCGCGCACTTTTTTATTCGTAATTTTTGCACACACCGTCTCAGATTACTGTATTTTTGTTTTTCTATCTTATCTTTCAAAACGTTCCGGCTTTTGACACCAGAACAGAATTAGTTTTTTTATACGATTTTTACTTTCACATTGTGCACTCATAATATAACTTCTCTTGACAGTTCTTCTCTCAAAGCAAAGTCACTTAGTTTCATAACGGTTCTAATTATGTCGCGCTGAGCGGTACGTGACTCACAGTTGCTTCTCACAGTTCCTCTCCAACCAGCTTACCTTACTGGACTTCTTTTGCATCGCTTCCGCATGCAAATGTAACCAACAGCCACTGACACCAAGGAAATAATAAGTGACTTTTGGGGTGTTAATTATTGTGAAATGATTGCTTTATTTATTTATTTATTTATTTATTTATTTATTTATTTATTTATTTATTTATTTATTTATTTATTTATTTATTTATTTATTTATTTATTTATTTATATAAATACTGTAAGCCATTACAGGCTCGTACAGGAGTGGGTCACAAGGCAAACCATCAAGAATCACGGATATGGTAACAATCATGGAGATAAATGATTAGAAAGTAGAAATAAGAACAACCGCATGCCACCGGTGGCATCCGAATCCACGACCTCCGAATTTCGCATCCGGTGCACTGCCGACGGTTGCTGAGTGTTCTAGGTTCTGGGGTTAAGCGTAACCGATTATTGAGAGTGTTCGCCAGCGCCGCCACCCGCCTTAGCGGCGGATGTGGAAGGTCGTGTTTCAGCGGGTGTCATATGCAACGTTATCTAACGGGGAGGAAGGGAACTGTGATAATCCTCTTAACTACTCATGACATCAAGGCTGCCAGATTCGGGGCTCTCGGTAATCTAATCAGCCCCTTGCATGCTACTCATAACTAGCCCCTTATTTTGCCTATATTGGTTTGCACCCCACTAGCTATATTAATTATTACAATTACTTTTCCGAGGGTCTGAACGCGGCTTGCAGGGATGAAAACATTGCCTTATGCTTTATTGACAAGGTAGACAATAGGCACGGCGCGGGCTGGAGCAGAAGGACATGTGAAGAAAGTAGCCTTGAAGTTGACTTGAAGTCCTTCTCGTACTTGAGTTGACTAAGATTGTCTATTCTTGGTTCTTTCGATGAAGAAAGAAACGATGCGACGCAGTCACCGCGGCCAAACACCGAGCGAGCTGCGATCTATTTTCCCATCGCAGTCGTCATTTACCGCAGTTGTCGCCACTTTCGATGACAGTGGTGGCGCAGGAGCGATGAGGAACGGGAAAAAATTGCAAACAGGCATTGTTTCTATAGGGAAAACTTAAATGAAATGAAGAACTTAACAAAAAGAACAAAGCTCAGAAATAAGTCAAGTTTATTTCAGCTTTTGTCATACCGTGGGTGACGAAAAAAAAAAAAAGCGGTTCGCAATGACCGCTCGACAAGCTCGGTCACCCGTAGAAGTCGGCAGCATTATCAGAGACAGTTACATAGGACGTTAAAGAGAAAGGGGAGAAAAAAAATGGTAGGTAAAAACATTTCAACACAGTAACAAATACAGCCTAGTCAATGAACAGTTTCCGAAGTGCAGAAGAAGACATTTTTGTTAGATTGCTGTAGAGAGGGGTGTTAAAACATTTCTGTAGAATATATTTTAACGTCGCAAAACCATAGCTTTCAAAATGCGTATACGCCAGAAAACGAGCCACGTGTGAAACGAAGCTCTTTGGTGTCACCAAGCCACTTATCTTTGAATCAGAACAGTTGCAAAGCGACGCTAACGGGTACATGTTTCATCACTATAGTCCTATAAATGCATTAATAGTATGGTAAGGAAAGTTTTTGGTTGGTTCAGTGTTAGCGAGACTTACATCGCTGCATATTTTAGCGTATGAAGACGGATTGAAACTAGCATTCGCGTCAAAATCATAGAGGAGTATGCCCAGAGTCTGAAATGTCTGGAGGCAATTATATAAACAATCGTCGTCCGAGGTGTGTGTAGAAAGCTCGGAGCGCCGTAGAGACCCTCGTGAAATGTTACTAACGGGTGTTAAAAAATAACGAAGAAAGTGAGAGGAAGCCCGTATCTAGCGAACTCTTTGCCGGTTTAAGGCCAAATGAAGAGAAGGAAAGACTAAAATTCTGAAAAGGAATCTTCATAAAAAAAAAAAAAAGATTTTAAGCCAGGCCTCCTGTACCTGTGCGTGTGATTCATACTGTTAGGATGCTGCTGGTCAAAGACACACGAAGCCGCTGTCTTTCTTTGAAGTCATGCATGGCTGAGACCGCAGCCACGGCCATCTTTAAGGCGCCTGCAATCAGGGTAATCCAGTGGGCACAGAGTCATGTCCTCGCTTTCAAGGAGGTCAGAACACGATCAGTGGGACCACCAGAAATCCTTTGTCAAAGGAGTTTCCAGATGTTTCATCATTGTCTTTAAGGTAAACTTTAAGGGCAATCCGCAACAAAAAACAGAACGCTCCATCATCATGGTTCGTGACATTGCCACTGGCCGCCTTGTGTATAAGACAGCGGCATCACAGGATCGAAGGCCTCGCTGGAAGAGTGCATCACGTTTTAACTAAGCTAAACGCCGCTAAATTATGTGTACGTAGCCTACGCATGCGTTTACTGTATTTCGTGACTTGATCGAATATTTAGGGAAATCCCCAAGGTAGAGTAGATTTTAATAAGGAGTAATTGCTTATTGACAACCACCCAAGCACAGCCGTACGGCTACAAAGGAACTTCGCAGTTAAAGAAAACTTCAAGATCAGATACACTCGAGCCGAGCAGGCCCCCGTTGCGCCTACGTCTGGTCACAAAGGGATTGTGGGCTGACTGGCGATACGAGCGCACATCTTCGCGTCACAACTGGCACGAATATAAAGGCGAAAGCCTTTGTAGGCTCATGAGTGTCCGTCCGCGAGGAGTGTCAAACTTCTTCACGAGATTCCGCGGGATATGGCGAGATTGTGACGTAATCACCTGGTGACGTCATCGGCAATGACCGGGCGTGACATCCTGACCGATGACATTACCAGGCGATTCACGCATATACGAAGATGACCCCGCCGGGCTTCCGATACAGGCATCCGTCCTGCGCCTTCATTTGGCGGCTTCCTCAAACGCCGCACCACGCAGTATGCAGAAGCAGACGCAGTAAAGCAGGCAGGACTCATGAGTGGCGTTTCAAACAAAGGCTTTCGCCTCATCGCACTTCAGTGGTCCAAAATGCCTAATAGAATTTTTTTTTTTTTAATCTGGTCAGCTTTAGGAAACGCAGCCCCGCACAACCGCCTGCCGCATCATGTCAAGGGCAGCCATATTCAATTTCCAGTAACTTGTCGCCGTCAAAGTTGCGAAGCAAAAACAAAAGAGAGATATAATATGATGAGGAAGCTGTCGCTTCTTTGTGACATTTGCGTGCAGGCATGCACCTAAGTCCAAATTTACCAGCAGATGTTATCATCATGTACGTCATCCTGCAAGAGAACATATAGTAACCTATACGTGGGTGCATGCACACCTGCTCGTGCTTCGTGTAATATGAAATTCATTTGGCGACCTGTTATCTCCAGCGTTCCACATGCGAGACGGGAACTCTAACATGACCACCCGCTCTAGGTATATGTAGGTAGATCAGTGGCTTTATAGTGCCGCTATTCGACAGCCTCTGCGTAACTCTAAATGGAAGCTCGCACTCTACGCTGAATGAGATAAAAGAAATATATATTTCTCTGTCTGTCGGAATTGATGTTGCGATGTTATCAGCTTGCTCCGAGAAACACCTGGAAGACACTGTTATAGATTCGAAGAAACGTTTTCCAGAAATATACTAGGCTGAAACACAGTATTTTCAGTTCTAGCTTCAGGTTATTAATTCGCTATCATTAGAAGGTTTCATCATCATCATCACCCCCACAACCAGCCGGACTATGCAGGGCGAGGTCCTCTCCCATATTCCTAAAATTACCCGGTCCTGTGGTAGCTGCACCCACTTGACCACTGTAAACTTCTTAACCTCATCCGCTCACTTAACTTTCTGCCACCCACTACCAGGCTTTCCTTCCATTGGAATCCATTCTACCTAAGCGACCATCGGTTATCCCCTTTTCGCACTGCGTGCCCCACCCATGCCCCTTTCATCTTGATTTCCTCTAGAATGTCACTAACTCGAGTGACTTCTTTGTTCCACTCTGCAAGCTTCCTATCTCTTATGTTACGGATACCATTTACCGCTCCATAGCTCTCTGTGTTGTCCTCAACTTAAGTTGAACCCTCTTGGTTAGCCTCCACGTTTCAGCCCCATAGGTCAGTACAGGCAAGATGCAACTGTTGTATACTTTCCTCTTGTGCGATACCGGTAAGCTGCTAGTCATAATCTGCGAGTGCTTGCCAAATGCGCTCCATCCCAATCTTATTCTTCTTGTTATTTCCTTTTCATGGTCCGGATCTGCGGTTACTTCCTGTCCTAAGTAGACATATTCGCCTACTACTTACAGTGCTTCGCTACATAACGTAAACTGCTGTTCCTCCCCGAGGCTGTTGAGCATTAACTTTGTTAGCATAATAAATTTAGGCCCACCTTTCTGCTTTGCCTGTCTAGGTCATCAATCATAATCTGCAATTCGTTCCTTGATTTACTTAGCAAGGCAAGTTCGTCAGTGATTCGCAGATTACAGAGGTATTCTCCATCAACGCTTATCTCTTACTGCTCACATTCCAAGACTGAATACTTCTTCTGAGTAAGATGTGTATAGTATAATCCCGTTATAGTAAACTCTGATATAGTAAAAAAAAAGTGAAACTGATGTCTCAGTTCGTCTCAGTTCATCTTCCATAGACGACTGTACGTTTTTCCCCCTTTATAATAAAAACATTTTTGGTAAAAATTGGTTATAGTGAAATGCGTCTGGCCGCATCGACGCCTTCCCATGAAGTGACATCGCCGTACGCACCCTATCTAGAATCGCGAAGAAATTTGTTTTTAAGAAAAAAAAAAAAAAAGAAAAGAACAGTGTGTGTTTGAATGGCTTTATTACTAGGCTTAGTAGCCCATAGAAGAAGCCAACTTTACGTAGGCCTTGGAGCCGTGAGGGAAAGCATGCAGCGCATAGGAAAAAAAGAAAAAAAAGAAAAGAGTAAAGCTGTCTCCAAGCATGGAAAGAAGGCGGCGCGATTCATTCAGGAAGTAAAGGAGCGTAAAAATGCTGCAAGAAATAGGAAAAGGAAGAAACAACCGAAAATTCACAGCACTGTGCTGCACGAAGCAGCAGTGGCAAGAACTGCAGTCGCAGAATGTGCGGTTTTGCAGCTATTGACTGCCGCCCGAATTTCTCATCTATTGCCTTCTTACTGACAGAAACAGCAAAAGATGGCGTCTTGTTCATGCAACGCTTTGGTATTCAAGTGAAATCAAGCTGCGTTGTATTCATAGTCACGTTGCCCTCATGCTTAAGAAGTACTTCCACAAGATGTAAAATAGAAACCTTATAACTGAAAAAAAAAAGAAAAAAATGGGATGAAGAGAAACGGAATGAATTTGAGAATGTTTTTTTTTTTTATTAAGTAACAAGGCGTGTTCCGTAAATAGTCATTTAGTTACCAAACGGAAACTCCAGGACCATGTTGTCACCAACCACTGATATAGTAGAGACCCTGGTGTAGTAAATATTTTTGCCGGTCCCGGTGACTTTACTATAAAGGTGTTCTACCTACTTTGGAGATTGTGTCTCCTTGCCTGACACCTTTCTTTAGTGTGATTTTATTACTTCCTTTATGAAGTACGCTTGCTGTGCAGCCACTAAATATATCTCTCATTATTTTCACATATGGCTCCTGCACCCTGGGGGTTTTACCCGTCGCGGTGGTGCAGTGGTTAGGGCGCTCGACTACTGTGCCAAAAACTCCCGGCGACGGCGGCCGCTTTTCCATGGAGCTGTTTTCCCCTTTTTCTTAGTTTCTAATACTTTCTTAACCTCGTGCTTCGTTACTGGCGAAACGCCTGATTGCTCTTCGTTTCTGCAATCTCTATTGTCCTGAACACTTCGCTACTATATAAATCAGTGCATAACTTCACGCCTACTTTGGTTGTTTTGTTCATATTAGTTCTCACATTGCCAACCTGGCCCCTTAGCGCATAAATGTGATTTTTGCCTATGCCTATTTTCCTTTTCACCGCCTTAGGGCTACCGCCGTTCTTTGGAGCATGCTCGATTTTCTTCATGTTTTACTCCCTTATGTCGGACACTTGCACTTATTGATTACTTTTGATAGCGCTGCCATTTATATTGATACAAGCTATAGTCGACGACGAAGCGGAGACAATCAGTGGCTAGTTGGCGTAGACGATGAAGTGGTTGCTGGTTGGCGTAGACGACGAAGTTTGTTGCCTGGAGCCGGGCTCAGACCACTGCTCGGACCGCTCTCGGACTTCGACAGTCTTCTAGGCTCAGGGCATTGCCTGGACGTTGGCGCAATACCCGTTACAGTCTGGTGGAGGTGCGGGGTACGCTTTCCCACGTTTACACGCTTCACGACGGATCTGACTCCGGTCCACCAGCGTCTCAGTCGCCGCCTCCGCGGACAGTCGCCGGAGGTTGGGCCCCTTTCCACCCCTACGAGGATCACGTAGCCGCAACTCTCGAGCCACCTCGACATGGCCACTGATCCTAGGCTCTCAGATCCAATCCTTTGCCACCTGCCGCGAACACCACCATCTTTTCACGGCGACGTCTTCGGAGACGCTGAGGATTGGCTGGCGACCTTCGAGCGAGTGGCTCGGTACAACGGCTGGAGTGACGAGCGAAAGCTCAATAATGTTTACTTCGCCCTAGAAGAGTCTGCGCGTACGTGGTTCGAAAACCACGAGGGCGCCCTCACCACCTGGCAAGCATTTTGCCGTGAACTTCTAACCACCTCCACCAGACTGTAACGGGTATTGCGCCAACGTCCAGGCAATGCCCTGAGCCTAGAAGACTGTCGAAGTCCGAGAGCGGTCCGAGCAGCGGTCTGAGCGCGGTTCCAGGCAACCAACTTCGTCGTCTACGCCAACCAGCAACCACTTCATCGTCTACGTCAACTAGCCACTGATTGTCTCCGCTTCGTCGTCGACTATAGCTTGTATCAATATCCTCTCTATTGTGTTGACGACTTTCATAATTTGATATTTGTTAGTCGAATATTTCGTCTGCTTAGATAACTTAGATAATTTGCCTGCATCGTCTCTAACTGGCCTACCACGCACTTCTATCGCGCACTTGCCCGAAAACTAGGCGTTTGTCGTATGTCAGTTACAATGAGAGAAATCAGCTAAAAAAGAATCCCATCTATAGCCTTGAGAGAAGACGAGCGTATAGCAGGTGGCGGTAAACAAATTGGGTGGGCGGCAGGGACTCCGGAACCGGGAGGGTGCTCACACTTATATCACTTTTATGAGCGCTCAAATTCTAGGACGTTAAAATGTAGACTGTGTTGTAAATGAGCTAGCATGGACTGCCACCATTTTGAAAACTTTTTCTTTGCGTCAACTAAATTAATACTCTCCAAAAAAAAAAAAAAAAACAAGTATTGAATGACTGACCACAGTTGATGAGCAAGAACCAGGGGATTGAAACAGGCCGTGTGCGAACTTCCTTAACTCAAGTGTATATTGTTCGCCCGTATACTTTTTTGAACAAAGGTTTTTATATATATATATTTCATACCAAATTAAGGCCCTTTTTTATTTCTTCGCCCAAGTTTCGTTCGCTGGCTTGAAAATTGACAGATTGCAAGAATAGGGCACCCTTGAGCCAACAACCCAATTTCTTCTCGCAAAGAATCTGAAGGCAAGTTGTTGGGACCCTTAAACAACTTTTTGTTGGCTCCTTAAAGTTATGTATTCTCTTAAACCAGCTTTTCGATTGCCTGAACTTGAATCATGTTGATAATTTTGAGTGAGTATAGTAACGAGTACTTTGAAAGTATGAAGTGCGATAGTGTTTTAGAAGGCTGTATTTGCGAACAATTCATGGCCTCATTCTTCTTTAGGGGTAAAACATGCTTTCAAATTACGTAAAACTAAATTTACAAAGTGTAAATTTGGGGCTAAATATAATTAAAAAATTAAGATCAAATGATAAAATAACAATAAAACAAAATTAAAATAAAAAATAAACTCAAAATTACCTGAAAAATAACAGCTATGACCTGAAAAAATTTGCCCCCCCCCCCCCCTCGAAAAAAATTTCCGGAGTCCCTGGTGGGCGGATCAGATGAGGAAGTGTGAGGGGATAAAATAGATGCATCTGGCCCACGATAGGGTTACTTAGAGAGATGTAAGAGAGGCCTTTGCCCTGCAGTGGGTGTATTTAAGTTTGCAGAGCGCAATATACATAAGACAAAGAACATCTTTTTCGGCAAACGCGCAAGAACCAGAAGTGCAGATTAAAAAACTCCTAACGGGGATACTAAAAATGAAATCGACTTCATAGTGAGTTCTAATCCTGGCATTATGCATGACACAGAGGTAATCGGAAAGGTGCGATGCAGTGACCACAAGATGCTAAGATCTCGACTTAGTTTAGATTTGAAAATGTACGAAACAGATTAGTATGGAAGACGTCCATCAAAGAATTGGCGGTGAGATGAAAGGTAGAAGAGTTTCGGATCTTGATACAGAATATATATTGAGCTTTAACCGAGAAAAATGGCCTTAGTGTAGAAGCAATGAACGATACCTTAAGAGAGTCCGCTGTAGAAGTAGGCAGTAGGACGGTTGGAGAGAATACCGTTAAATTATCTAGACAGACGAAAGATTTGATTCAAAAACGTCAAATTATGAAAGCCTAAAACCCAAGAGACACGACAGAGGTGGCAGAGCTATCAAAGTTAATCAACAGGAGCAAAGTGTCCGAGATTATGAAGTATAACAAGGAAAATATCGAGCATGCCCTAAAGAACGGTGGCGGCCCTAGAGCGGCGAAGAGAAAAATAGGCATAGGCAAAAATCATATAGGTTCGCTAAGGGGTAAGACAGGCAATGTCATCACTAATATGGACAGGATAGTCAAAGTAGCCGAGGTGTTCTGTACTCACCTATACAGTAGCCAAAGTATAAAAACAATCACGAGGTTGGCAGTAGTGAATGGCAACCAGACGTTCCGCCGGTAACGAAGGACGAGGTTAAGAAAGCTTTAGAAGCTATGAATAGAGAGAAATCAGCTGAGGAGGATCAGCTAGCTAACTACAGATTTTTTGAAGGATGGGGGATATCACGCTAGAAAAACTTGCCACCTTATATAAGCAATGCCTAGTGGCATCGATGGTACCGGAATCATGGAAAAACGCTAATATTATCTTAATTCATAAGAAAGGAACGTTATAAGGGCTTGGAAAATTACCGACCAATCAACTTACTATCCGTTACCTACAAGGTGTTGACTAAGGTAATCGTTAATAGAATCAGAACAACCTTAGACTTCAATCAACCAAACGATCAAGCACGGAAAGGGTACTCTACTATCGATCATATCGATACTATCAACCACGTGATAGAAAAATGCTCAGAATATTACGAGCCCCAACACAAAGCATTCATTGATTACGAAAAATCATTTGACCGAGTTGAAACCTCGACAGTTATGCAGGCATTTCGAAATCAGGACGTAAATGAGCCTTATGTGAAAGTACTGGAAGATGTCTACAGCAGCTACACAGCAACCATAGCTCTGCATAAACAAAGTATTAACATTCTCATAACGAAAGCTGCTAGGCAAGGAGAAACATCTCCCCAGTACTATATACACAGCTTGCTTAGATGCAGTATTCAGAGACTTGGAATGGGAGCAGTCAAGGATAAGGGCTGATGGACGATACCTTAGTAATCTGCGAATAACTGATGAGTTTGCCTTGCTAAGTCAAGAGACGAACTGCGAATAATGATTAATGGCCTAGACAGGAAAAGCGAAAGGTAGGCCTAAATATTAATATGCAGAAGACAAAGGTAATGCTCAGCAGTTTACGATAGGTAGTAGCAGTGGCGTAGCCAGAAATATTTTTCGAAGGGGCTGACATTGCTGCTCAGCCTCCTCCATATTGAGATACCTATCACCAACATGCCAGCTCTCAAATGCACCATAAATTCTGCATGCCGGGATGTGAAGATTGCACGGAAGAATAGTACTGTCCGGGGCTTTCGTTCCATCGAGTATCCTGCGCATGTACTGTTTCAGACGAAAATAATTTGATTAATTTATCAAATGCAGAACTGAAAATTCATCATAGCTAGTTTTCCTGCCGTACAATCAACATTACTTCGAATACGGAGTCTTCCTGACAGACCCGCAGATGAGATGGTTGCCTTCACTTCTTCCAGTGTGCTTATAACTTTGATTATAATGCAGCATCTGCACTCTAACAAACTGAATTGTTACGAACAGACTAGGACTCTCAGCAGACCTTTTCAACAGACTTTCTACCGGAGCATACATAGCGGCTAAAAACACCGAGATTTAGTGTGAACAAGAGGGCCGAGTGGGAGAAGACAGTGCGGCGTCAGAAGATCGAGTTTAGCTTGCGGAGGTTGCGCATGTGGCTTCACGGTCCCTCCTAGTTTTTCTCTTTTTTATTTCACCACGCATCCCATCTCTACGTGCTTTGTCAGCTTATGTGATAGTTTGGCTTGTCTCATTTGTATGGTCCGATGAACAATTACAGAAAACTAAATGCATCTTTTGCTTTTGTTATTCCCACCGAAATTTCTTTTTGAGTGCAAAAAAGACATACTGGAGACAAAGTCCAGATTAATTTCCGGCTCTGGTGGTTGTTTTGGACTGCGGTTCAGTATGAAAAAATTTCGTGGGGTCTGAAGCCCCATAAGCCCTCCCCCTGGCTACGCCCCTGGGTAGTAGAACACTGGAAGTGATAGACGAATATATCTACTTAGGGCATGTAATAACCGCAGATCCGGCCCGAAAGGAAAATAACTGGGAGAATAAGACTGGGATGGAGCACATTTGGCAAGTATTTGTTGATTACGACAAGCAGCTTACCAGTATCACTCAAGAAAGCATACCACAGTTGCATCTTACCTGTACTCACCTTTATGGGGCTGAAACGTGGAGGCTAACAAAAAGGGTTCTACTTAAGTTGAGGACAAGATAGGGGGCTATGAAACAAAAAATGGTAGGTGTAGCGTTAAGAGAGAGAAAACGTGCAGAGTGCATGGGTTAGATAATTGACTCGAGTTAATTATATTCTAGTGGATATCAAGAAAAAGAAATAGGCATGGACAGGATATGTAGTGCAAAGAAAGGATAACAAACTTGATTCCAAGGGAAGGAAAGCGTAGCAGGGTGTGACAGAAAGTTAGGTGGCGGATGAGGTTAAGAAATCCGCGGGAGCAAGCGGACGCAGCTAGTATAGGACCCGGTTAATTGGAGTAATATGGGAGAGGCCCTAGCCCTGCAGTGGGTATAGTCCGACTGATGATGACAATTATTGGTGTAGTCTGGATGATGTTGATGGTCTCGAGCGGGATTCGAACCTGCGCAGAGGCAATCATCTTCGCTTGCCGCTGGTTTAGATCCTCTACTCCGCGTGCTGCTCCAACCACCCTCTCATCCTTCAATAAATGTTTGTTCCTCATCCTCGGCCATCACCGCATTTTTTTTTTTTTTTTCAATGGACGGAAATACAGCCAGAAAGGAAAATCTCAAACATACCCGTATCTCAGATCTCCGGGCTGCAAAATGCAAGATCACAGTAAAAACCAAGCATACCCTACACTATACCCCTACCAAGCATACCCCTACCACTATACAATCCCAAACATATAAAATCTGGGAAGTACGCACTTGAATACTGTCACGTAATGGTGACAATGCCGTACACGCCAAAAGAAGACACAGGCGTGATGGTACTGAAATAACTCTTTATTGGGGCTGACTTGCGCCCGCAAAAAGAACTAAGCAACTCGGCGGCGGCGATAGCAACGAACGCACTCGTCGGTCGTCGAACAAAGAATGCTCGTCACACTCGGCAACGCTCAATTTAAAGGCTGCACAGAACAATCTAGATAACGTCGCAAACAGCTACCAGCACGGGCTGGAACATTGTGGAAAGACACCCGAGTGGCCGGAACCTTCGAGACAGATCTCGGTGCATCTTGTGCTACAACAAAACTGATAAAGGTGTGACTCGCGACATCGAGCATTAACAAACAAAGATTACGGAACCGATACGCGGCATGGTAGAAGAACAAATGGTAGCGTAACTCCCATAGAAGCCTGCGTGTAGACTCTGAGCGAGGCTTTAGTTTCCCAGTGCCCCCTGCGAACTGTGAGGCACAACAAACACGTGACGTTGCTTGTGACGTCACAGTAACATACTTTTGGCGGGGAATTTGATTGTCTTTTTACTTATGAACGAAAAACAAGGCCAACAACGACGGAGGCAGAACGATGCTCGGATAAGGCAGAAAAATGGACACCGTAACTGTTCAGCCAACTTTACTTGACATGGATTTCTACTGTCAAGTTTTACGTTAACTGAAATGTTACGGCATCTTTTACCACCTTATCATAGCATCGTTCTGCCTCCGTCGTCGTTAGCCTAGTCTTTCGTCGCGCGTCATGTAAACGCATTCTGGGGCTTATTTCTTCGGGCACGTTTGTGAACAAGGGCCTTCAAGTGAATTCGGCAAGCACATGGATAGAACCACATGGCTTGATGCATTTCACTAAGGGCATAAATGAGTGAAGCTGTGCTGCACAGAAAGCCACGCTTTATTAATTCACGATTACTTACATAGACGCTTCACGACAATGAAATCTTTAAGTGTAGGAGAGCGACCACCGCTCATTCGACACGGTCTTCATGAAATCCCCTGTTAACAAAATGACCTGAGCGTAGGTCTCCAAACGAGACGCGGTGAGATTATAAAAGGGTAAAAGATCTTGCTAACAAACAAAGTATACATATCAGCGTCAAAGAACAACAAAAACAAAGGAACGGAATAACGCTAGAGCTAGAACGCCAACCTGTAAGAGCTTAGGTAAGCAATTCAAATTGGGATTGCTAGTATTTAAAGTTAATGCGTCTGAGAAGTGAAAATATCTACGATATAGCTCCGCTCCAATAAATCTCGCCCTCTTCATGATTCCCATATTTTACTCGCGCTTCATTTGCCACTGAAAGGAGTCAATGTGAGGTTACAAATTTACAACTTAAGCATTTAACATGTTCATGAGAAAGATCCCATTGACAATAGGAACATCACTGTAATAACAGCTAAAGCACGTTCAGCGAACGTTGGTGCGGTAATACGACGCAGTAAGCAAAACACGCAGCAAGGGGAGCTGAACGGAAGGCTTTGAGCAATGCGACACGCGTCTATAAAATCTCACCTTCACCGCTCAATTAAAACATGCAGCGATACGCCGCTCATGCAGACGTGTATCCGTAAAACAAGCCACCACTTTTGCGACGTGCCTGGGAGGTCGAGCCGAGCCGCCGAGCTGTGACGCAGCATTGTCCCATCGTCCGGAAATGCGCACATGCAGCGGCAATCAGTTTCTCATCGAGCACAGACAGTCTTCGCCTTGCTGTAAAGCTCTACCAAAACCAGCAGAATTGGTCTGGGGATGGTACGCAGTTGTTCGTCGATGGCTTGTGTGACTGTATTCCAGGATGGCTTGTGTCAACTCTGCCGTAAACGCCGTTCCCCTGTCCGTGATGAGCACTTCTGGGGCGCCGTGTCGCAAGAGAATTTGTTCGACAAAAAATTTGGCGACTTCTGCCGCGGTACCATTTGGTAGTGCTCTTGCTTCGGCGTAACGGGTAAGGTAGTCAGTGGCCACGATGATCCACTTGTTACCCATAGACGGAGATGGAAAGGGGCCGAGGAGATCCATCCCAATTTGCTGAAAGGGCAGGATTGGGGGTGGAATCGGGTTTAGTAGCCCTGCTGGTCTGATCGGTGGCGTCTTGCGTCGTTGGCACTCACGACACGTCTTCACGTAGTGGGCAACTTCGGCAGGCAGTCGCGGCCAGTAATACTTCTCTTGGATTCGACGCAACGTGCGCGCAAATCCGAGGTGGCCTGCTGTGGGCTCATCGTGCAACGCCTGCAGAATTTCTTGCCGAAGGGTTTTAGGCACTACGAGAAGCTGCGCGGTCTTGTTGGGTGCGAAGTTCTTCTTCACGAGGAGGCCATTGTTTAACGTGAAGGATGATAAATGTCGCCTGAACACACCAGGAGGGGAAGCGGTCTTTCCTTCCAAGTAATCGGCTAGCGCTTTCAGCTCAGGGTTTGATCGCTGTTGTTCTGCGAAACTGCTGGCGCTTACCGGTCCCAAAAAGGCGTCATCGTCATCGTCCTTCGGGGGAGAATCGACGGGAGCGCGGGATAAGCAGTCTGCGTCGGAATGCTTTCGGCCCGACTTATAGACTACAGTCATGTCAAATTCTTGAAGTCGTAGGCTCCATCTGGCAAGGCAGCCGGAGGGATCTTTCAAATTAGCCAGCCAGCAGAGCGCGTGATGGTCGCTTACCACCTTGAATGGTCGGCCGTATAGGTATGGACGAAACTTAGAAGTGGCCCAGATGATTGCAAGGCACTCCTTCTCGGTCGTCGAGTAATTGACTTCGGCTTTTGTGAGTGACCTGCTAGCGTAGGCGATTACTTTCTCCTGTCCGGCACTCTTCTGGACGAGAACGGCTCCTAGGCCCACACTGCTCGCGTCGGTGTGAATTTCGGTCTCGGCGTTTTCATCAAAGTGGCCAAGTACGGGAGGGCATTGCAGGCGGCGCTTGAGTTCGTCGAAGGCTTCTCCTTGCGGCGCTTCCCATTTAAAAGGTACGTCAGCCTTTGTAAGCTGCGTCAACGGTTCGGCGATCCGCGAAAAGTTTCTGACAAATCGTCGATAATAAGCGCACAGCCCAAGGAATCGGCGCACAGCTTTCTTGTCGGCAGGCGGTGGGAATTTTGCGATTGCAGCTGTTTTCTCCGGGTCTGGGCGAATACCGTCCTTGCTAACGATGTGACCTAGGAACCGGAGTTCTTCGTAGGCGAAGTGACACTTCTCTGCTTTTAGCGTTAGTCCCGATGACTTGATGGCTTCCAACACTGTCTGTAGTCGTTTTAGGTGGTCTTCAAAGTTTGACGAGAAGACAACAACGTCGTCCAAATATACCAAACAAATTTGCCACTTCAACCCTGCCAGGACTGTGTCCATTACTCGTTGAAACGTGGCTGGTGCGGAGCAGAGGCCAAATGGCATCACCTTGAACTCATAAAGGCCGTCCGGTGTGATGAATGCTGTCTTCTCGCGATCTCTTTCGTCGACCTCAATTTGCCAATATCCGCTCTTTAGGCCCATCGATGAGAAGTACCTTGCATTGCACAGTCGGTAGAGAGTGTCGTCGATGCGGGGAAGCGAGTAGACATCCTTCTTCGTTAATGCTATTCAAGCGGCGGTAATCAACGCAGAAGCGAAGTGTGCTGTCTTTCTTCTTGACCAAAACGACTGGTGCCGCCCAGGGGCTGTTCGATGGCTGGATTACGTCATCACGCAGCATTTCCTCAACTTGATCGCGAATGGCCTGCCGTTCTCGCGCCGATACACGATAAGGGCTTTGGCGCAGAGGTCGGTCGTGTTCGCCCGTTATAATGCGGTGCTTGGCCAGTGGTGTTTGTCGTACCTTCGATGATGACGAGAAGCACTCGCTGTAGTTTCGAAGAAGACTGCGAATCTGGTTTTTCCTGCTGTGGGTCAATACTGGATTGATGTCAAATGTGGGCTGACGGAATTGGTCCGGTGCGTCTTCCAGTGGTTGGTCGTGGAGGGCGAATACGTCTTTGAGGTCCGCTAATTCGTCGAGAAAAGCGATCGTCGTGCCCTTGTTGAGATGCTGGTATTCTTCGGTGAAGTTTGTTACCAGAACCTGAACTTGACCTCTCCGGAAGTTCGTGATGCCTCTTGCAATGCCGACACCTCATTCTAAGAGCAATTGGATATTTCCTTCGACGATGCCTTCAGCGGTTTCGATGTTTGCGCTACCTACGCAGACTGCGATGCTTGATCGGGGCGGGACGGTCAATTCTTCATTGAGGACGTTTAGAGGGATGTGTTGCATCGACGTCGTCGTAGCAGGAACGGCTTTGTCTGCAGAGAGCTTCATGAGCTTGGATCGCTGGTCGATGATAGCCCTATGTTCATTTAGGAAGTCCATGCCTAAAATCACGTCGCGGGAGCACTGCTGCAAGACCGCAAAGCTGGTGGGGTAAGTACGCCAATTTACGGTTATTCTTGCAGTGCATCGTCCCGATGGAGTAATCACGTTGCCACCTGCGGTGCCAATAAGTGGGCCATCCCAAGCGGTGGTAACTTTTCTGAGCTGAGAGGCTAACGGTCCACTAATGACTGAATAGTCAGCTCCGGTGTCTACTAGGGCAGTGACTCTGCGACCATCGATATCCACTTTAAGGTCACTTGTTCGCGTCCTCGCATTGCACGTGGGCCTTAGTGTCCGATCTCGGTTCTGTCGTTTCTTCAGGTCATGGCCGGGGCATACCGTTGTTACTTCGCTGGGCGGCGGTGTCTGCTTGCACTCTGGTCGTGTTGTCGTCGATGACGTCGTGTGGAGCGGCGGTGAAATGGCTGCGTCGTCGTTAGTGGTCGTCTGCTGCGGAGGATGTTCGTCTTTTCGCCATTGAGCAACCTCACCTCCAAAGGTTGCTCTGTTTAGTTTCCCCTGCACGGGTTTGGGGATCTTCCGCGCATACTCTCATCATAGGTACGGCCTGGCGACGCAAAGCGGGCCCTGTAGGTCGATGAAGATCTGAACCGACGGCTTGGGGGTGTAACCTCACCGCTACGCAGATAGTTGTCAATTTCTTGTGGTCGTTCACTTGGGCGTGGTCTTGGAACGTCGACTGCAAATCCGCGGATACCGATTCGTCGGTACGGGCAGTGGCGCAGAATGTGGCAGGCCTCACCGTAGTGGAAGCATAATGGCCGGTTGTTTGCAGTTCTCCAGGCGTCGCACTTCCTGGGGTTTGGGGGTCGTTGGTAGGCTTGGCGGGCGGGGGCCAAGGGGCGGTTTTCAGGAACAGGATGGTAGCGGCGAGGGCTCGGAAAGTCATCACGTCGGGGCGCAGGGCGACGTAATGCACCAGCGTAGTTCATTGCTGTTGCCGCTTGTGCTGGAACAGTCGCAGCCGTCGCTTGAGGAACGCCCAGCGCCTGCTGGACGTCTTCAGGGACGACGTCCGCGAGCGTCGCTACCTGGGGTTGTTGTGATGATGGCCTCAATCGGCGGAGCTCTTCTCGCACGATCTCCCGGATGAGGTCCCGAAGGGTCTCTCCACTTGCAGATGCGCTGGGGTAGTGGCTTAAGTAGTCTGGTTGAAGTGGTCGCTCGTAGTGGCGTATCCGGGTATCCAACGTCTTCTCGATGGTCGATGCTTCATTCTCAAATTCTTCCACAGTTTTCGGCGGGTTCCGGACAAGCCCCGCAAAAAGCGACTCTTTAACGCCTCGCATTAAGAATTTCACTCTGTCATCTTCGGTCATGTTAGGGTCGGCGCGGCGAAACAGGCGTTTCATCTCCTCTACGTAGGCCAGGACGGGCTCGTTTGGTAGTTGAATTCTTGATTGGAGGAGGGCCTGAGCTCTTTCTTTTCTGACAGAACTTGTAAAGGCCATTAAGAACTGTGCTTTGAATATCTCCCAATCCTTGAAAGAAGTCTCGTGATTTTCAAACCAAACTCGGGCATGTCCTAGAAGAACTAAGTAGACCTGCCTGAGTTTCGCAACGTCGTTCCAACCGTTGAATTCTGCCACACGGTCGAAAAGGTCCATCCAGTCACCCGCATCTTCATCCGATCGTCCATGGAAGCAGGGAGGCTCACGGGGTTGGACGAAAACAACCGGTGCTGTAGGCTGGGCCATTGTCAGCGTCGATGCCTTCCGAGGTCGAATGGAGTCAGGCAGCAGACCGTGTTCGGGTTGTAGGCCTTGAAGTCGGCGGCTGGCTCGGTGACCTGTAGGCTGGTCTTCCAAGGCGTCAGGAACACGGCTTGGGTCTTCGCTTGAAGGATCAAAGGCAGCACCTCCACCAGATGTCACGTAGTGGTGACGAGGTCGAGGACACAAATGAAGGGTCGATGATTGCACTAAAGAAACTCTTTAGTGCAATACAGATAGGGTGGCCTTTCCCCTTAACTGCCAGCCTCTCGCGCTGTGCTTTATATATCATCGTCTTCATCCTCATATCAACGTCTTCATCAACACCTATCGTGAGTCGTGACGTAGTCTGTCCAAGCGCTAGGGCATGCAGCCACTACTTGCACGTGAGAGCCCAATATCGTATGCGTGATCGGTTTTATGCGACTGCTTTCAAACGCAAGAGCAAGCGGGCACTTGCTGTTTTGCTGGATAGTTGGATACTATATTGGTCGAAGGAAGCGTTACATTTTATAGCTATACCTCCTAGTGTAGTTGTGACCCTCAGTCCAAGGCCCCGCTGGACCCGGCTCCACAGCACACTCAGGTCATTAGCCACTGCTGCCCTTCTGGGCTAGTGCTGCCGAGTGGTCTCTCCCAGTAGTTTCCGTTGGAGTGTAAGGTCGGGGGAGCGATAACAGATGAATCTTAAAAAACAAAACAAAACAAAAAATGTTCAAAGAAGCGTTACCTGACGAGCATGGGTCAAGTCACATGGAGCGGCGGGAGATTTCAACTGCCACAGTCGGATACCAAGAAGTTATGTGAATGAGCCAAGCTCATGAACAGAAATCAGACACGAAATCGGAGCCTGCATACTATCGCATTTCTCTCCATATCAATCGACCTGACCACCTAGGAATTTCGCTGTCTTATTACCCTTAGCTCCGTATGAAAAAAAAAAAGTCACTTTCTAATATAATTTTGTGCAACATACGGATTATCGGAATACCTTGCGATGCCTGGTGAAAGTAACATAAACTAGCGGGTTGCCCACTACTGCTACACACGCCTTCTCCTGCCAGCATCTCGCGACATTCGTATATCATTGGTTCCTGTAGATGTGGCCGCCTCTCAAAAGGAGCTACAGACTCAATCGCAGAGCGCAAAATACTAAATAGAAACCAGGGCCACACGGCCGGCACTTCCACGTCGGACACCATATCGCTCAAGCTTATGGATGCGAAGCGTAGACCTTCGAAGCTCTTTTCTTTTTTTACTTTTTTTCAGAGGGGAGGCAGGGGGTGGTGGGAACCTACGGACTTGTCGCCGAGTAGCTGTTTCGCGGGAGCGGGGCAAGTGACAAGTATAAAAGAGCCGAAATGGCGATGTCGCACCGCCGACACGGGCTCTGGTGTCGACGCCTCGCGGCCATGTTGCACGCGCGAGGCCCCCAAACACGCAGTGCGTCCGCAGGGAACGGGCCATCCGCGCGGCACAGGCTATTTGGGGTCCTCGGCTAGCATTCCAGAAGCGACCTCCTCTCGCGAGCGCCGTGGACGGCGCCCATAAATCACGGAATCCAAATATTGATAGCGGGGATTTGTAGCTCGCTTTGCAACGCCAATAAAAACACCCTGTTGCAACGACACCCCGGCGGCTGTTTAACTTGCCGGCATTCAGCGGACGGCCTTTCAGCGTGGTCGCATGTCACCGAGCTTGCAATGCCGCTGGCCGACGACTTTTTTTGAGCTGCCAAGAAAAAGCCGCGGAAGAAAAAGGATAGAAGACACAACCTGTTTTTCTGCCCGTAAGTCTCCTTGCGTGTGAATCACTGGACGGAAAAAAGCTGCATATTGCTCGAGACCGTATGCTGAGATCTATGTCTACTCTGGCAGAGCCCAAAAATCTTCGAAGAAAACTTGCATCTTATTCGTCAAACCACCCTGAACTTTTTCCAGTCTAAGAATAATTCAACAGGAAAGGAAAAGCATGCAGTATGCAGGGAATAAATTCAAACGGAAGGACCCTTGCCAGTTCCTCGATCGCGGTGATGCCTCAAATAAAATCATACATTATTATCGTAAGGAACTTTCTATTCCTTTGTTTTATTTGCGGGCAGAACCTTCGAGGCTCGCCGTAACTGCGACGCGATGTATGGAGCCAAACTCGAGAACGTCTTTCCTGTCTGGCCGCATGCAGACAATTGGGACTAGAGATGTGCAGGCAGAAAAAAAAAAAAATGAAGAAAGGCGTGTTTTCTTCGTTTTTTTTTTTTCTTTCAGCGAAGACAAAAGTGAAGAAAAAAGAACCGAATTTCTTTTTAGGCACTTTCAAGGTTTTCTGAGCTCTTGCTTTCAGTTTCTGTTTATTTATTTATTTATTATTATTATTATTTTTTTTTTTTTGCAAAGCACTACAGAAAGTCTCGACGAATGCCCGAGGAGCAATTGTCACCGCCTGTTTTCGGATTTTTCCGCATAACTATGGAGCTTGTTCGGCCGAAGAGTCGTAGAGTTTGGCGTCCTAAAGCGACACGAGGCTTCGGCTAATTTCGACCACCTGGTGTTCTTGAACGTCCACTGGTATCGCACAGAATATGGGCGCTTTGCTTTTCGCCTCTTTTCGAAAAGCGGCCCCCGCGGCAAGGAACGAACCCGGCCGGGCCCCCCGGCTCAGTAGTCGAGCGCCACACACAGCCATAGGCACTGTTTTACGCAGTCATAGACTGCGTAAAACAGTGCCTTTGACATGTTCATGCTGCGAGGACGTGCGCTGAAGGCAGATCACAAGGTCGCGTCAGGCTTAACACAGAGTCAAATTTAATGTTCGAACTCACGTCTGAAGTAGAATAAATGGCTGAACGTACTGCCGCGCGACGCACATGAACACAAACCCTAAAGACTTCTGCTTTCTCGGCATACAAGCCATCTCGACGAGCTAGACTATAGTTAGTCGCTATAATGTTCCCTATGCGAGACCGACTCGCGCCACTCTATTGTGAACTTTAGGCGACACCAAGTAAAAGCTTCAACTGATACGGCTGCGCAGTCTTTCCATGTGTACCTTTGACAAAGCAGACCCTTGAAAGAGAGTACACACATAGCAATAAGAGTTTGTCAACGTATTAGAATGTTCTATATTGTTACAATGGTGAGCATATACATAGTACATAACAACTGGTTAACTTGGTACCTTGTTCTGAACATTGTGGCAATGAAACAATAGTTCGCTCACGATTCAACGTCTTTATTCATTGTGTGACCGGCAAGTTAATAAGAGGCATCTTCCTTCTCCATTCACAAAATCAGTTCAGTTCAGGCGTTCAGTCATGTCCGACTCTTCGTGACCCTATGGACCATGTCACGCCACGCTTTCCGGTCTCTCACTATCTTCTTAACATCACATAGCTTCATCTGCAATGCCTCGAGAATGCCATCTAACCATCGCGTTCGCTGCCGACCCCTTCTCCGGCGACCCTCAACCTTTCCCAACATCAAATCTTTCTCCAGCGACTCCTCTCTTCTCATCAGATGACCAAAGTAGCTGAGCTTTAACTTTAGAATTTGACCCTCCAATGAGCAGTCAGGGTTTATGGTCGACAATATCGACTGATTTGATCTTCTGGCAGTCCAAGGAACTCTTAAGAGTCTTCGCCAGCACCACAATTCAAACGCGTCAATTCTTCGGCGGTCAGCCTTTTTCACAGTCCAACTCTCGCATCCATACATCACAACTGGAAAGGCCATAGTACGGGTTATACGGATCTTGGTTGGCAGACTAATGTCTCTGCTCTTTACTAGGCGGTCAAGGCTAACCATTGCTCTCTTTCCCAGAAGCAGGCGTCTCCTAATTTCATGGCTGCAGTCTCCTTCCGAGGTAATCTTGGCGCCCAAGAACAGAAAATCTGTCACAGCTTCCACTTCTTGTCCATTGATGCTCCAGGACTTG
Source organism: Amblyomma maculatum (assembly GCF_055883805.1). Classification (NCBI taxonomy): domain Eukaryota; kingdom Metazoa; phylum Arthropoda; class Arachnida; order Ixodida; family Ixodidae; genus Amblyomma; species Amblyomma maculatum. The sequence continues at coordinate 213,694,991 of NC_139344.1, forward strand.
ATAGGGCAAGACGCCATGATCTTCGTCTTTTTAATGTTCAGTTTAAGTATTTTGCACATAAATCTAGCAGCATTTATTATTTTTTTTTTTTGAGTGGGAGGGGCGGGGGGCGTGGTGATAAAGGCTCCGTTCGGGGGCAACCACCCCATAAGAGGCATCACGTGCTTAAATCCCCTCATGTGCCTCACTAAGCATACTGATCCCTTAAGAATGACCGCTCATCCCTAACGTAATAAATAACAATACTGACTGATTCTTGTTAAAATAATAAGTCCTAAACCCGAAGCCAACATTGCAGCTTTTTTTTCTTTTTAGCTTTCAGTAAATAACACGAGAGGGACAAAGAGGAAGAGGGTAGTTACTAGTTACTGAGGGAAGCGTCGCTAAGTGTTTTGTCTGGAGCAAGTTGGAAGAGGCTCAAAGCTTACTTGCCTTAGTGGTACGTTATTTTAGATAAGCAGACAATCTGAACAGGAGCTAGACATTGCCTAGTGCTCTTTGCCCGACGTTTCCTCATCTGCCTTGCTGCCTTATTTCGACTCATTAATTTCTTGTTGGTTATAATTCACAGTCAAAATTGTTCTTATTTAGTGGGAAGTAATAATATGGTAACTGTACGCTAGACAACCGAAGACGCAACTCTGCATCAGCATCTGCCTCAATACAGCTTATATACAAAATGCTCGTCCGTCCCAAGTTGGAGTATGCTTGTGTCATATGGGCCCCTGCTCATGCCAATCTCATCAGTTCTTTTGAAAGCGTTAACCTCACTGGTCGTTTTATTTTCTCTAATTATTCTCGTTATCCGCAACGTCCATGAAACAAATTAACACTAGATCTGCTTGACCTTCCGCTGCGTGGCAAGTACTCTCGCCTCTGTTTTTTTTTTTTTTTTCGTAAAATATCTCACTTCAATCCTTTCCTGAAAGAAACTCTTTTCACCACACCCTGTTGCACCTTATCTCGCCTCGGTCATCAACTCAAAATTGAAGTGTCATCTTGTCGCACTATCTTGTACCATTCCTCCTTTTTAATAAGAACAGCCACGGAATGGAACAGCCACCCCGCCTCCACAGTCTGCATTTGTGACACACCTAACTTCAAGATCGCCATTCAAAATGCCTTATAATAACAAAGTGCCTTTGTTAATTTCACCACTCCTTTCTGCTAATAAATAAATAAATAAATAAATAAATAAATAAATAAATAAATAAATAAATAAATAAATAAATAAATAAATAAATAAATAAATCATGCCTTCCTTAAATACTACTCCCCTTAAATCGCCTTCACATTGTTCGACGTAGCAAGATGCGTGCGCAAGGATTCAAAATTGGCGGGCGCAGTAGCTAGTTTCACTAAGAAGCGAACGAGGGCGCGATCTGCCCGCGGGTTGCGCCCGCGTTACATAAATTCTCATCATCTTGGCTTTTGTCTGCCGATTCGATATTATTTACTTCTGTGCAAGTACTTAACGTGTAGCCAGCTCGTGGCCAACACTGGCAAGGAGTATGCTTTCGCCATCACCAGCTAATAATGTACTGGGGTCAAGGAGTTGCGGTCTGATTAAATATATATATATAAGCAGATCAATTAAGGGGAAACGAGGGTGCTCGTTATAATACATGAAGGAAAGAAGCCAACAGTCGGCGAGGCCAAGGAAAGCGTTGGGGATGGTACTTTTATGTCTTTTTTTTAATGTTTGCTTAGATAATCACAGAAATTAGTAATGTAATCTGTTTAGGGGAAAGATAATTAAACACAAAGTAGCAGAAAAAACAACGTGCCGATGGTGGGATCCGAACCCACGACCTCCGAATATCGCGTCCGGTGCTCTTTCAACTGAGCTACATCGGTCGCTGTCCCCCCTGCAACTTGCTTGGGTATTTATGTTGTCTGTATACGAACCTTGAGAGTGTTCACCAGCGCCACCCTCAGCCATAGCGGCGGACGTAGAACGTCCTTTGTTACCGCCAGCGTCACGTAGAACGTGATCAAGAGCGAGGGCGAAAGCTGTGCTAGAACCCTCTTACGCTACCTATGGCTTCAAGACTGCCAGAACCGAGAGCCCAACAAAGACGTGACTTCTGACACATCACATGGCACATGGTGGGTCGAGCTGGACTATGGCCCTGACATTTTCCGGGTCGGCGCTGACTCCTGTTGAGTTTACGACGTGTCCTAAGAATGTTACTTCTGTTTGTCGAAAGGAGCACTTGTCGATGTTGAGGGTAACACCTGCATCTTCCAGCTTCCTCAGTACCAGCAGTAGGTTGGTGTCGTGTTCCTCAGTTCTTCCCTGAGACAATGATGTCATATTGTAGACAACTCACACCATCTAGTCCTTCGAGCACACGGAGCATTTCTCGTTGGTAGAACTCTGGCGCTGTGGAGATTCCGAAGGGAAGACTCAGGAACTGGAACCTGCCAACTGGTGTGATGAAAGTTGTGTATTCGCGAGAGTCCTTGGACAGTGGCACCTGCCAGTACCCTGCTCGTGCATCTAGGCGGCTGAAAACTGTTGCACCTGCTAATTTTGCAAGACACTCGTCCACCGTAGGCATGAGCACACGTTCGCGTATTATTTGTTGGTTGAGTTGACCATAGTGCGCGCAGATGCGCAGCTCATTGTTCTTTTTTCGTGCGACAACCATTGGAAAACACCACTCGGTTGCTCGCTCGATCTTCTGGATGACTCCCAAGTCTTCCATCCTTTCTAGTTCTTTCTTCACAAGTGGAAGCAGTGGAAGAGGCACGCGCCTAGGATAAGTGACTGCGTATGGCTCAGCATCCTTTTTGACTTTGATGCGGTCCTCAGTCTTCATGACTCCAAGCCCAGAGGTTAGCTTTGGGTATGACGCCAAGAAGTTGGGGACATCAGCTGATTGTGCGAGGGTTTCGTCTAGCTCAAGAGGGCGCTGTAGAATCCCAAGTGATTCTATAGCTGGTCGACTGAGCAGCGGTTCTTTTAATCCTTTGATGATGAAGACTGCTTCTTGGACTTCAGTGTTGCGCCAGGTGACTGTTGCATCGATGTAGCCAACAGTGCTATCGCTATCTGGCCTGGGCCTACCAACAGCTGTTGCGTTGACTTGATGGGTCCCATGACGATTCTGGGTCCCATGACGGTTCTGTCGTACTGGTCGTGTGCGATTGCAGTCACATCCGCGCCGGTGTCGGCCTTGAAGGTAAAAGGCGAGTTGTTCACGGTAGCAGTAATCCTCCACGGCGTGTTCACTCCCGCTTTGATTTCGCCTAGATATAGCTCTCCGAGATATTTTGGTCGTTGTCGGATACTCGAGGTCTCGTCCTTCGGCTTAGACATGCAGACGCGGGCGTAGTGGCCTTTTTTCCCACACTGGTTGCACGTCTTGTCTATCGCGGGACACTGTCTTCGTGTGGTCACGCACACCACCACATCACTTGCAGCGTTCGTCTCCCGTCTTGTGTGTACGTTGAGGGCGCGACTTTAAAGGCACCTTCGCTTCGTTGCGGCGAGTTTTGACGTTAGTCTGGTCGAGAACTTCTCCCATGTCGAGAGCTGGCTGTTCGATGGAGCGAATTTCCTTGTGTTGAAGTTTCACGCTCTCTGAATTGCGGGTAGCTGTGATTGCTTTTTCGAGAGTGAGTTCTGCGTCAAGCTGCAGGCTCTCGCTGAGTTTTACGTCTCGCAAGCCGACCACGAGCCTGTCCCGAATCAGTTCGTCTTTGAGAGTTTCGTAACCGCATCTTTCGGCCATCTTGAACAGTTCAGTCGCAAAACGCGTCGACGTTTTCATGCTGCTCTTGTTTCCGAGAGTTAAATCGCGCTCTCTCATAGATGGCATTCTTTCGAGGTAGGAAATGCTTTTCAAAAGCACTCACCACGACGGAGTATGATGCCATCTGTTCGTCTGTCACTTTCAAAGCAGCGAGCACGTCCTCCGCTTCTTCGCCCATGGCGTAGAGTAATGTGTTAATTTGCGTCGTCTCGTCCTGTCCTGTCAGACCGGAGATGAGTCGGTAGCGTTCCCACCTGCGGTGCCATCATGTCCAATCTTCGGGCTTGCGGAAATCGAGCTTTGTCGGCAGTTCCACGGCGAGCGGATTGAACGTCATTCTCGGAGTGCCGCTCGCGCGCTCTTCGCTCGCGCCGCGAGTGTCTGGCATGACGCTGCGGCCGCTTACATTGGGCTAGCTGTCCTTCTGGGTGTCACGCTGCGTTGGTTATCCCGCCTCTGCCTCCGTGTGGTAGACGTAGCCGGTATAAAAAGCAAAACTGTGTATTTATACATCAGGTAATGGCGCCCATTTTCTCTCTGCTTGGCGCGGTCCCCCATGGCGGGGTCTCCCGACGGTCCGCCTGGTTAGCTTGCCGCTTGGGGCGCTGTCGTCAGTGGCGCCCCATTAAAGGTGCAAGCATGGGTAGAAAGTAACAAGATACTCGGAGAACTTCAGAACGGCTTTAGAAATGGTAGGCGTTTGATGATAGCCTGTTCGTGCTTATCCAATGCATCGAAATATCTAGAGTGGAAAATAGACCTTTGTATTTGGCCTTCCTGGACATAAACGGGGCGTACGACAACGTAAGCAGGGAACTCCTGTGGAACATATTAAAAGAAGAAGGTATCGGTTATGAGATAATAGAGTTCCTACAGGAGATATACCGGGATAACAAATTAGAAATTACGTGGGAAGGGATAAGAAGTACGGAGGATGTCAAAGTATGCAAAGGATTAAGACAAGGCTGTCCTCTATCACCTGTGCTGTTTATGCTTTATATGATAAACCTGGAACGGAGGATACAAGACAGTAACCTAGGTTTTAAACTTTCATATAGATTAGGTGGAAAGGCGGTAGAGCAGCGCCTCCCCGGTTTGATGTATGCAGACGATATTGTGCTGCTAGCTGAGAGTCTGGAAGAATTTCAAACTCTAGTTAAGTATTGCGGAGACGAAGGGGACGCACTAGGCTTCAGTTTCAGCGCAGTTAAGTCGGGGCTGATGATTTTCAACGGCTCAACTGATCAGGGTCTTAAAATACAAGGCCATGAAATACCTAGAGTAGCTGAATATAAATATCTGGGGGTATGGGTAAACGAAGGATTGGCATGCATTGGAAAGCATGAGCAATCACTTAAGGCCAAAGGGAGAAGGAATGCCGGGATAATGAAGCATAAGGCATTGGGGGGATACAATAGGTATGAGGTTTTGAGGGGCATTTGGAAAGGAATTATGGTGCCCGGAATTACTTTCGGAAATGCGGTTTTGTGCCTAAAATCAGAGGTACAGTCGACATTAGAAATAAATCAGAGATCCGTTGGACGATTAGCACTAGGTGCCCACGGCAAAACTACAAATGAGGCGGTACAGGGAGATGGGCTGGGCATCTTTCGAAGTACGGGAAGCTCAGAGTAAAATATTATATGAGGAACGCCTGAGGAAATTGGACAGTAACAGATGGGCAGCTAAAGTATTTAAATACCTGTACTTAAAAAGCGTGGACTCACAATGGAGAAAAATAACAAGGAAACTAAGTAGTAAATATGCTAGTCACAAAGACGGAGAAATAAAGAGCATTAAGCAACAGGTGAAAAACACAGAAGGGGAAAATTGGATAAATTCGATGGAAAAGAAACAGAGTGTGGAATTATACCGTAAGTGGAAAATGCAGATAAGGAAGGAAGATTTCTTTGATAACTCAAGAGGCAGTGCCCTACTTTTTGAAGCTAGATCAGGGTGCCTTAGAACACGCAGCTACAAAAAGAAATTTAACAATGGAGATGACGCATGTGCTATATGTGGAAACTCCAGTGAAACAATTGACCATATTATACTCGGATGTAATGGTATCCGTCCGGAAGTTGATGCAGACGCAATCACTGTTCCTGAAGCTCTGGGGTTTAGAGATACCAGTGGCCGGGTGAATAAACCGGCGGTGGAAACTAGCAAAAAACGACTGGAAGATTGGTGGCTTAAAAGCAGAGAAGTAACATAATGTTAGTAATGTAGGAACAAAAATTTAATAAATAGAATGATGGTTTAGTTAACCATTCTAAATCAATAATTAAGATATATGGAGAAAAATGAGCATGATAGCTACTGCTACCACCCCGTTTCAAAGGGGACGCTCCTATATTCCATCCATCCATCCATCCATCCATCCATCCATCCATCCATCCATCCATCCATCCATCCATCCATCCATCCATCCATCCATCCATCCATCCATCCATCCATCCATCCATCCATCCATCCATCCATCCATCCATCCATCCATCCATCCATCCATCCATCCATCCATCCATCCATCCATCCATCCATCCATCCATCCATCCATCCATCCATCCATCCATCCATCCATCCATCCATCCATCCATCCATCCATCCATCCATCCATCCATCCATCCATCCATCCATCCATCCATCCATCCATCCATCCATCCATCCATCCATCCATCCATCCATCCATCCATCCATCCATCCATCCATCCATCCATCCATCCATCCATCCATCCATCCATCCATCCATCCATCCATCCATCCATCCATCCATCCATCCATCCATCCATCCATCCATCCATCCATCCATCCATCCATCCATCCATCCATCCATCCATCCATCCATCCATCCATCCATCCATCCATCCATCCATCCATCCATCCATCCATCCATCCATCCATCCATCCATCCATCCATCCATCCATCCATCCATCCATCCATCCATCCATCCATCCATCCATCCATCCATCCATCCATCCATCCATCCATCCATCCATCCATCCATCCATCCATCCATCCATCCATCCATCCATCCATCCATCCATCCATCCATCCATCCATCCATCCATCCATCCATCCATCCATCCATCCATCCATCCATCCATCCATCCGTCCGTCCGTCCGTCCGTCCGTCCGTCCGTCCGTCCGTCCGTCCGTCCGTCCGTCCATCCATCCATCCCACAACAAATAGCACTAGAAGCCTGCCTAGGGGAGATCTGGGGATATACGTTGTTATCGTGGTGTCAAACATATGAAAAAAAAAAGAAAAAAGAAGTTCAAAAACTATTTCGCAGAAAATCTGCAAAATTTATCGGTATAATTTGGCTTGCTTTTCTTTTTTTTTTTCTTTTACTGCCCGATACGTTAGAATACACCCTTACTTTCAGCAAATGGATCAGTTGTGTTCTCGTATAGTTTGATCAAAACGGTAGCATGTAACCATAAGTGAACTACATAAAAAGCCAAAATTTCATTGCAATTATTGAAATGCTGTTTCAAAAACCGTGACATGTACATTTCGCAATCCTAAATAATGGGCCACCAAAATTAACTGGCTCAAAACTTAGCCATTTTTCTGCAAACTAAGATAAGCAGATAAAAGCAAACTTTGGTCAGAAACGTTCGCATTGGCCTCTTGTTTCATGCGTCTAAATTGAGCGAAGAAAACCAAGTTGATTAACCTTGAAAACTTATTGCACCCGATTCTGCTCTAAACGTGGAGGCAAAAAACCCATTGTCAGCGATGATGTGCAGCACGGAAAGCGTGCTTTCCGGCTGCATTTTGTGACACTGAGGAGCAGCCAAACAGAAGGCTGCTGCGGTATGCGCAAAATTAGGGGGACACTTAATTCCGCCGTAAGGGTATGACGCGATAGCGGCCTGCAGCCTCTCTAGCTGCATACATACGAATTAGCACACATTCGTTAGATACACTTTACGTGAAAGTCAACATGACGCATGTGCATAAAAACCCCCGCATTGTTCCCAAGCACATAAAGCGTGCCCTGCGTATACCCCTCACACATACCGAGGGAGAAGAACATGTCATTCAGGACGAGCACACTTCACTGTGCGTGTAGCTGGAAATAGCGTATTGGCCGTTTTATGACGCCCACAAAGTTCCGCAGTCATCACGGTCTCTTACAAGATTGTGCTGCCTCGTCTCCAGTCTGGTGATGTGCTCGACACCGTCTTTTTGCGTGGTGGCCATTTAAGTCACCGAACTCCCGACTTGAGGAATTTTCTTGCGCGTGTTATGGACCTTCGAGATATCGTTTACATTGGACATCATCAAATGAGCCATGTTTGGATGCTGACTTGAAAACAGTGTATCAAAACAGAGGCTCGTTGACTTGGTAGAGCTAAGCTTGAAAGATTGAAACGCATGATATTTTATCCGGAAGCAAGGAACATCACGTTCAAGCTTTCCTGACTTCGGTGCCACAGTGAGAATCACCGGATAGGGGAAGTCGCGAAAGATCAAGACAATGTACGCTTAGCGGAGTGCGAAAAGTGGCACTGCCCGAGGAAGGTATATACGGAAGCAGCAGACCGTGAAGTTTCATTACGCTGAAAGATGGGGTTTCATATTCAAACATTTCACATCCCAGGGCCGGATTATCTAGAGTTCAAATGATTCAAATGAACCAGGCTTTCTGTTCTCAAGGGCCCATGTAGAAGTGGGAAAAATAAATGGTGAATTTCGACGTTTGGTCCGAAAAAAAGTCAAATCATAGTCTTCCTTATTTCCCACAATTAAAAAAAAAAAAGCCTATGTATTGCATTCTCAAATGATTCAAAAGCTCTTCGTCGCATCGTACGTGTAGTCCTAAAGTCAGCCTCAAATTTAGCCAGTCAAAATACAAAACTTTGTACTCGCCAAGTAGACAAAAAAAAAAGTTCAAAATGGTTTTAGCTGGTTCTAACTGGTTTCAGTTGGTTTCACCTGGTCTCAGCTAGTACTCAACTAGAATTAACTGGCTTCAGATGCCTACCAGTCAAAAGTCAGCTGGTCCCAGTGGGTGGTCAAGTGGGATCAACGGGTTCCAGCTGCTTTCAGTCGGGAGTCAGCTCGAACCAGCTGGTAAACCAACTGACCTCTGTCATCACTGCTGTTGAGTTCAGTTTTGTGTTCTATTAATCTAAGCGTAAGGAGTGAAAGCTGTGACGAAAGCAACAAATTATCTGTTAGAGATTGACTACTCATAGCTGACAGCCGCCACAGTAATTATTGCTAGTGGAGATGCGAGATTCTCAGGCTGGTGAACATTGACCTCATCAAGAAATTCTCCAGCTGAAGCATCTAAAAAGCTTACAAAAACATAAATGCCTTTATTGACTTGCAGAAAAGTGGACTGGAAAAAAAAAACAGACATGTTATACGAATACACGCCCCATTCAAAAGTTGAATTCCTGTGAAATATTTAAACTTATATTCTCCATTGAGTAAGATGTAATGTTTCTATAAAAACATTAGGAGGGTGCTTAACCTTCGCCTTTTACTAGACGTGATAGCACGGTTCAAGTGTCCACCCTATTTTAAAGGAAAGTGCACGGATGCGAAAGAGGATCCGCATGGAGAGCCGGCAAACGGGAACCATAAACGCTGCCACATAATGTACTAAAACAGAGCTTAAGTGTCCACCGCTGTAAAATGTAAATTTGTTTTGTAGAGGCAATACCTTGAATCAATACCTTCAGGCCTTGATGGTTATTCCGGGCAGGCTCCTGCTTTGTCTTTGGTGCAGCAGGGCTGCACACGTCCGGCGGCAGTGTGTGTACCCAATGTACCCAATGTTGTCGCTTTGGTAACACAGTAGATGTATGCGGCTCTGTGAGGACGTATGTGATAGATTCCGTCAAGACCACTGGATCAAGGACGTGTCAGAGCATATCATGGATATTTCGGAGGTTGCGGATGCTTCCGGAGAGCTCAGCAGCGCGGTTCCACACAAAAAAATCCCCAAGAAGAAACCGCAAGGTATCAGACCACCACCTTCAGGCCACCACCTTCTGACCACCACCACATCATGAAATGGCGGCAGCCCTAAAGGCCGCCAGTCTACAGGTGGTTCTCTCCACCACGCCGGATTGTGTTGAGTAAGGGAAACGCACAACGTGGCGAAGTCACAGTTTTATTGCGATAGCAATACTGCGCCAGGTTTCGGCCCATCGCGTGGTCCCGGGAAGGGCCACATTTAACCTTGAACAGTGACGAAGAAGACGAAGAAGAAGATGAAGAGGAAGAAAACGAAGACGAAGACTAAGAAGAAGAAGACAAAAACGACGAAGAAGATGAAGAAGAAGAATAAGACGAAGACGACGAAGACGAAGACGAAGGGGACGAACTTACGCTCGGTCACCTGCAGCTAATGCTTTCGCTCCACATTCAATTCAGCAGCATTGAACCCTTATCATTTATATGCGGGCTAGTAGCTTACCCTCTCGTGTCATACTCTTAAAAGATGAGCTTAAGTGTCCCCAGTAATGTAGCACACTTACACTGATAGGGCGTGATAGGGAAATAACGTAGCAGGCAAAAGAAGCTTCTACCGTTGTTATCGCAATTCAACTAGGGCTAACCAGAGCTAAACCACAACTTATGTTTAGCAGTAACTACCTATAGCGCTAGAGGCTGACGGAATAGGCAGTATCATCTAAAGAACCGAGCTGTTGAAAGATGTAGTATGAACGTGGCTGCAATCCAGGACACAAAATTTTCTACTGATGAAGAGAAAGAAACAGCTCTTTATCTCTCTGCCTCATTATAACATTGCCGCGAACCATTCCAATCTTTATTTGTTGTGTTTCAACAGCCGCCAGGATGCGGCCTTATCACTAAGATTGTCGCGCATGAACCTATTTTATACTCTTTGTTGGATCATGCTTGTTGTCGTGAGACGCGGCTTTATCATTTTCTTTTTCACGTAAGCTGCGCCGAGAACCATCTATAGAACGATTTCAAACACTCGCGTTCGTTTCTACAATGTTCCAGGTTGCTGATAATTTTTTATGTCTTTATCTATATGCTTCTTCGCGGACTTTAAATGAGCGCTGACGAGTGCAACGAGCGTTCGTAGATCGACGACCGACGAACATGATTGCTGTTTTAGACACCGCCGTGTTTCCTTATTTCTTCGCGGGCGCAAGTTAGCCCAATAAAGAATTAACTTCAGTACAACACCAGTCTCTTTGGTTTCTGCTTTCGACCCTGTCACCACCACGTGACAATATTATCATCAGTCTTCTGAAAGGCTTCTCTGGAAGGCGCATGCTGTTTTGTGTAATACGCGGAATATGACTGACCGGATGAATTGCACTGATGGTGGAAGGCGGCTTACACGTTGTGATATCGCCATTTTGGGTCAGCAGTGGTGGGTTATTTCTAAAATGGCGAGAATTGGGCCTAGTTGGTTATTCATATTGGTTTTCATATTATTTCTGTGTGTGCACCTGTAAAGGAGCCGGACGGATGTGATTTTCTCTTCATTAGCAAACCTTCCGCGCGCCAATCAGGAAAATTTACTGCTGGGAGATTTAAATTCTGTTGGTAAAAGTGGGGACCACTCAGTTAGGCTTGGACATCCCTAGTTTTGTCCTTTGTTATCCCAGCCTTGTGGACACCGATCTACTCAAAAGCGATAGTACACATTTTACGCATTTCAAGCATTTCTAGTGATCTTCTAATGCATCTACATTTTTGACGGCACATTAACTAGTGTGCATGGCTATTGGGGTCGGCCGATATTTTTCAAGTACCGGTTCTAGGTGTCTGCACAGATTAGGTACACTAGACTCATACTCCAACCTCTGTTGGAGCTATGGAAGCTCAATAATTCTCTTCTCTCCGATTAAACGGCTCATAACGCCGTACCTATTCGTTTCAAAGATGCATGGGCACGCTCATGTCTCTCGTTCTTTCAAATGTCGAATCTCTTTAAGCAGAAGGTTAACAATTTGGCTATCGAATCTTCATCATGAATCACGCTCCTGAAGCGCCTGCCTTCGTTAATTAGAGCGCACCCTATATGAACTGCATGAACTGGAAAGAATTGCCCCGAGATGGTACCATACCGATATCAACAATATTATAGCACAGGTACAAGAGTTTAGCAAACACGCACACACAAAAATGTCAGTGTCCTGATTAGATAGCGAATGCAGAGGTTTATTAATAAACAAACCTCTCGCCGCATGTTCGAAAATCAAAGACAGGCTGCTCTTTCCGGTAAGGTTTTAGAAATTAGCCTACTGGAGTCTATGATACGCAACAAGCCAGGTATTCTTGGTGCTTTCTGTGACTATTTTATTCGGCTCTTTGGCGGCGGCAGTAGTAAGGAGATAAATGTGTCAGATTTCAGCACTTCAAGGTTGTGTTCCTCCGACTTGAAATTGAGCAGGGTGCAGTATTTGAGGTGCCTATTACTTTAGTCTAAATCAAATCGGCCACTTCTGCTATATACAGGGCCAGAAGTTTCCTGTCCTGGATGGTCTAAGCAATGAGTTTTATAAAGCATCTATGCCTGCCCTAGCGCACGCCTTACTGGAAGCTTTCAGTGCTGCTAATAACGTTGCCTTTTTACCTCCCACGTTCTATACTTGTCCCACCAAGCACGAAAAAAGCAGGTGCAAATCTGCTGGAAACTGTTCAAAGATATCATCAAATATCCTTATGCAACATCGATTACATGATCTTTGCGAAAATGCTTGCCTTCAACTTGTGACATTGGACAATTTATTAGGACTGCGCGAAGTGTATCGAATAAGAAGCCGCAGTCTCCGAAGCCTTACCCATATCGCACGTTCGATCTCGAAGGTACTGCAAGATGGTTCTATCCAAGTGGCTCTTATTCAGTGCGTCCTGGCAAAAGCTTTGATAAAGTGCGTCATGGTTTTTTTTTAACAGTATTGTAGAGCGCGAAAATTGGCGATGTCTTGCTTCAAGGCACAGAAATATGGTAAGAAGCATTTACTTACTATAAGACTGGTCGTTAATCCAAAACTTACCAAACCTATTCTACTGTAATCATCATTTCGACAGGGCTGCTCGCTACCGCCTTTGTTCTTCGTTTTATATTTTCATCCCCTATTCCCTAGTATCATAAGAAATGTTAGGCAGGTTTAAATACGACTAAACCAATGGACGTGGGAACGCGATATGACGTTCGGTTGAACAGCGCATAAATAACATGTAATCGATTATGGTCAGCCTCCTGTCTCGAGCCCGTTCTTGTGGTGTTTCAGCAGCTCGTACCATCTTCGGCCTCCCACTTTTTTTCTCCAGTTTTTTTTTTTTTTTTTGTCGCTTGGCCACAGCTTCAGGATCGTAAGCCTTCATGACGGTTTCGAGTCGTGGCTTAGCATTGAGAGGCTGTCACAGAGCTTGGAAAAGTGTCAGACGTCTTTATTTCACGGCATACAACTGTCACCCGTTAATAATAAGTTATTAACGGTGCGCCACTATTGGTGCGCACAGGCCCAGACACCCTTAGAGTTAGGGGGGGTAGCTGTTCCGATCTCAAAAGAGATGCCCTCGACTTGCATGACAAGCTCTGCCCGAAGTCAACTACCTGTAGTGACAGAAGGGAGGGGCCGTTTGTTGTTCAGCTTTCGCCGGTTCAAGCCAGAGGAAGGGTCGGAGTCAGAATTAACGAACAAAACGAACTTTATACACAGCAAGAGACGATACAGAGGAATTCACATTATTACTTAAAATACTCATACAAGGCGTTCACAGAAAGGCAATGCAAAACATGCAACTAATGAGGCTTTCAATAACACAGAGGCTTCAGAACAATAAATGCTCGAGAAAGTAAAACAAATAAACACCCAGTTCACCGGGCACAGTCACGATGTGGCAGTCCCGTAGACGAGCGCCGCTCCCTCGCAGATCTCGTAGGCTTGACGAACAACGGGTTGACCTCTGGAGCCGTGCAGTAGCGCTGCAACACTCGCTGCAACAGGGGCTCTAACACTGGCTGGGTGGCTGGAGCGCTGCTCCCTCACAGATCTCGTAGGCTTGCCGAACAGCGAGTTGACCACTGGAGCCAAGCAGCACTGCAACACTCGCTGCAGCAGTGGCTCTAACACTGGCTGGCTGGCTGAAGCGACGCGACCTCAATAAATAGGACACGCCTCGTCTGTCTGTTATAACGCGCCAAGGCTGGCGTGCAACGTACACGTAACTTTCGCTCTGAAGCGTCTTCTCCTCTTCCCGCCCAGACGCACATCGTCATTGGTCAACTTCCGCCGAACCTTCTAGAGCGACCCAGCTGCTTCTCCGGCAAGGCGAGTCACCGTCGCCGCCGGGCGATGATTCTAGGGAGTGACGCCGATGCGCGCAAGGCTACGAGCTCTCCTCGCGCGGAAAAGGAGACGTTTCTCCAATATTTTGGAACCTTCTACGAAGACGCTGTGAGGGCTTTCTTCGCGTTGCGCTGACTTAATAAAAATGTACGCCGGTTTCATGACAAAAACTGTAGGTGAATGCGTGGTCACGTCAAAATTTGATACGAAAGAGAGGAAACCTGGAGCAACATGAAGGTCAATTAGTGATGCCGTACGAGTAAATGGCGCTCAAGTAACAGTAAGGGAGGAGTACTTGCCGCAATAGTATGTGTTGTACATGCCGTCGTTCCACTCGCCGCTACGATAGATCGACAATGGCTACCATCACATTTGCTATGACAAATAACCGCCGAGGGAGCCGCCGTCATAGTTGCTATGACGAGCAGGCATACACATTACATCACACTAATTTGAGGAGAGGGATGATTGGATAAGTGCTTTCGCACTAAACCACAGCAATTCGTTCCGCCTCGCCATTGCAATGTCAAATAAAAAATTAGGAGGGCACTTAAGCTTCCTCTTAACAGTAGACGCGACAGCGTGCGTTCGTTTGCTTCATCTACTTTTTAGCTACGCCGGACTACGACGCAATGACTCAGCATCTTTAGCATGACGGAGTACGGCACAGTGACTAAATTTCAACCTTTATTTATGGTAGGTACGATACGACGATTCAACCACTTTCAACTGTTTTAGCTACGATGAACTACAACTTAATCACTCAGCACTTCTGAGTTTTTAGTTACCTCTATGACGCAAGGTAAACTGGATGTCGTCAAGCGAGAAATGGACAGATTGCACATTGATATCTTGGGTATCAGCGAGCTCAAGTGGACCGGAATGGGAGAATTTAATTCAGGTGACCATTATGTCTTTTATTGTGGGCACGAATCCAGAAGAAGGAATGGGGTCGCTCTCATAGTAAACAGAAGAATGGGCAAAGCAGTGCTAGGGTACTACCCCAAAAACGACCGAATGATTTCACTTCGGATCCAAGGTCACCCTTTCAACATAACAGTTATCCAAGTCTATGCACCAACCACTACTGCTGAAGAAGCTGACGTTGAGAGATCTTATGCTGACCTGCAATGCCTTTTAGACCGCACTCCATCATCAGACGTCCTTTTTATCATTGGAGACTGGAATTCTAAGGTGGGGAGTGACGAAATATCCGGATTTAAAGGCAAGTTCAGTCTTGGTGATCCAAATGAAGCTGGGCAGAGGCTAGTAGAGTTTTGTCAAGAAAACAACCTGACCATAGCGAATACTCATTTTCAACAGCACAAGAGGCGCCTGTACACATGAACTTCACCGGACGGTCTGTACAGGAATCAGATTGATTATATTCTTTGCCGGCAGAGATAGAGAAGCGCTATACAAGCAGTAAAAACAAGACCTGGGGCCGATGTGGCACCGATCATCAGCTTCTTGTTGCCAAATTTAAGCTTCGATTGAGAAAAAGGCAGAAAACTAGAAGGCCTTTCAGGTATGATCTAGATCAAATTCCATCAGAATATGGTGTGGAAGTGAGGAATCGATTTCAAGAATTAGATCTAGAAGACAGAGAGCCTGAAGAGATGTGGACTGATGTGCGTGATATATCACAAGAAGTTGCTACTAAGGTGGTTCCAAAGCAAAAGAAATGCAAGAAAGCAAACTGGTTATCTGAAGAGGCTTTGCAAATAGCTGAGGAAAGGAGGATGGCAAAAATTATGGGGGAAAGAGAAAAATACAAGGTTCTCAATGCGGATTTTCATAAAATAGCAAGAAGAGATAAGAATGCCTTCCTGAACATACGTATACAGTGCCAAGCAGTTGAGGACAACAGCCAATTGAGAAACACAAGAGTTCTGTATAAGACAATCAAATATATTAAAGGAAGCTTCTGTGCTAAGCTGGGCGTGATAAAGAACAAACGAGGCAGGGACCTCACTGAAGCCTCAGAGATAAAGAAGAGGTGGCAGGAATACACAGAAGAACTGTACAAGAAGGACCCGGATGTGCAAACCCAACATAAGACGCTTGTGCTTACTGATCTCGAGCCGGGCATCCTAAAGAGTGAAGTCGAATGGGCCTTAGCCAGCCTTGCTAAGAACAAAGCTAGCGGAATTGATCGCATTCCAGCTGAGTTGCTTCAAAACCTCAACCATGACGACGCTGTTAACGTTCTGTATACATTATGTCAGAAAATTTGAACAACCCTGCAGTGGCCACAGGATTGGAGGAGGTCACTTTACATCCCCATTCCAAAGAAAGGCAGTGCTAAAGATTGTTCCAACTACCGCACGATCGCGGCTATTTCGCATGCTAGCAAGGAGATGTTGAAAATCCTCCAAGGTAGGCTGCACCAGTATGTGGATCGGGAGCTTCCGGACGTACAAGCTGGGTTTCGCAAGGGCAGATGAACTAGAGACCAGATTGCCAACCTTCACTGGATCATGGAAAAAGGAAGAGAGTTCCAGAAACCCATCTACTTCTGCTTTATTGATTATGCGAAAGCGTTTGACTGCGTAGATCACAGCAGATTGGGGCAAGCTCTCCAAGAGTTGGGAGTTCCAATTCACCTCATCTGTCTCCTCAGGAACCTGTATGAAGGACAAGAGGCCACAGTCAGAACTGGGCATGGTCTTACTGATTGGTTTGCGATTGAGAAAGGAGTGAGACAAGGCTTCATACTGTCGCCCTGCCTATTTAACCCATATGCTGAATGCATCATGAGGAAGGCCGGTCTGGACGAGCCTTCAGCTGGAGCGAAGATTGCTGGGAAACGTATCAACAACCTTAGATATGCGGATGATACCACTTTAATGGCAGAAAGTGAAGTGGAACTCAAGAGACTCCTGATGCGCGTACAAGAAGAGAGTGAGAAGTTTGGGCTTAAACTGAACATTAAAAAGACAAAGATCATGGCGTCTTGCCCTATCAAGTCCTGGAGCATCAATGGACAAGAAGTGGAAGCTGTGACAGATTTTCTCTTCTTGGGCTCCAAGATTACCTCGGAAGGAGACTGCAGCCATGAAATTAGGAGACGCCTGCTTCTGGGAAAGAGAGCAATGGTTAGCCTTGACCGCCTAGTAAAGAGCAGAGACATTAGTCTGCCAACCAAGATCCGTATAACTCGTGCTATGGTCTTTCCAGTTTTGATGTATGGATGCGAGAGTTGGACTGTGAAAAAGGCTGACCGCCGAAGAATTGACGCGTTTGAATTGTGGTGCTGGCGAAGACTCTTGAGAGTTCCTTGGACTGCCAGAAGATCAAATCAGTCGATATTGTCGACCATAAACCCTGACTACTCATTGGAGGGTCAAATTCTAAAGTTAAAGCTCAGCTACTTTGGTCATCTGATGAGAAGAGAGGAGTCGCTGGAAAAAGATTTGATGTTGGGAAAGGTTGAGGGTCACCGGAGAAGGGGTAGGCAGCGAACGCGATGGTTAGATGGCATCCTCGAGGCACTGCAGATGAAGTTATGTGATGTTAGGAAGATAGTGAGAGACCGAAAAGCGTGGCGTGACATGGTCCATAGGGTCACGAAGAGTCGGACACGACTGAACGACTGAACTGAACGAGAGGATATCGCGAAGACGAGGAAGAGAACGACGAAGTGCCGCTGCGCTGCTCGAGCTCGCTTGAGTGGGCCTAGACTGGCTGTATTCTTGTGTTGTTCGCCGTGCAGCTTACAGAGGGCTATATTCCCTGTTAAAAAAAAAAACTGAGTAAAACCTCTTTCAAAAGCAATAAAAAGAAATTATTTTATGGCTTTACTAAAAAAGTGACCAACACATGCAAAAAGTCAAATAAAGATAGAGCGTATAGGGATAACACGCTCAGAAGTGCTTATTTTTGTTTTCTGAAAAAACAACAACAAGCAAACAGTGAGCCTGCATGCATACCTGAGTAAAACATTACGTGAAACACATGACATGTGACAAGCAAACACGTGCTATGCACACATTGCACATATATTATTTTATTAAGAATCAGCTGTCAACAATTTCGGTTGCCTTTTCTATCATAGGCTCTTCATTTCATCAGCATTGAAGTGATGCATAGTGCTAGAAAAAAAGGCAGCGTTTAGGACCGACGTTTAATGCAGTCCTTGCATGGTAATCCCTAGCTGCCTGCCGCCGCGGAGCTACTTGCACAGCCACCGCATGCACCATATAAATGACTCCTCAGGTTGTTGCGCTCGCGAACCGCCCAGATAGTTCATTCGAAAGCATCGTGATGCTCTCTGAACTGCCTCATCTCGCGCAGATACCCCGATTTAGCTAGCAGGCCGCCATTGCTGCGCTTGGCAACAACCGCGCGGGTCGATTGTTTCTCTATGAAGGCAAAACGTTTTCAACGGGAGGTCAGCTGGTACCCTCGTGCGGCTGTAAATTTGCAACTTTATTATTAATCCCCTAAAATGTAGCGCAGCTGAAACGTACCTTTATAACGTCGTTTCAGTGCTTCGGTAATTACAAGAAGATGTCTAAGCTTACTTCACTACCCAGAGTAATTGCCTACCAAACTGCAGTGAGCTGACAGCCGCCTATACACCACGTCAAATTCGCTGTGTTTCTATGCAAGCTGTGTGTGGTCCTAAACGTGGTGCCTAATATCTGCCATTTACGGACATCGCAGCACATCCTTTACGTCATGAAACGTCATTTTGACACCACCGTATGATGCGTATGAATGACGTATTTCCCGCTGCACAACGTCAGCAATCAAATTTCAGGAAGCGCCCCTTGACAGCAAGCAGTACATTTCACCTCATTCGTAATACAAGCACTAGTGCTTTCCTGCGTGCCATTTATAACTTCCTTTTCCCGCCACAGTTACTTATATTTGCCTCCCATGCAGAAGTAATAGCGCTGCTAAAAATCCGTTTGCAAGGTCGCGTCATAATTACGTCACCGTAAATACCCATTTTCACAGCTCAAAATTTCGCTCCACAAATTTGCAATAAGCGAATTTTCTCAGAACCAATAAAAGAAGCAATATTGCGCCAAACCGCGACCATACGTGTCGAGAATAGGCTATATATAGGTGGTGTTCAATCTGAACGAGCTGCAAAGCATGCTGGGTATTCCGACTTCCGGGTCTCTTGGCGAGGCGCGCGTCTTCTGCGCTGTACTTGAAACTCGGCATCGACATGCTTAATTTCGACTGTGCACGTTTTTTATAAGGGCTAATGAAGTCGTAGAAAAGGTCATAATGATCTGCACACATGTTATGACCCTATGTAACGTTTCGTATTTCAAGAAAATGGGTGAAAGATCGTTGCAAGTACACCCATTACAACGTGTGTCGTCTGTTCGCGCTGAAGTTCAGCATGCATCATTCATACGGCCAAAGTTCATTTGTTGTTGATGTTATCATGCAGTCACTACATATGTCCCTAAAATATACTAGAGTAAGCAGTTTTTATAGTTATTTCGCTAGCAGAAACCGGATAATTCGACTGCCGACAGCTGTAGTTTAGCGATACGTAGGAGCGGACTGTCGCGCAAGTTGTAGCTGCGACGGCTAAGAGATGAAAGCATACAAATACCAGGAGGATATTGTGCACTATTTTGCAGCCTTTACAAAGCTTTCCCGGTTCATGCTGCACTGTCCAAAAGAGTCAGAGCAGGTAGGGTTTCTTGTATTGCGGTGTACTGCAGCTGCCTGCAAGCACGGCTGGTACACCGCGTTTTAGTTGCTCATTTAAAATTGTGAAATGCGACTCTAACAGTGTATTTAACTATTCTTCCAGAAGATCTTGATTTACTTACCACTGCTTCGAAACCTTAGTAGTGTGCACAATCTTCGCTACTTTAAACTACATGCTCATGACAGCTCAACTGATTTTGTTCGCACATGTGCTACAGTTTTTCTTTTTTTTTCTAAGAACTGTAGGAGGTAGAATGACAAAGAACTGTATCATGGTTAACATCATACTGTCAATCAATGAAAACATTAGGAGGTCATGAAATAAATAAAAATCTTTTTCAAGTATTTGATTTTTACTTGAGTTGTATTACGAAAATGAACTGCATGACACGTTGCATTTTTAGTGCTGCTGTAGCATACCCCAACATGTGTGAAGCCAAGAGTATATACGGTCAAAAACCTCTACTAATGTGTGTTGGGGGCCTGGCTCGGCTAGTGACATAGCTATTCCGGCAGTCAGAGAGACATATCCACTCGCCGAGGCTGCAGTGCATGCGAGGAAACCCCACTCATAACCGAAATTAACCAAACATAGTGTGTGGATGTTTTACACCATTTACATACAACTGTGAAAGCTCTCCATGTTTGAAATTCCCATGCTTGGTTCCCCAATACTAATAGCTGCATTATGTTGGTCAAAAAATGGGAGGTACTAAAACAAAAGCTTTGTTTTAATGGCATCTCTTGAAACATCTAGAAGATTCAGAATGCGAAACCTTTATTTCTTCCAATGAAAGCTGGGAAGAGCCTGTAACTATTTTGCTGTTGTGTACTTTGTGCTTGGGGTCCAGTTAGACAGAAAAACTAGATTGTGTACATTCAGATGTTTCCAGTAGGCACATAAGCTGTTAATGCATACATACTGAAATGTGGCAATGTGTAACTACTGCATTATATGCAATATGTTCAAAGTAAAGGAGTCAAGTGCGAAACATCAGGTATAAAGTCAACTTGTCTTGTGGTTCTTCATAATGAAAACATCAATTGAAAGCAAAGTCACAGCGCTTAGCACAGCTTTGCTACAGGCACCAAGAGAAAGTAAGGCACAAGAAAATAGTCAAAAGAAAAAGTGACTAGTCTCTATTATACAGCCATTAAAGTGCAAAGATACTCAGAAATGGGAGACTTTTCTCGTACTGTAATTACATATCATATTGCTTTCTCCAGCAGAACTTTTCCAGTACATTTTTTACAGCATGTGATTAATGACTTCCAAGCAAGGCTTGGAGTCAGGAATAGTAAATTGTGACAAAATGCCTAGTGCAAGCTGTAGAAAGGAGTTTCAATAGAGCTGTGGGCGAGTAACAGCTAGTTGTAAGAAGATGCATAGTACCGAGCACAGAAATTTTGCCTCGGAAAAATTCATACTTCGTACTCTTACGAACATAAAAGTTGCTAGCTAGGCCAGCCTCTGCCTACCTTGTAAAATTTTGCACTTATTGAGATAGCCAATGGCCACCAGCGCCTTGTTTTCCTTCTGAAGACCACACAGTGAATGCAAATAACACATAAACTGTACGTATGCAGCACCTTGCATTGCCTCAAAAGTAGACTATGTTGACATTCATTTATTTTCGCATGCACGTTTAGCAGCACCTAGGCCATTATAAAACTGCTTTGCTGCACAGCAACAATTTGGTTTTACAGCATTTATCTCAGCTATCAGCTTTTCTATGAGCCATACAATAGAAGATGAAAAATAGCTAGACAATTTTAGTGCTGACCTGAAGTCAAGATTTTCATGACTCTGACCCAGATTATAAAAAAATGCTGTTAATTGTTATCCCTGCAACAGGTCTTTAACTGTCTCTCTTTCTACACAGGACAAGAATTAACACCACTGCACCATGTAGTAGGTCTGCACAAGCAGGAAATTTTATCCATCTTGCTTTTATTTTTCCGCTCACGCTGATTGCTCCGCTGGTGAAAGCATGTTTCGTTATCTGGAGTTAAATCAGCAAATAATTGCTTGCACAACAATGCATAAATCTTACAACTTGTAACGTTGACACGATGGCCTAGTCAGGCAATGAGACCAACCATCGACAGCTGATAGGTAAGCTCTGGCCGTGGTTCTAGAAACTAGCATTTAGCATAAATGGCCGAGGAGAAAATTGTTCAGTACTTACAAATCTTAATACGCTGTACTGACGGAGGCCAAACAACACAATTTGCGAACTTTTTGAAAACGTGGAACGACCGCTCGCTGCTGCCGTCATCATGTGAAAACAGCTGTAGCATAGCCAAAGTCACCCGAGTGAGGACTTGGTGCTCCTGAACGAGAGCAAACAATCTACTCTACGAAATTTCCTAGCTTTCACAGCGCTATCCAGCACTTACCATTGACAAAATACTCGAAATAACGCCTCGTGTTGCACATGCAGCTCGCTGATCGCAACGGCCAACTGTTTCCGCCGCTCACAACTCGACGGCACTACGAACATCTTGTATCGCGTTCTATAGTTGCGTTGCCGTAGTTGGAAGCCGAGCACAACATCACATTTCCAGCCAAGTGAGCGCAATTATCAAGAAAATAAAGGTAGAAACCACACGCCTCCAAGCGATTCCAGCCGAAACTAAACCACAGAAACGACCCGGAAGTCAAAATTCATGTGTAAAAGCCTCGCCATGACGCAATGTCCGCCGTGATCCTTGGAAAAACTTGCTAGTCCTTCGTCTCCGCGCTTCTCCCTATGAATAGGGATGAGTGCAATGTCTCCGGCAAGCTAATCTCTCTGCTGCGGGTTGTCGTACGTCGTTGCCGGTTTCGTGCGTGTTTTATTTTGCTTGTCGCGACGGGAGCGCTTGAAGCTATGCTTCCGATGCGCAGTTTTCTCAAGCTGTGTTACCGTCGACAACAAGGCGAATGTTTAATAATAGCCCTCTCCGCACTCCGCTCAGCAGAAAAAGAAAAAAAATCATTTTCATTTACGTACAAACAGCACCGGCTGCAGCGCGTCGTCTGTTGTAAACAGATGCCTTGAAAAAGTAAAACCATACCAGACGGAATGATCGGCAAGCGATGCAGCTAGAAGTAGACACAAAAGAATAAATGAATAAGAATGAACCCTTTCTTACATGAGGGGCTATGCCTCATATCCGCTTCAGAAAACGAAAAACAGCTAGTCAGCGTGTGTGTGTGTGGCGGTCACTAAATAGTGAGATGTCAGAAAAGCAGCAAAGATTAAAACATTTTAAGCTTAGAAGATGCAACTGATGCAGCTGTTGAGGCAAAGTCTAAAGAAGTGATCCTTTTCCTTATTTAATGTTCAATTGTAATTGATCCCGTCGGGCGAAGGAATGCAGCAGTTGTGTGCGTTGCAAAATAATGTATATAATGTTGTACATATACATTTCTGAATAATGTTTGTTGATTTAAACTTTGCATAGCCCCAATCATGTACTTACTTCCTTTAGTAACTGGTACATATATAACCGACGTATATGTGCTGAAAGGAATTTGAAGACTCCCTCTTTGTATTATTGCGTAATCATTTCGTTTGGGGCACTGCAGAAAGAGTAATAGTGATAAGGGGTGGTGCTTTACTAAAAACGAAAGTAAAATGTATGCATGTGTGGGCCGCGATATAACTGCCCTTTATTGCTTGGATATCTGATGTGCAGCCGTAAGAAATAAAATCGATAGGGTAGATAGCATAACATGAAAGATGCACGCCGCAATCACGCGTACACTGCATCTACACCATCAAGATAACGTGAGAAGAGCTGCCTCTGCGCATGTTTTTCAGATTCCCGTGCAGTGTGCGAGATAAGAAAAAAGAAGAAGAAGAAGAAGAGAGAGAGAGAGAGGGTTGAAGTGAATGCTGTATCCACATTTAGAACGTTTAGGTGGTAAATTCGTAATTAACAGCAATCTCCAAAGGCAACATTTACTGGTAATCTAAAGCACTATTCATGTGCGAAAATTATTAAGAAAAAACAGAGGCCGACGAAAGCGCACAGTTGAGAGCTACTAAACAAGCTCAGCCGCTTTCTTGTTGCCTGCTCTGCTGCCTTTTTGCAAGATGTTCGACCAACTAGCTCAACGTTCCACTCTATCATTGTTAGCTCAGCTATAGTGAACTAGAATAGGAGTAGTGGGTCGAGGGAAGGCGGCGGCCTGAAGCTGTTTGCGCCGACGCCGACAGATGGCGCTGCCGCTCCCTTCACCTGGCAAGCAAGCGCTCGCTCGCAGAAGCTCGGCGAGTACCTGGTGATCAGGCAGGTATGCTCCTGAAGTTATTCGGGCTCTAAGAGGTTTAATCTTGCATCAGACATTTATGGAAGAAAGGCAGATAGTCCTCTCTTGTAAAGTCATAAACGCTCCGTGTGACGTATGGCTGGCGTGCGTTCACTGCATGTAGCTCCCATAGGCATGTGAAAAGTCTGATTGCGTTGGAAATATATACAAAATGGCTTTATTTGCAATAATAAGCAAATATTTCCGAGAAAATGCAAAGCAGCGTTGGTGGAACTGACTGCCGCGAATTTTACACACTCTTGCTCAGCTTAGCAAGTTTGGCTCTTTTTTGCTTTGCGCTATTTCCGCTGTTCAGTCCTTTGACGAGAAAGTGAAAGCGACTAAGGACATAGAAAGAGACCATCTTCATGCTAATCTCTTCCTTGTGTACACTGCACCCAACAGCATTAGAATGAATGAATGTTTGCCTCACAAGCGATATCACGTCGGAGATGCTGTTGGCGTGCAATTCTCCAGTGCTGAAGCATTCTGTAAATAAATTTTCCAATTCAGCGACTTGTGCAGTGCCCAGAGCTCAGTTGGTTTAGGGACTTCGCTTAGCTGAAACGCTTAGCATAACTCTCGCGAGGCTCACATAACTCCGCTGCTTCGTCATTTTGGGACGTAGTGATCGGTGATATATCCCCTTGTGTGCATTGCCTCTTGGCCGACAGGTCGCTAGTCACTTGCGAAGACGTTCTTTTTCTTGCTGGCCTCTCGTGGGAGGGCTTTTTGGAGAGATACGCGGGAAGGTTGGGCAGAATTGTTGGTTCTGCATCTGGTGAAAGAGATGGCTTGCCACGTGGTATGCGCACCTCTTTGCTGTTGATGATATGCACATAGTCTCTTAATATATACTTCTCTTCAAAATGCAGCTCACACACGGCATCCGCCATTTCTAGGGGCTTGTCCGCACGGTGCAAGTTGCGCTGCCATGTGCGTCGCCTTGCTTCGTCTTCAGGAACCCCGAATAATGATAACTTCGGAGCATCCTTCACTCCACTGTAGCCGGTCCTACATCCAGGAGCAAAACAATAGTTTCTCTGCCGAGGTTTGCTCATCTCGTAATATCATGGGCTGCACAACACAGCAGAGATGAAATCAAGACGCATATGAATTAACGTACAGAAAAAGGCTTGCCCACGACGATCTTGTTGAAACCAGCGCGCGTACCCTACGCAGATGCGTGCACGTGCTAGGATTGCCGCACAAAGTGTTCCGTTTCTCGTACGGTCAGTGGATGGCCCCTACCTGTTTCCTGGAGAAAGTCACGGGGTACACTGGATTGTCTTTTGACAATGGGATTTGGGGAATTACGCCTATGTTAAACAGCATAACAGAGGACGACACACTGAAAAAGCACGCCAAGGCAGAGCGCGCTCTCCGTGTAACAAGCCGGCGCCTATCGCAGCGAGCTCCGGAGTATAGGAGGCTGCCAAGTGAAAGGCGCAGCAGCGCCGCCGCGCGGTGGCCCGAGATTTCGGCGCCGCCTGCTTCACGCGCTCCGCTGGCGCGGCGCTTCCCTCGCCCCACTACACCTATTCTAGTTCACTATAGCTCAGCCTCAGGCGGGGGGGAGCACGCATCGAAGCCCCCTACTCGAGATTAGGGTGCCTCGATGCGGGAGCGCACGATCGAGGCAACCTCGAGATCGAGCAGAGTCGCCACCTTGCGGCGCAGCGGCCAACCCCACTCAGTGTGGCACGGCCGGTCTCCCTCCAGACGGCGGTGCTCGAGACCGGCCGTGAGTATGGATGCGCGCTCGCGTCGTTTGCTTGCCAGCAATATGGTCCCTTACGCGCGCGCGTAATGCCTGGTGTTTGTCTCGCGATTCCCGCGCAATTTTATTTGCCTGCCATTACGAAAGAAATATGAGCAGGCAATCATCCCACGCTACAGTAAAGGCAATAATTGTTCTTACCGGGTATGTCGTGCTCCGTAATGGCATCCTCCGTCGATCTGTGTTCACCGCTTGCGATTTTTACGATTCTTTGTCGCACTGCGTCTCAAAAGTGGACGGTACCGTTAGGCGTCGTATCAAAACAAAAGGAACAGGTCGCCGACGTCCAAGCAACATAATGCAACCAGCCAGAAATTGAATACCCTCACTTCTGTCTGGAAACCGACGGCTACTGAAACATGAGACGGCCTGAACACTTGCCGGCCAGGCGCAGACTGTTCCCTATCGCACGATCAAGGTGTTCGAGTGATTTCCTCCCGCCATGTTAATCATTTTGGCAAAATCGCTGTTCTAATAAATGCTGATGCTCTCTTCCTCGCAAAGCCATTATTTTTCAGAAACGGTGTAAAGTAGCACCAAACTTCATACGGGCGTAACTATTATAGCTCCTTGCTTGACCGTGTATACTTCGAGAATAAATAGTTTTAACAGTCTCAAGGATAGGTACAGAATCTATTTCTTTTCAAAACAATTTTATATCTGGCCTACTATTCTGGCAATAATCCTAAATGTTTTCTTCGCAATACAGGATCATTGGACAATATTTACAATGCTAAAAAAATCACTCCTTCAAAACTACTTCTCCGAGAAAAACCGCGACCATTCTCCATTATTTGCAATGTCTTGGCAGCGACTAATATTCGAACCTTGCATTTCAATTAAAAGTAACTGCAGAAGATGCTAAACTTTTGCTCGTGCGTAATTTCCCTGTCATGCGACCAAATATAGTGGCATCTTCATCAATTATTACTCTACTAATTTGACATTAATCAACGCGGCATATATTAAAATTACAATTTGATTTATTCGGCTCCCCTTTTTTTTCTTAAGTACAATATCATATTCGCTGACAGCAAAGAGCACTCACCTCGTAGTTAGTTAAGGACTCTGTTCGACGAAAGAACTCGCTTTACTCGGTGCGCTTACACATGCACAGCGAGCTTTCCTGTGCGACCAGATTTCCTGTATTGTATCGACCTGACCTCATTTTGGGGTAATAGTTCGCAGCAATACCGCGTTTGTTTAGCCAGAGTTGATGGGCAGCCGCAGCTATAGTGTGTTGCAAACGCGCCGTACGGTATGCGCTGTCTGTGCTATAATTAATCTGCTTAATCATCGAATCAAGGATTATTGGGCCAACCAGGCTGTGTCTCCCTTCTTACGGCAGGTCAGAGCACGAACCTTGCATCTACGCGGGCTTGGAACATGCTATCACAATATCTACAATACTATCCAGGTTTTCTTTATGCCCTGCAGCGCGCCAGTCGTTGAAGACAGGCGCGGTGGCTTCGTCTTACTGAAATAGACATGCACGAGGGAAAGCGCTTGAGTAGTACAATTGCTCGCAGAAAGTACATTTCGGATGGTGCTGCACCGTCCCGGAAGACAATCTTCCCAGAGCGCACTGCCGCGGGCGTGCCGCGGTCTGCCTTTTAGAGCGCAGCTCTTCGGCGCCCGTTCCTGGGTTTCGCGTTGGCGTCGCTGTTGGCGTTGGCGTCGGCCTCGTAACCAGGTCCGCCCCCCTTTCAGTCCACCAGCTCAGCCTCCCTCTTCCTGCGTGACGCCGACCGCGCGTGTTATCTGATTGCTGCGCGCTCTCCCCCGTTCGCCGCTGCTTATATCCCCCCCTTCCCCTCCTCTTCCTGCGTGTCGGTGAGGGTGCTCTCCGGTTGCCGAAACGCCGGTTCGTTATCAGCGAATCACGGTGCGTGCATCTCAAGCCGAAACGCAGAGTCTGTTCTCTTCACTCGCTAGAGGCGTCAGAGGCATCAGTCAGTCGCTGCTATCTGTTCGTCGCCCAACGTTCCTATGGGACCATGCGCTGCCTCCCGCAACCTCTCGATAACTTAACTCTCTTCATTTCTCAGACCCCAAAGCTTCTTTCATGACAGCCAAGAAATGTTAGAGGAATGTTTCTTGAAGGAATACGGGTGAAAAATTAAAAAAACGTTGTCTGTAATTGTACATACGTGTCTTGCTCGAAATATCTGCCCAATCTATCGAAAAGGTGAAACAGCTGATGAGCTGAGCTCAAATTTCGCATTAGAAAGTAACGTAATCGTCGACAATTTTTTTATACTCTCGGCTCGTTGCGCTATGGCCCATCGTCAAGGACACGTGCTGGCCTGTCGCTTCCTCGGAGATTCATGTCGAATCATAGGAGCGGGAAGATCCCGTAAGTGCCGCTCTATATGTGTTGCAGCTTGTGACAGTCCTGAAAGCGCGTCCTTTATAACAACTAAGAACTTGGAAAGCAATAAGTGCTAATTGAAGGGTGCTTAAGGGGAGCATATTGTGTTTCAAATTATTCATGTGCCGACGAACTTTTTCTTTCAAAATCTGAGAGAGGTACTGCAGTGAGATCTGTTCGAATGGGTTGTACACAGTAAGACAGACATTATACATCTCACAGACCCGCCGCGGTGGTACAGGGGTTAGGGCGCTCGTCTTCTGTGCCCAAGGATGCGGGATCGGACCCCGGCTGCGGCGGCTGCTTTTCAATGGGGACGAAAAAGCAGGGTACCCGTGTGCTGTCCGATGTCACAAAAATTTCTTCCCTAGCTATTTTGTTTTCATAAAGCCATCCAAGAAAGCTTCCAGTGATGATAAATGCGCCTAAATTCGTTTTTATCGTTGCTTCCATTAAAGGATTGAAGTGCAAATGACGCCCTTTTATAAATGTGCAATGAGTGACAGCCAACTAAACGAGGATTCAGATGAGTATTTTTGAAGTTCGATATTTCAATCCATGTCACCGAATAAGCAAATTTAAAGAAGAGGGCTCGCCTTTCATGCTGACCACCTTAAAATTCGGAAAATTATATTAGTCCTTAGCGTTATCTTTAGTTAATTAATCGCATAATCATTAGTCCATATAATTACACGGTCCTGGGAGAGGAATTCTAGGGTTGCAGCGTATGCACAATCGTTTCCCTCTACCCCTTGATGACCAGGTACCCATAATACTTCTTTGTCTGAGGCCTGGTGTCTGGCTTGGGATATTTTACAGGCCAAGGGAGAAACCCGGCCTCGCGTGTAGTTTCTGGGAGTCGGTGACAATGTATATGTAATCGGTATGCGTTGCGTCTAGTGCGGTCGCTACCTCCTCTATTTCTGCGACGTTTGAACTTCTATCCGTCAGCCCCACCATCATATGGCCTAGACGAGTGACGGGTGCTGTCGCGTTGCCTTCGCAGGTACCTGCAGCATCCACAAAGAAGGCTCATTTGTCCTTAAAGAAGTTCATATCTATCGTCTGGGCTCGTGCTTTGCGTCGTGCCTCGTGATATTCGGGATGTATATGCGTGGTAGGCGCATGGTGTAGGAAAGCTAATACCAAACTGTTCAAGTACTTGACATCCGATGGCAGTACCAGAGAGGCGGAAAGTTTTCGTTACAAGGTGAGCCTTTATGAGTTCGTCGATGTATTGTGGACGCCGAGTTTAAGGAGCCGGTCGGTAGGCGCGGTTAGGGGTAGCCCAGCGCCCGCTTGTAGGCCATGCGAAGTGTGGTGTCCAGTTGCTCGAGGTCGTTCTTTCGTATCTTGGGTTATGTAGGTCATGCGGCTGACGATAGAGGCCTGGATTAGTCGCAGCCATACTTCTCGGTCGTAATACGTGAGATCATTCTGCTGACTTGTTTACACGTCGTCCGGAGCTTTGCGATAGCTGTCACGGGGGCACGCGACTTGAAGTTCTGACTTGGTAGAGGACAGATGAGTCCGCACTCAGCGATGTAGTTCTGCACAGTGTTGGCGGCTTACTGGAGTGCATCCTCGATCTGTCCTGCGTTACCTCTTGTTGCCCAAATCGTGATATCATCTGCATTCAGGGCATGACGTATGCCTTCTATGGCGTACGGCGGTAGGGGCAAAAGGGCCAGGTTAAAAATAAGCGGGGAGAGTATCGCTCCATGTGGTGTGCCCCTCATGCCCATGTGAATTGTGTTCAATTCAATTCAATTTATTAAACACCGTGAAGATGTTGGGTGAGCCGACAAAAAAGCCAGAAAAAGGCTTCACAGAGGTCGACGCACCCTACAAAGAGTTAACACCAGTACGCACAAACAAGAATTAGTTACATAATGAAGTAACGGTCTGTATACAATACAATAATAGCAGCTAGGTGTATATGAATAGGGTATAAAGCAGAACGTGAAACGCTTAAATTACCAATAATACACAAAAAAAAACAAGTATAAATCACAGTGATGCAACGTTGTTGATAGTGTTTTGCATACATCAGTTTACTTGTTCATTGTTTAGCAATTAAGGAAGAGTATAGCGCAACATTTGGCGACTATAATTGGTTCTAGTTTTTGGCACAGTCCATGTGAAACGAGCCCGAGTAGAATAATTTTGGTTTTTTGCTTTTAAAAGAGACAGCTGCGTCATGAATGAGCTTCGTTTTAAAATATTAGTCTTGTGCCTCCTAAAAAGTATGGTGTCATAAAGCTGCTGAATGGGTATGATGCCAAGTGCCTCAAAAATCGGTTTAGTATGATCAAATCGCGAAGAATTGATACCACGAACAATTTTTTTTCTGAATGAGATGCAGCCGTTTAATATTGGTAAATGACGTGGTACCCCACACCAAAACACAATAATTAAGAACAGAAGAAAAAAGTGCATTGTACAACATTTGTTTAATACGCTGCCGCAATAAAAATCGCATTCTAGATACAACACCTTGTTGGGTTGGCCCTTGTACCACCCACTCTGATGTATACTTGGCAGTTTTACAGAAATTCTCTGACGTAGTTATAGGTGCGGGCTCAGGAGTGCGTGCCTTCAAGGTTGTTCGAGATTTTGGAGTGCCTGACCTTATCGAATGCTCCCTTTAAGTCTGCCAGTATGGAGCGTAAGCCTCGTTTGCGGGTTGAGTCGATGACCTCATGTTCGAGTTGCAAGAGGGCATCTTGGGTTGATTGGTGGTTTCGGAAGGCAGCAGGTTGTTGTCTTCAAGGTAGCGAAAGAGAGAGACGGAGCTGTACTGCTTTCTGCATGAGGTTGACGACTGGGTAAGTTGGTAAGGGTTCATATTTAACCAGCCGAAGGACGAGACACAGGAAAGAAGAGGTCCTGTCTTCTTCCTTGTCCTGTCCTCTTCTTTCCTGTGTCTCGTCCTTCGGCTGGTTAAATATTCTCCATGAACTTCTACGTGCAGGATGTGAGGGATATCGGGCGGAGATTAGAGATGCTGATTTCCCTCCAAGGTTTGCCAGAAGCTCACGTCTGCTATCTTTCTTCCATTTCTTTTTTGCGGTAGCACCCCGGAGCACCAACATTCGTTGATATAATGTGTGAGGTTCTCGAGTGCTTCGCTGTTGAGGTTACCGTGATCATGTCGTGGCCTGAGGCAGCGCCACGGCACCTTGTCATAAATGCGGCTTGTGTTTCGCTGACTTCGCAGTCGCGGTCGAAATCTGGACAGTCGTTGCCTCCGTATTCTGTTAGGAGCAAGGGGGGGGGGGGGGGGGGGGGCTGGAGTCTTTGATGGTACAGAGGTAATTATCGGCAAGGGTGCCAATTAACTGCTTATATGTCCGTTTGGTACCATGGAGGGCCTCTCTGAGATTATGCGGCTGCCCTCTGCGAAATTCAGGGTAATCTATCAGGCATTTGAGGAGGTTCTAGGTTGATTTAGTGCCGAGCTAGGCTACCATTGAGCGAGTCGCATTTGATGAGTCAGTTGCTTTAGTCTTGGGCTTGTAGCGTGAGACGTGCTATTTTTCGTTTAAGCTTACGGTTGTGACGTTGCTTTTTCCACCGAGATGTGAAACTTCGTCTGGCTTCCCAGAGATGGAGAAGGTGATTATCAATCGCAGGGTTGTCTTCAGAGGTTTTCAGTGTACGTGGGAATTTTTCCTTGCTGTTGATGAGGGTTCGGGCCCACGTTTCATGGTTTTCGCTTTTTGTGGTGATGATGTGCGTCTCCACGGCACGGAACTGCGTTCCATCCTTGATGCGAGCTTGTCCCCGGCGCGTGCAGTGTTTGTTATACCCTAGTTACACGGCCGTCTTAACCACGGTTACGCTTAACCATGGTTACCGAACTTAACCACGGTTAACCGCCAATCGCGGTTCGCTGCTGTTACACAGCTCACCGCCGTTCTCGGTTATGGCGGTCATGGCCCATTACGGTGATCGGCGGAACGAAGCTGCATTTACAAACATCCTATTTATATATGGTTCCCGGAGTTAACCGGAGTGTCGTCCGGCGAGGCGTCAACAGCGCGGTCAAGCACCGCACGATGGCAGCACCTCCTCGACCACCGTAAACACCGCCGCGGCGGTGGCCCCTCCTCCCGCAAACCGTACTCGAACGACGGCGTACCGCTAGCGCTGATGTCAGAAATAAAGCGAGCTAAAATTTGTTGATGTCTTTAATACTGCGAATAATATCAAGAATGAATCTCTCTTGATAATGGCTAACCAGCGGCAAATTGCTGGTAAGAACGATAACCGCGACACAAGCAAGTTGGGCTCAGCCGCTATGCTTGTGCTAGCTTTGCAATTAACGCTTCGCCAAAGTTAATCATATCGTTCTTTTACTATGGCAGAATAGGATTCACAAAAAGGTAGTTTCATGAGTAGACCATTTACGAAAGCGTCGACCAGTTCCAAAGCGCCGATCGCCGCGGCTTCGAAGCGAAACAAATTAGGCCTAGCTACGACTAGGGGGTTACGCACGGCGCCGTCGTTCGCCGCGCTAGCGCGCTCCACCGCCGCGGTAAAACTAATACCTCTGTCACACGAGCAGATTTAATGTCATTCGAATCGAATGTCATTCGATGCATCGAATGTCATTCGGTTTCTTTCGGTGCTACACGGTAAAATATAATGTCATTCGCAAATGGTGGCAATTACGATCAGCTATAAAAAAATGCTGCACTCAAGGACCATCAGTGCGCATAAAAGGCGTTTGAAATCACTGTGTAACATTTTAAAGCTGATCAAAACATTTCTGTACGATAATTCAAACGAAAAACATTACTTTTGGCTATGCGGTAACACTTTAGCCATAAAAATCCAAGCCAAGTATCGAGTCACCCACAAACCGATAAATGTAAACAAACAATATGGCTGAACACAGCGGAGCGCGGGTACACAGTGCGAAGACGCACGGAGACACGTAGAGCATGCGATTGGCGTCCAAACTGTGAGGCGCTCAGTCAAAACTTTAACTTAGTTCCGAGATAAACATACGGGGAGATGCGGCTACCAAGGAACACAGAGCCCAAAATGATCGTGGGTCGCTGCCATGACTGAACCACTGCTGTGACCGAGAGTAATGCCGTTCCGCGAAAGCCTGCAGTGTTAATAATTTTACACCTAAATTAACAGGTTTTAAAACAAAACTTTAGAAATATAATTTTTAAATTTCAATGTGCGCAGAATATGTTGTTCGGTTACTTGTTTCTGCTGCGTATCTGGCGTCAAGAGTACACATTCGGTTCGCGATCGAATGCGAATGAGTTCTCCAAACTCATTCGATGAAGAATGTCATTCGAACCAAATGACATTAAATTTTCTCGTGTAGCACGGGAATAATGACATTAGATGCTAATGTCATTCGATACGAATGACATTAAATTTGCTCGTGTGACAGAGGTATAAGCTCGGCCTGCTCGCAGCATCCAATGCTTCAAGCGTTGTGAACTTGGGCACTTGCAAGATACAGCTAAGGCCACGCTTATATATATATATATATATATATATATATATATATATATATATATATATATATATATATATATGCCGGGTGTCCCAGCTATATATATATATATATATGTGCTGGTCTGGGAGAAGAAGAGGAGAAAGAGTTGGTGCCTGGGGGCTAGTAGGCTTCACCTTATCCCACTTATTTCCCGTTTTGTTTCCTTTTCTCTATCCCTAAAATCAATTTTTTATGCAAGTATATTTAAAAAAAAATTATTCTTTGCTACCCAATTCTTGGCCGATCCCCCTCTGTGGGTATGTGCCATAAGTTATTTGGACAACAACAACAACAACCTTATCCCACTGCAAATAAACACCCCTTTTCTATTTCACCGTAACAACTTGGTGGAACGTGCTCCGTTCGATCCCTAAGAACGGCGCAGCAAGACCAACTTTAGTTTCGACGTAGTCGCCGCCTTGCTGGACTGCCACCGCTTCCAACAATCATGGACCACACCGAATCTAACCGTGCCAGCCGCGACGCTGCAAGTCAGGCTGGTGAAAGGCCTGCCCCCTCCAGCTCTGTTCCCTGCCAGCCTTACCGGGAACCACGACTGTTTGCAGGAGAGGAAGGTGAGGACGTTGAGAAGTGGCTACTTCATTATGAACGAGTTAGTCGGTACAACCGGTGGGACCCTATCACCATGCTCACAAATGTTTTCTTTCTAACTCACACGGCTACGACCTGGTTCGAGAATAACGAGGACAATTTGACAACTTGGGAACGGTTTGCCGCCGAGATAAAACAGCGTTTTGGTGACTCTGTACCGAGCAAAAAGCGGGCTGAGCAGACCCTTGCTCAAAGAGCTCAATTGCCGGATGAAACTTGTACCACTTATACAGAAGAGATCCTCAGATTGTGCAAATGTGTGAATTCCAACATGCCCGAAGAAGACAGAGTCGGCCACATTTCGAAGGGCATCGCGGCTACGTGTACAACTTTTTAATTGCCAAAGACACCCTTGAAACCGTTTCCGATGTTATTAAACACATCCGCGCTTTTCAAGCTCTCAAAACCCGTCGTATTGCGCCAAAATTTGGGCGGCTGGCCAACGTGCCTACTGTGGCCAGCCTTGATGACCATGCCCAACTAGATCTTCCGTCGACGATCCGGCAAATCGTGCGGGAAGAACTGCTGCGGCTCAACCCACTTCCCCTGCACGAATCTGCTGAGGTCTCTGTCCAGAGGGTATCTAGACGGCCGGCTTCACCACCACAAGCGATTACAGTGCAGCCTTTCGCACAAGCTCCTGAAGTTGCAGCTTCTATTGACTATCCTCCTATACATTTCGCCAACCGGAATGCGCCGATGCCTGACGCCCCAAGGTATGACGTCGCCTCAAGTGCACATAGATCTTCCATTCGATCTACCAGGATTCCTGAGCAGTATGAGCATTCAGCCAGACCTACGACGCGCCCAGCTGTTCCTTGCTCTTATTCCCAACAGCATTTTCTACCTTCCCCGCCGATATGCTACCGCTGCGGCGTCGAAGGTCACATCGCCAGGTACTGCCGCAGTAGGTTCCCACCTCGCTATAACCGTCCGACGCCTCCATCAGTACCTAACAATCGGCAATACAGTCCCGTTTTTCAGCAATCCAATACTCAGCGTGGGTATTACCGCAACATCCATAACCAGAATCTCCGCGACCACTCCCCTGCATCTGATAGAAGTGTTACTCCTCCACCTGCTTTCCGTGCGCGTCGTTCTCCATCACCGCGGCGGCGCACCATGTCGCCTCAGCAGGAAAACTAACCAGCACGACCAATGGGGGTGAGGCCGCTGGAATTGTGCGTTGTGCCAACATCCCTCCAACTATAATGCTCAAAAACCAAATTCGTGTGTTCATTGATGGTGTGTATACATTAGCTTTGGTGGATACGGGTGCGAATGTGTCTGTGATGAGTAATCAGTTTAGGCGCTTGTTGGGACGCAAAGTGATGTTTGAATATGACCGTGCTTCAACGTTTTGTGGTGTGAGTGGAGAGGCGTTGCGGCCACTGGGTGTGTGTAGTGCGCAAGTGACTGTGGGTGGTGCAATTTTTCAAGCTGAATTCGTAGTCTTACCCCACTCTAAGCATGGCATCATTTTAGGAATGGACTTCTTGAAGTTTTGTGGCGCTACCGTGGACTGCCGAAGTCAAGAGGTTCATTTTGACGGCTCTCATCTGCCGATTCTTTTTGAAAGTGGCCGTAATGAAGACACAGTTTTTTAGTATTACCGAAGACACAGTAGTTCCACCTTTGTCTGCCATGTTCGTCGCAGTGTCCGCTCCACTTCTTGACCAGGTTTCATTTCAGGCCGTGGTGCACCCAGTTCACTCAGCATGCCTGAAGAAAAATGTTATCCCCCACTGTATGATCTCCGTGCATCACGGTAGGGCCTCGTTATGGACAATCAATCCATCGTCCGAACCCGCAGTTTTACCAACGGGATTGAAGCTTGCCTCCTGTGGACCCGATGCACCCCACGTCGCCACCGTACCTCTGCCTGCTGATTAAACTTCGATCTTCCGTATGATCAGCGCCGATCTCAGCTCACCTCAACGCCGTACTCTTGTGGATATTCTTCTACCCTTTTCGCCTATGTTTGACTTTTCTCAAACAGATGGACCGACCTCTCGCCCTGCACATCGGACCCATCATACCATCGACACTGGTTCGGCTCTTCCCATGCGTCAAAAGCCATATCGCGTGTCCCCATCTGAGCGCAAAGTCATTCATGAGCAAGTGGAGGACATGCTACGGAAGAAGGTGATACAGGAGTCATCTAGCCCCTGGGTTGCCCCTGTTATTCTTGTTCGCAAGAAACACGGTTCGTGGCGATTCTGCGTCGATTATCGGCGTCTAAATTCTGTTACGAAAAAGGACGTCTATCCTCTTCCTCGCATAGACGATGCCCTCGACTGCCTCTCTGGTGCGTCCTATTTTTCTAGTCTTGATCTCAGATCTGGCTACTGGCAAATTCCAATGGACCCTGCGGATAAGAAAAAAACAGCCTTCGTAACGCCAGATGGCCTTTATGAGTTTAATGTTATGCCATTCGGGCTGTGTAATGCGCCAGCCACATTTGAACGCTTCATGAACAGTTTTGCGCGGCTTAAAATGGGACATTTGTCTTTGCTATCTGGACGATGTCGTCATCAGAGGTGGGCATTTGACCTCAAAAACCTCGACCTCACCTCCAACTCAAAAAATATTTGGCGACCTCACTCAACCTCAACCTCATCAATTGAGGTTGAGGTCCCCCAGGCGACCTCACCTCACTTTTCAGATGACCATTGGCGACCTCACTCAACCTCACCTCAAACTCAAAATGTGAGGTTGAGGTCGGGCGCTCGACCTCAAAAAAAAAAGAATAATTAAATTAAACCGTAACTTAAAGCAAATATACATTTCTCTGTAATCCTGGGGTATATATAGGCTAGCCAGAATTTTGTCGTATGAAGGCTGTATTTTACTCCTAATTTTATACTACAATTAATATCCTGGATAAAAGCAGAGAAACTCTGGACACTACATGTCCAACTCTGCACTAAAGTGGCAATCCTCTCCCCCTCCTCGCCTGCCCTTTTGTGGTCGGTTTCAGTCTCAGGCCTACATGGGTACCACGTTACTACGCATAGGCCCATAATGCAATACAAAGAGTTTATCTCATCTGACCCACGTGAATAAGATTCGTATTAGAAATAAAACAAGCCAGTTCTTACTATAAACAGAAAAGACAAATGCTGTTGACCCTAGTGACGACGACAACAATGACGATATGCTCTTTTTCTTTTCTTGCCACATAGCGCTAAACAGACAGGGTGTCGTGACGCTGGGGCTACGTCGACCCGGCCTTCACTTGGTAGCGTGCAGAGACTCGGGGTTGAAGTAGGATTGAATCTTCGAAGTTGGTGAAATATGTACAAGCAGGTTTAATGGCACTTTGAGAAACTTATTTACAAGATTATTTACACGAAAAAGAAGGGTACATCAGCAAAATGACAAGCGTTAAGAGTTCATAGTGAGAAGCGACTGGATGAGCCGTTTACCCAGGGCCCAGAGCGACATTTCGTGCTCTGCAGCGTCCTTAAAACCCCCTATGTCCAGCCCCTCTCTGAAGATGCTGACCAACCAAATCCAGGGCACGCCCCTCAGGTATCGGCATCCAATCGAACACATCACTGCACTGATGGTCTGAAGCACTGACTGGTCTGGCATTCATTCGTTGGGCGTGATCACTTGTTGGCGGGAAAAGCTTGGGAACGGCGAGGAGAGGAGGTACATTTCTATTCTTCAGCAAAGAAACCACAGGCTGGTTCTGACAAGTGGTTTTACTTCTCAGAAACCCGAGTGCACGTGGCGCCGCATCCGCTCCCAGCATTGTTCGTTTTCGACAATTG
Organism: Amblyomma maculatum; assembly: GCF_055883805.1. Classification (NCBI taxonomy): domain Eukaryota; kingdom Metazoa; phylum Arthropoda; class Arachnida; order Ixodida; family Ixodidae; genus Amblyomma; species Amblyomma maculatum. Next base: position 213,733,109 of record NC_139344.1, read on the forward strand.
CAAATCTTTCCTGCATTCCTGGGAAATCACTTAATGGCTGTATGCGTCATGCTCCTTTCTTGTCCTGCAAGTCAGCGGACATGTCACTCTGTCGTCTCCTTTAGATAGTAGGCATTCCTCACTGGACGATGGCGCTTCTCGACTGGAAGGGTGAACAAAAGAAAGAAAGCACCTCCGGCTTTTTCCCGCAGGACGACATTCCTTTGTAATATTCTAGACGTTCTCTTGACAGGGTCAATTTGGCATTTGCAGGGTTTTCACAAGGCAAAACAGGCTTACACAAAGGATTCCTGGAAGCAGGCTCACTTAGAGCCATTGTACCAACAGCCCATATCCACAGCACTTATCCATGCCCACAGGCGAACAATAGAGCGCGCAAATGCGGATGCACGGTCGTAACAGCCTCCTCCCCCGCCAGAAGAGTCACGAAGGGCAGCAGTCGCAGCTGCTGCATGAAGAGGCGACTTAATGGCCTGCACGTGAACGCTTGAAGCTCGCTGTTGCTTGTCGCGTTGTCTTGATTGTTGTAGGCCAATTTGCTCGAGCTGTCTGAAACTCAACCACATGTCCAAACAAGCACTCGGCTCCCGTCTGAAGAGACCAGGTTAAAAGAAAACTGCCATTGTTGTTCGAGAAACGCCCACTCTCAAGACGTTCAGGACCCACGTATTCCTAGAAAACCAAACGTGCTGCTTTACATAGTCACACATATACAAGCGCACGAGAAAAAAAAATAAAAACCTGATTATCAATTTGGATACATGGTGAGGAACACCTCGGACTGCTTAGAAACAGCGGCTAAGCGCATCCGCATTCCCATTTAACTTCCCCTTTTTGTATCTTATTTCAAAATTGTACTGCTGTAAAATCAAGCTCCACCTAAGAAGGCGACTGTTCTTCGATGTCGCAGTTTGCAGCCAAGCCAGGGGACAATGGTCCGTCTCTACGGTGAATTTGGCCCCTCCAAGATAGCACTGCAATTTTTGAATGGCCCATACAATGCAAGCGCACTCTTTCTCTGACGCGCAATAAGCCCTCTCTCTAGTACTCAGTTTTCTGCTCAAGTAGAGCACGGGGTGCTCATTACCGTCGTCATCTCTCTGGCAGAGAACAGCACCTAACCCTCGATCACTGGCATCACACTGGACCGTGAATTCTCGGCCATAGTCTGGAGCTCGCAATACCGGACGGCTAATCAGCACAGCCTTCAGGTTTACGAAGGAGGCTTCCTTTTGTTCGTCCCAGACTACATTTGTCGGTTCTGTCTTGCGGAGAGCGTCGGTCAGAGGGCTAGCCAAAGCTGAATAGTTAGGGATGTAGTGATTGTAGTACCCAGTCAGACCCAGGAATGCTCGAATTTCCGTCTTCGTGCTCGGCCGCGGGTAGTCTGCTACCGCAGAAATCTTAATCTCGCTGGGTTTCCTGAAACCTTGACCTACATTGTGACCCAAGTAGTCCACGGTCGCCCTTGCCAGGCAACATTTCTCGGCCTTTACGGTTAGTCCAGCTTGACGCAAAAGGCTCAGTACAGCTCTTAGATGTACCATATGGTCCGCCCATGAGTCGGAAAAAACCGCAATGTCGTCTAAATAAGGCACCGCGAATGTTTCACACCCCTTTAAAACCCTATCCATGAGTCGTGAAAAACAAAATGGAGCATTTTTGAGCCCGAAACTCATCATTGTTGGCTGGTAGCTGCCCGTCGGAGTGACGAAAGCCGCGTATCTGCTGGCGCGTTCAGTGAGCGGTACTTGCCAGTATCCTCGAGTAAGGTCCAGCGTAGTCACATATGCCGCTCTACTGACCTGTTCTACTCTCTCCTCAATATTCGGAATAGGATACACTTGATCCCTGGTGAGAGAATTTAGCTTTCGGTAGTCTACCACAGGCCTAGGGTCTTTACCTGGAGCATCTACTAAGATCATAGGCGAAGCGTAATCGCTTTCCGAGGGTTTTATTACTCCCAATTCCAGCATGCGAGTTACTTCCCTATCCAGAATTTCTCTTTGCCTTGGAGAGAATCGGTAGCACCTTGATCGCACTGGCACGTCTGAAGTCAGCTCAATATCGTGCTCAGTCAAATCAGTCCTGCCTGGCCTGTCCACGAAGCAGGCCTCAAACTCTGTTATTATTTCGCCCAGATCGGACAGCTGGGATTTCTTTAGTTCTCCTCTCTGCTCCGTCTTTTTGAGAAGCTCCTGAGCGTTGCTTCCTTTTCCGCCGAGGCAAATCAAGTTGTCCCCCATCTCCTCGGGAAGGTTTAACGTTAGATTTACCACGGCTTGCTCCATAGCTAAGTCCTCTCGGGTTCCACTTAGTAGTCTCGTGAGATTACTAGAGACTGGCGGCAAGAGGTTACTCTCAATAACGTCCTCATTCCGCGTCTCATCAAGCTCGCTTTCAAGTTGACTTATCTGAGATGCCTCGCTCTCAAAGTTTTCCGACCCGCTATCTTCCGCATCGACCACTGTTTTAACTGCCGTTTCCTCCGCTGTGGATTTTTCTGGTATGAGCAGTGTAGCTAGTTCTCGCGCCTTTGAACGTGTTAATGCTTGCACAACACTGTCTCCGAAAAGGATGCCCCTCTTTCGCAGTAGCATGTCCGATTTGTTGGAGAACAAATACGGATAGCACTTAGGAAGCTTTCCTGAAACGGCAGCCTCGGTTGTTAATTCGCCGAAAGGGCCCTCGATGACCACGTTCGCGATCGGCAAGCACACACTCTGTTCCTCCACTACCTGGCGGATCCACGTACACTGTCCTGTATAGTCGGAAGGCGACACATACGCCGGATGGACAACATCCATCGTTGCGGCCGAATCGCGCAGTACCTTGCAAGGCTTCCCGTTGACTACTAGGTCATGCAGGTAGGGTTCTAAAAGCTGCATATTTTCATCGCAGTCACTGACATACGAGAAAGCAATCTTTTCTTTCCGGCAGTTGACGGCAATGTGACCCTGCTCATTACACCTAAAGCATGTGAGCGGCTTCCTAGCCTCAAGCTTTTTCTTTGTGTTCTGCGCGTTGGTCACTTCCCCACTTTTCTCACTGCCGTCCTTTCTAGGGCGTTTGCCTGAAGAAGCCTTCCTTTCTTCGTTTGCAAATCTAGCAAAGTGCCTTTTCTGACGGTTATTCACACTGAACTTGGGATTGCGGGGCCTATCCACTGCTGGGTTGCTGAATTGTCGGCGCGAAGCATACTCCTCAATAAGTTCGGCAGCTTCAGTTGCCGACTTAACTTCGCCTCGGTCCTGTAACCAATTTCTTTCTTTTTCTGGGAGGCAGTTATAAAACTGCTCCAAAAGAATTCTCTCGACTACAGCGTCCCTATCACTGTAGGAATCAGTGCTCTTTAGCCACTCGCCCAAATTAACTCTTAAATTGTACAGGAATTCAGGGTAACTCTCGTCCCTGGACTTAGTAGCTTTCCGAAAACGTTGTCTGAACGCCTCGGCGCTAAGCCTATACTTTCTCAGAAGGCAAGCTTTGACCTTCTCGTAGTTGTCCGCGTCCTCCTTGCTTAGCCGCGCGACAACCTCCGCTGCCTCGCAGGGCAGAACCGTCAATAATCTCTGAGACCAAGTGTCTCGCTGGAAGGACAGTTTTTCGCAGGTTCGCTCAAAGTTAGCCAGATACAGACCGATATCCCCTGATATCACATATGGCTGCATGTACTTTGACATCTTGAAATCTGCCTCCTTGTTGAGACGAGGTACCGCTAGCTGGGGACAATCGCCCGACCTCTTGCTCAACTCTAGTTCTAATTTCCGGAGCTCAATTTCTAGGTCCAGCTTTTTTGCTTCTCTTTCAAGCTTCTCACGTTCGTGCTCCCTTTCCTCTTTTTCCCTCTCAAGTTCACGCTCACGCTTCTTTTCCTCTTTTTCCCGCTCTTTCTGCTGTCTGAGCTGCTCCTCCTTTTTTTGGGCGATGAGGTTCCATGCTTCACTGAGCTCCTCATCATCGGCTCCCAAATCTGTGATTGCCTTTATAATCAAAGGTTTTCGTGCCAAACCTCTTGTATCAATTCCCAATTCCTCACACAATTGCAACAGTTCCGGTTTCTGCAGCTTTTGTAGGTCCATGATCGCTCCGAGTGTCGGCTACTTCCAAAACAACAGTGCAAACTACCAAACCTAAAGGCGTTTCAACACTTTTTACCAGTTCTAAAATCTAACCCTGTTCTAGAACCTGGCCCACATCAGAAGAAAAGCCAAGCACTCACTCACACATGCGATCGATGTTCCGAGCTGCTCTCTTGTTGGCCGATTGCTGCTCCTGCTTGTTGCTTGGGATGCCACCTCCGATCACAAGATGTTGTGGCTTGTAGATTCTGATCCACCTCGAATCACCAGATGTTGTAGCTTGTAGATCCAGATCCCACCTCCAGTCATCAGATGTTGTGGCTTGTAGATTCAGATCCCACCGCTGCCACCAGTTGTCGTGACGCTGGGGCTACGTCGACCCGGCCTTCACTTGGTAGCGTGCAGAGACTCGGGGTTGAAGTAGGATTGAATCTTCGAAGTTGGTGAAATATGTACAAGCAGGTTTAATGGCACTTTGAGAAACTTATTTACAAGATTATTTACACGAAAAAGAAGGGTACATCAGCAAAATGGCAAGCGTTAAGAGTTCATAGTGAGAAGCGACTGGATGAGCCGTTTACCCAGGGCCCAGAGCGACATTTCGTGCTCTGCAGCGTCCTTAAAACCCCCTATGTCCAGCCCCTCTCTGAAGATGCTGACCAACCAAATCCAGGGCACGCCCCTCAGGTATCGGCATCCAATCGAACACATCACTGCACTGATGGTCTGAAGCACTGACTGGTCCGGCATTCATTCGTTGGGCGTGATCACTTGTTGGCGGGAAAAGCTTGGGAACGGCGAGGAGAGGAGGTACATTTCTATTCTTCAGCAAAGAAACCACAGGCTGGTTCTGACAAGTGGTTTTACTTCTCAGAAACCCGAGTGCACGTGGCGCCGCATCCGCTCCCAGCATTGTCCGTTTTCGACAATTGCAAATCTTTCCTGCATTCCTGGGAAATCACTTAATGGCTGTATGCGTCATGCTCCTTTCTTGTCCTGCAAGTCAGCGGACATGTCACTCTGTCGTCTCCTTTAGATAGTAGGCATTCCTCACTGGACGATGGCGCTTCTCGACTGGAAGGGTGAACAAAAGAAAGAAAGCACCTCCGGCTTTATCCCGCAGGACGACATTCCTTTGTAATATTCTAGACGTTCTCTTGACAGGGTCAATTTGGCATTTGCAGGGTTTTCACAAGGCAAAACAGGCTTACACAAAGGATTCCTGGAAGCAGGCTCACTTAGAGCCATTGTACCAACAGCCCATATCCACAGCACTTATCCATGCCCACAGGCGAACAATAGAGCGCGCAAATGCGGATGCACGGTCGTAACAAGGGACACAACGACACACACGGGACGGGCACTTTTTTTATCGCCCATCCCGTATGTCTGGCTGTGTCCCTGTCTGTTTAGCTCTATGAGGCAAGAAAACCGACACCAACGCGCCCAAGCTTTCATCCTTGCTGTTTTCTTAATCCGAAAAAAAAAATTGATGATTGCCGAGCTTTTTTTTTAATACACTGTACATTGTTTTGCGACAGAATACATTAAATTAAGAAAAAATAGGAATACAGTCGCGCCTCGTTAGTATGAACGCTTTGGTTTCCGACCAAAACTGTCCATAAAGCGAGTCATCCATAATAACGAGTCATGAATAAAAACGAAAAGTATATAATTGAGAAAAAAATTTATAATTAATGGCTGCTGTTTTAATTAATTTGGGTATATAAACACCGCCGAGATGTCGATGCTACCTTCTTCTCCAAAAATCCGTGAACGCGAAACGTCATGTCTGTTCTTAAACCTTGTCAGCCATCCTCTTGAGTAGCTGAAGTCAGTAACGCCTATGACAGAGCGTAGAATAATATTTCTCAGTAAGCATCTCCCTGTTTTACTGAACAAAAATTCCGTAAGTCATCACAGGTAAAACCTATCAAGACGGAGAAGAAGCACCCATAATGTTGCCGAGGCAGCGAACCTTCTCTTGAAGCATTTCGTCGCTCACGACAGCACCATTCGCGAGCACATTCCCGAACCACATTAACAAGGCTGACTCCATTTTTTCGAACTGTGCTGGGCGCTGTCGGACTGTGGCTTACGCTGTGATGCCGACGTTGAGCCATTTATCGGAGTCCGGTAGTATATATAGATGGTATATCGTCGACCTGACGAGGCTGAGGCCTAGTTGAACTTGGGTCCAGTCTTTCACGGCTTGGATTGACTGAGATTGCTTCTGCCGCTTGTATTCACAGATTTCCCGCTTCGCGCCGAAGTTCAGCTCCATTCTTTTGCGTTTAACTCCCACCATGCCAAAAGTCGGACTAAAGTCTGACCTAGTGTGCGCTCCTTTAGGCCACTTGGCTGTTGAGGCACACTCAAATAAACATTATCTATCTATCTATCTAAAGTTACAGGCTCCTGCTTCTTTGCACTCTTTTTCCCTAGTTAACCTCCCTGACTTTCCGTTCTTCTGATTCTCTTTCTTGCCTTGTACTGTTTTTGTAAGGAAGCGAGGGAGTAAAGTTGGCAGGCTACTATACAGAGGGCTATCAAACAGCCCTTTCCTGTGCCGTTTGTATGTGTTCCTATGAAACAAACACTGGAAGCTGAAGTACAGTTTAGAACGACGACTAGCCGACTACGAAGAGCTCAGACCTTGTCAAGGCCGCATCGTTGACTCAAGGCGAAGCCGACATGCGGATCGCTGTGGTGCAAAATGTGGCAGTTCGGCAGCGCAACAGTGACGAAAACCAGAAGCATGAGAAGGAAGGGCGTCCATGACGGGACGCCCGGTCCTGGTTGCGTGGTCGTCGCGTTTCTTTTGTCGCTCTACTTCGTGAGTGTGTCTTAACCCTGACCGAAAAGCGTTAACGGCTTCATGGAACACACTTTGTGTTCTGGGATAGAAAAACTTCAGTCCCCACCCGCAATTTTGGCGCTTGTCTTTCTTCTTATTGTTTCTCTCTTACACTTTTACCGGCCTCTCTTCTGCTCTGCGACCACATGTTGCTGTTTTCCCGACTGCGGCCTCTAGTTGCGGCGCTGCCGCTGCACCCAGAAATCTCCCGGTTCCCTCCTTTTGGGGTCTTTCTTAGTTAGCTGACCCTCGGTTTGCTGTGTACGATCCCTGTCATCCACCCTCCTTTTCTCCTCCTCCTCCTCCCTTCCTTCCCGCTCTTGCGCCCCCCCCCCCCCCCTTCCCTCCTTAAACAACGACACGCCCGCTTTGGTTCTTTCCAACTCCACAGGACTCGTTCAGGCATCCGACCGTATCGGCTGTCGCATAGGTTCCCGGCTTGCGCACCCTTCTTTTAACTTGCGTTCGGACTCTTCTGCTTTTTTCAAACGATGTCCATATTAACGAGACACAAATACATGGGCCGAATAGGCTGTGTGCACTCATCCCATCTCAATAGTTCAGAGAGCGAGTTTCTATAATAATGAGACATAAATACATTGAAAAATCTTCGCCCCTAGAAAAACTGTCCATAATCGGGTCCTCCATATTAACGGATGTCATATTAACGGGGCACAAATTTTCCGTAAAAGCCACTCATGAAACGACTTGTGAAGACTAAATCCCCAACAAAACAAACAAAAAAGGAAAAGACAGCAAAAAAAAAAAAAACAATTAATCATAAAACTCGGCCAACGCCGCATAAACCTTCAGAAAATTTCGAAGAGGAATGCTGTTCATCTTATGAGGTCCCAACCGGCCAATTCTGGACGTTAGTTTATAATTCTGTGATCCCGTGGCGTATTGCAAGAATTGGCGAAATTGCTTCTTCGAACACCACGCTTACATTGAAAAATTACAAGGGTCGGAACTGCTAGGAAAAAGGGTAAACGGGAACCACTTTGCTGTCGCGAACATCGGCTGTCGCGAACATCGGCCTTTAAACACACACACACACACACACACACACACACACACACACACACACACACACACACACACACACACACACACACACACACACACACACACACACACACACACACACACACACACACACACACACACACACACACACACACACACACACACACGCGCGCGCGCGCGCGCACACGCACACACACGCACACACACACACACACACACACACACACACACACACACACACACACACACACACACACACACACGCGCGCGCGCGCGCACACGCACACGCACACACGCACGCACGCGCACGCACACGCACACACACACACACGATATAAATACTTGTACGTCCGAACCGAATACTGGATGCCATTTCGCCAATTCTGAGACGAGCTTCTTTGTGGTATTCACTTGTTTTCCTTTGAAGAATGAACTAATAAATTGCACGATGGTGTCTCCGAAGCTGCTTCGCCGCATGCACCGTAGGTGAATCTAGAGAAACCGTTTCCCCGTTACTGTCGTATAGTTACAGCACATAAACGTAAAATAAAAGCAAGAACAACAGAAAGAAGGCGAGCAAGCAGCCCGGAGGGACCGCGCCCCCCGCTGTGCACGCGCTCCTCCCTTCGCCGTCCGTCTGTAGCAGACATGGCAATAATTGAATTACAGTAATGAAATTGAATTACTTTTCTCGGTAATTTGTAATGTAATGAATTCCTTTCTCGGGTTGGTAATTTAGTAATGTAATGAATTACTTTTTGCAGTAATTTCGCAGCAAAAGTAATTAATTCCTTTCGAAATTACTTTGACTAAAGTGCGCCACTACTCCTTCAATAGTCAACAAAGTAGAGTGCCGCGAAAGCAAGAACGACGTGCGGCAAGCGAAGCCAGCGTAACGGATCGGCAAAGGGGGACAGAGTTGTGCAGAACAGTGCGTCTGAGACCTCGTGTGTAGCAGGGGCAACCATTCTCCAAGTAGCAGGATACAAGGCGTCATGGGAATCCCGAAGGGAGAAATGGTGCAAAAAGGCTGGAGCTGAAAACTAGTTGCGAGCGCGGCGCAGCGGCACTCCCTGCTGCGTCGGCTAGTGCACAGTGGTGCCTGGTTACACTCAACACCACGGTGCGAGGGAGGATTGGGGCTGAGGGAGATAGGCGGAAGGGTCCATGACGTGAGGCACCGTGGCTTGAGCATTACTGAGCAGTGGGCACAAATGTGCAGACGTCGATTCTTGGGACTGCGGAAGCAATAAATAACCTAGCTTCTTCGGGCCCTTCAAATGGCGGAGACAGCTCCGTGCCAGCAAGACGCTGGGTTCGCCGGTCATTTCACGACTGTTCGACCACGTGTTTTTTTTTTTTTTTGTAATGGCCCGTGCTGTAGGAGAGAGGGAAGGAATAGCTCTCTGGGACAGAATTTGGCGGGAAGACGAAAGAATGTGTGTCCTTCGCGTCCGAAGAACAAGCTTTTGTTTTGTTTATTAGCTTTGATTAGTTTTTGCATGGATGGAAACTAGAAAGTAATTTAATTCCTCAGTAGAAGTAATCGTAATGTAATTTCATTACTTTTTAGGAGCAGTAATGAGTAATGTAATTTAATTACTTTTCTTAGATTTTCAGCAAAGTAATTAGTAATGTAATTTAATTCCTTTTCAAAAGTAATTTTGCCATGCATGGTCTGTAGGCATCTGGTTTTGCTCATGCGGTGAATGCCCAACTGTCACCAATACACACCAAACGGCAATGGCGTATGTGTGCCAGCTCCGCTTTCAGAGACTAGATCGCGCTTCCCAATACTTGCAAAAGAAAAAGAAAAAAAAAAACTAAATGACCGCGCGGGTAAGTGGAAAGGAGGGTTGGGCTATGGGCCTCTGAAAAAGAGCCTAATGTGAGGGAAGAAGCCTGTTCTCTTTTCGACAGTGTACGAACTTAATTGACATACAAGAAAAAATATATAAATAAATACCATGTTGACGAAAGTAATAACAAATATCGCACACTAAAAACAGAAGAGAACTGCGCTTCCCAGAGCTTATAGAAGGTTTCAGACATCGACTTAATACGGCATTCCTCAGTGCTAGCATGTAATTGGCTTCACATCACGTACATTAAAATTGGTTTTTAAAGAAAAAAAAACAAATATCTGAAAAAATTATTCCGACATCTGGCCACAAAAATTTTCATCCGATTGATTTGTCCGTCTCGAGCAGACGGGAGCACAAAACAGACACGTTCAGTTCGCCACACCAATTCGTCCGTCTAGACACCAAAATGTCCAGTCGGAAACCATCTCAATACTTTCTAGCTCATAAAAACATGTAGGAGAACGCTGTTCTCTCTTTCTTTTTTCTGCGCCTGAATAAGAGATTTCAATAAAAACCTGATATTATGAAGTTAAGAATCCCTTACTCTCCTCCTTCCTCCTGCATTGCTTGATTTCAATAAAATTTGAGAGAGAAATAAAGGGCCTTAGCGGAGCGAAATCATTTTTTTTTTTTCATTGCGCTTGACAGCATACAAACCCCATATATTTTTTTGTCTGTTCTATCTCGGCAAATGGTTAACATGCGCATGCGTTTTCCTGTATACCAGTTGCGTCTTATAAGATGTGCCGTCCATTTCATCCCATTGCAGTTGTTCGGGGCCACCTGTGAATCTGTATAAGAAACAAACAGCACAAGACCAAAAAGAGGTTGTTCTGGAAAATACAAGAATATAAATTTACAGGACCGAAATATAGAACGATGACGTACAATTCGAAAGGGAGGACTTCGATAAAATGTCCAGATGGTATTGTGCCGGTTTATCTGTCAGTATCACGTCCCCTAACACTTTCGCTGCACCATTTTCTGTTAAGTTTCCGTGTAATGTACAGCAGGGTCCTTTATCGAATGCAAGGCAGCAACCGTTATAGCGCCTGGAAATGGGCATGCACAAGACACAGTTCTGCTCCGCGCCGTCTACGCAAAGACAATTTGCTTCGCTTTTTAGTTTGCTGCTTTCTTTGCGGCCTCCGACAAAAGCACCGCAGGTCAACGTGAGTTACGTGCTTTGCGCGCTCCTGGGTGTTTGAGCCTGCCGCAAGCATCGGCACAAACAAGTCAGAGGAAACGGGGGTGGCTGGCGGGGGGCATGAGGAGTTCGTGAAGTAAAAAAAAAAATATCTCCTTCCAAGTAGACCAGAGGGAAGCGGTCTCGGGCTGCGGACATTACGGTGCAATGCCGAAAGCTGGGCAGGGGCTGCCGCATCCGGTCGTCCGAGTGGGGGGTAACCAAACACCGAGAGTCGGCGGGCACACCTCGGCAGTACGCTCGAGCTCCGCGTCAAAAGGGGCGCTCTTGGAAGAAAGCCGCGGCAACAGCAAAAAGCCTGGACCTCACAATTTCGACCTCACACAATGACGACCTCACTCAACCTCAAACTCACGCGTGAGGTTGAGGTCCAATTTCGTGACCTCACTCAAAACATTTCGAGCTGTCACCGACCTCACCTCAACCTCACCTCACTCCGTGAGGTTGAGGTCATTTTGAGGTTGAGGTCGACCTCATGAGGTCGAAACCTCATGAGGTTGCCCACCTCTGGTCGTCATATTTGGGAAATCCTTCCAAGAACACAATGACCGTCTAGTACGCGTCTTAAATTGTCTGCACAACGCCGCTCTAATCCTAAACTCGAAAAAGTGCCGCTTTGGAGAGCGCCAAGCGCTGGTGCTAGGACACCTTGTCAATGGTGATGGTGTAATGCCGGATCCCCAGAAAACTGCTGCTGTTGAGTCTTTTAAACCCCCGCAGACAGTGAAGGAGTTGCGCAGTTTTCTAGGGTTGTGATCCTAATTTAGACGCTTTATACATCACTTTGCTGACGTCGCTTACCCATTGACGTGCCTTCTCAACAAAATCTCCACTTTTGACTGGACACCAGACTGCGACGCGTCATTTCGTCAACTGAAGTTTCTTTTAATATCGAAACCCATCCTACGTCACTTCGATCCTGCTGCAGTGACAGAAGTTCACACGGACGCTAGTGGAGTCGGTCTCGGGGCAATCCTTGTCCAACGGCACGATGAACGAGAGCATGTTATCGCGTACGCAAGTCGTACCCTGAGCAAGCCGCAGCGAAACTACACAGTCACCGAACAGGAATGCCTGGCTGTAGTTTTCGCTGTGCAGCGTTTCCGTTCATATTTGTATGGACGATCGTTTACTATCGTAACTGACCATCATTCACTATGTTGGCTGCGGAACCTTCGAGACCCATGTGGTCGCCTCGCACGCTGGGCCCTCCGGTTACAGGAATATGACTTTGCCGTGGTGTACAAAAGCGGGAGGCGTCATGCAGACGCAGATTGTCTTTCTAGGATGCCAATGGCCACGACGGGACCTGACAGCGACGATTTCGACAATTATATATCGACCCTCGAGCCAGTGTTCCCCGACACGAATGTTTTCAAAACGAAACAGCAAAATGATACCAGTCTACAGCCTCTCTTTGCCGCCGCCCAAGCCAGCGTACCTACAAGCCGTTTTTGTGTGCGTGATGGCCTCCTATGGAAAAAGAGTTATTCGCCTGTCGGCCAGCGATACCTACTCGTAGTTCCCAAGACGATGTGCACGGACGTATTGCGTGTTATGCATGATCCAACTTCTGGGCATTTAGGATCGGTTCGAACACTCCACCGTGCTCAGAAAGATTTTATTGGCCCAGAATGCGCTCGACGATTGAACAATACGTTGCCAGTTGCAAGCAATGTCAACGCCACAAACGTCCAACTGCAACTCCATCTGGCTTGCTGCACCCTGTGAAGACCCCGACAGCTCCGTTTGATCAAGTAGGCATTGACCTCGTAGGTCCGTTTCCGAAGTCCGTGGATGGAAATCGCTGGATTGCAATCTGCGTGGACTATCTCACACGTTACTCTGAAACCGCCGCTCTTACATCTGCTACGGCCCATCAGGTGTCGCTTTTCTTGCTGCACTCAGTCATCTTACGACACGGGCCGCCACGAATTGTCATCACTGATCGCGGGCGACAATTCACTGCTGATGTTGTTGAAGAGCTCATGCGTTTATGCGCCGTAACTTTCCGACACTCGACGCCATACCATCCCCAGACAAATGTCTTGACTGAGCGCGTCAACAGAACGCTTATCAACATGCTAGCCATGTATATGGACGCAGGGCATAAGAACTGGGACACCATACTACCCTTCATCACTTATGCGTTTAATACCGCCACGCATGAGACGACTGGGTACAGTCCATTTTTCCTGCTCTATGTGCCAGACCGCCACGCTACTCCCTGGATACTATCCTGCCCTTCACAAGCCGTGAAGACCCCTGCCTGGCTGAGACCCTCTGTCTCGCCGAAGAAGCTCGGAGAATCGCCCGATTACGGTCTGGTGCTTCACAAGAACGTTGTAAAGTGCGACACGATGCCAGTCACCGGCGGGTCACGTACTCTGTAGGTTATTTAGTCTGGCTGTGGCGTCCAATTCGGCGCCGTGGCCTACATCAAAAACTCTTGGGCCACTATGACGGCCCATATGTGGTTGTCAAACGCATCAGCGATTTAACTTATGCAATAGCCCGCCTGACAGCATCAGGTCGTCGGTCTGCCAAAACCGAACTATGTCATGTTACCCGCTTGAAGCCCTGTTAGCCTCACACGACTCACGAATACGCCCAGAGGGCTTAGGCTGAGTAGGGGGGAAATGTCACGCCACTGACGACGAGGAAGAATTGTGCTGGTCTGGGAGAAAAAGAGGAGAAAGCGTTGGTGCCTGGGGGCTAGTAGGCTTCACCTTATCCCACTGCCATATCACTGTAAATAAACACCCCTTTTCTATTTCACCGTAACAATATATATATATATATATATATATATATATATATATATATATATATATATATATATATATATATATATATATATATATATATATATATATATATATATATATATATATATTGTTACGGTGAAGAAGAAATGGACATGGGCAGGACATGTAGTGCGAAGAGAGGATAACCGATGGTCGCTGAGGGTAACAAACTGGATTCCAAGGGAAGGAAAGCGTAGCAGGGGGCGACAGAAAGTTAGGTGGGCGGATGAGATTAAGAGGTTCGCAGGGGTCAAGTGGATGCAGCTAGCACAGAACCGGGTTAAGTGGAGAGATATGGGAGAGGCCTTCACCCTGCAGTGGGTATAATCAGGCTGATGATGATGATGATGATGATATATATATATATATACTATATCACGTTTAAAGACCGCCGTATAGAATGGCCGTTGCCTACTGTGCCACGGGAAGTCATCGGTTACGGCCGACAGCGCAGCGCCTGCGTACTGAAGCTCCGTCCTGTCTCTGCAGAATAGTTTGCGGGGCTTAATTGTCGCTGAGCGGAATATATTCCGCTCAGCGACAATTAAGCCCCGCAAACTATTCTGCAGAGACAGGACGGAGCTTCAGTACGCAGGCGCTGCGCTGTCGGCCGTAACCGATGACTTCCCGTGGCACAGTAGGCAACGGCCATTCTATACGGCGGTCTTTAAACGTGATATAGTAGGCAAATAAGTACATTGTTGAAGCAGACCCGCTCGTACGCTTCGCGCAATCGGGCGCCGGCAAGCAGCCTCCGTGCACAGACGCCGCCATAACCTCGGTTAACGACGCAAACCGAGGTCGCCAAGCTCGGTTTGCGATAACCGCGGTTAGGGGTGTAACCATGGTTTGGTCCGCCGTGTAACATGGGCTAACCACGGTTTCGCGTAACCGCGGTTACGCTAACCGCGGTTAATACCCTCTTTACACGGGCAGAGTTAACCACGGTTAGCGTAACTGCGGTTACGCGAAACCGTGGTTAGCCCCTTTACACGGCAGACCAAACCACAGTTACACCCCTAACCGTGGTTATCGCAAACCGAGTTTGGCGACCTCGGTTTGCGTCGTTAACCGAGGTTATGGCGGCGTCTGTTGACGGAGGCTGCTCGTCGGCACTCGAGTGCGCGAAGCGTACGAGCGTGTCTGCTTCAGCAGTGTACTCGTTTGCCCGTATTGAATAGCCGGTGTCTACTGTGCCGCCCGGCGTCTTCGGTTACGGCCTACAGCCAAGCGTCTGCGTACTGAAGCCCCGTCCTGTGTTCGCAGTATCGTTTGTGCGGCTTGGTGCTGAGCGCGGAACGTCAGAAAATGCGCGCTCTTAGCTTTATAATGAAAGTGCACAAATTCGCAACGCTTGCAGTGCGGGATGCTGCGAGCAAGCTGAGGTACGTTACACTTACCGCGGCGATGAAGCGAGCGAGCGCGGCGAACTACGGCGGGGTGCGTAACACCCTAGTCGTCGATAGGCTTAAATTATTTCTCTTCGAAGCCGCGGCGATCGGCGCTTTGGAACTGATCAACGCTGTCGAAATGGTGCACTCATGAAACATCTTTATTGTGAATCCTATTCTGCTGCCGTAAAATAACGATATGATAAACTTTGGCGATACATTAATCGCAGAGCTGGTACTATAAGCAGAACGGTGAGCCGCAATGTACCGGCGGCAGCTGTCTTGAACAGAAACTTGATAGTATCGCGGTTATCGGTCTTGCCAGCAATTTGCCGCTGAGTGATCAGGAGTGATTCAATTCTGATATTCGGCTGAGTATTCCAGGTGCCAATAAATTTAGCACGCTTTGTTTCTGACATCGGCGCTAGCGAACCGCCGTGTCGTTCGCGTACGGTCTGCGGGAGGAGGGGCCAACGCGGCGGTGTTTACGATGGTCGATGAGGTGCTGCCATCGTGCGGGGCTTCACCGCGTTGTTGACGCCTTGCCGGACGGCACTCCGGAAACTTCATTATAAATAAAATATTTGTAAATGCGGCTTCGTTCCTTAGATCACCGCGTCGCTTCGGTTGTACTTTATGGGCAATGGCGGCCGTAACCGAGAACGCCGGCGAGCTGTGTAAGCACAGCTAACCGCGATTGGCGGTTAACCGTGGTTAAGTTCGGTAACATCGGTTAAGCGTAACCGTGGTTAAGCCGGCCGTATAAATAGGGTATAACCCTGCCCGTGTAACAAGGGTAATAGATGCAAAGCTAATGCGGAGTATGAAATGATCGCTACCCAGAATTTCCTGCGTATTGTGCCGTAGTGTAGTGTTTGGTATTCTTCACTAACGAAAGGTCAGGGCGAGTATCTCCGGAGATGCTGTTTTCGATTCGCGTGGGATGCTGCGGATTCTGTGAGTAACGTCAGGGCGACGTCAGAAATAGTCGTTGCTAATTTACGACCTTTCACTGTAGCCCCACATGCAGGTATGTGCGTTGAAATTCCCGACTATTACGAGAGGATATGCTTTCGTAATCATTGCGGCCTTTTGAAAGATCTCGTCAAAGGTCGCCTTTCGGCGCTGCGGTCGACTATAAATATTTAGCACATACGTGCTTTTACTCGGCGCGTACTTGGTAATGGTTGAATAAAGGTATATTCTATCTCATTTGTGGGTTCTAAATATATTGCAAATGCTGTGCACAGTGAACCAAAATACATGCAGAAGGTGGTTTGTGTAGTCAGGAGGCTATGGTGTGGTTTAACGTCCCAAAGCGACTCAGGTTATGAGACGCAGTAGTGAAGGACTTCGGAAATTTCGGCCATCTGAGGTTTTTTAACCTGCACTTGTGATGGCTAAATCGCTTGCGCCGGAACTTGGGATACGTTTGCGCGTGGTCTCCGGGAATCGCCAAATTCTCCCCAATTGTGCCTGCTTGTGTCGCCTTTAGTCCGAAAACCGGATACGAGAAGGGTCGCTGAACAACAGGCTGGAATGCGGGGACGACGCGCTAATGACGACTAAACGTGCGCTGTTGCGAGGATGGCGAGGGTTCCGGGAACGGGAAGAAAGGACCCGAGCTGACAAGGAAAGCAACAGAAGGACGGTGGAGCAGAGAGGAAGGAGAGACGCTCTAGAGCCGGTCAACCCAGCCTCGTCTCCCGAGGGGCGACTGCCTGAAGATACGAAGATGGCTAGCTAGTCCTGACGGCGCGTATATTGAGCTCTCCGTGTAAACGGTCACCACCTGCGCTGCCGGCAGCTATGGTCATCATCTCCGACCTCAAGCATAGGATCACCGCAGTGGCGTCCAGACGCAGCCTCAAGACAATCGGGTGAGCGGGGGCATCCAGCTCTGATTAAAGGGAAGCTGAAGCACTTTTCGAAAAAATTTAGTTTTGGGCAGTATTTGGTTGTTTTTGGTCCACTGAACAAGAATATCGCATTAAAAAAGGGCTTAAATAAACGCAAACAGCTGTTTTTTAGAAGAAAACGCGCGCCAGCGCCTCAGGGCGCCGAGCGAACGCCACTGTCGCCTGTGAGTGGTCGGGACCGTCGTGACGTCATCTACGGGTGTCCCGCGGGTCTCCAGCCTGCACCGAAGGCGTTGCTGCGTAGTGCGTTGCTAGCGCGTTGCTTCAGTTGGCTGGAAGACCTAGTCTTGAAAATTATGGATTGTGCGGGCAGTAGTGAAAAGTTTGGACTCTCGCCATATATGTTCGAGCCATCAGCGGCTGCAGTAAACGGCGGAACCAACGACGCCGCGGAGTGCGCCGATGGAGAAAGTGACGCCGCGACATTTTCACGGGTTGGAAATCTCCTCTGGTACGTATGTTTTGCGTAGGTGCTTGTTTTTACATATCTTTGCGAGGTAGATGTGCAAGTGGTAATAAAGTGAATTACGTCAAAACGCTGTTGCTTACTGGCTGCTGCATAACAGCCGAAACACCAGACACCTGCAATATCGAATTCAAAACGCCGGCATGCTTACACGAGTCACGCGAGGTAAAGCATTTGTTTTTCATTTATTTAGAGCACGGTGCCTACTTACATCCGAAGGCCTTTTATTACTACGAAAGAGCGCCAAACCTGTTTAGTGAGTTCACTGCTGGACTGCAGTGTAACGAGATGACAGAGGAAGCTATTCGTGTGTGCTATTAAGTGCGCCCCTGTATTTTTTTTTTTTTCTGTCGTCCTACGAGATGTAGTAGAGTGGAGAGCTAGGTGAATTTTGGCGCCGCTTTCTTTTGGCGAAGGCCGCTCTTGGAGGTGGCGAGGCGTTATTGTTGTGCGGGAACACTGACGAAACGACTCCGGGCTTCAGTCGCGCTGATTTAATTGGAATTCCGAGTGCTCGCATCGTTCCCAAGCTCCGATAATAGTCACTGTCACGGAAATGGTTCGAGCACAACACAGTTGATTTCGTAGGTACGAAATTTTTCCTCTTCACGGCAGAGACCCATCGCGCTGAAAGTTTCTTGTCCTTTGGAAACGTGTGAAACACCACATCGTCCCGGCCGCCAGTGTTCGCGCAGCCGAATGCTGCGCAGAACGACGGCATGATGGCCACTTGTCGCTACACCCACTCCACACAGAACGCTCGAACTAGAAAAAACAAACCGCACTAGCAAAGGATTACGTTGAATCGTCGTTCGCCACACCAAAGCGCGAGACGCAGCGGAGCAACCAATGCGGGACGGGCAGGACGGCCAGCCGGCTCCCCGTGAATGGCGTCACTTCCGCCAGCTCTCCAATTTTGCCATCCCCCAACCCGGCGCTTCCGGAGGCGACGGGGGCGTGTCCGCGGCGGGTTTTTAAAAGGCGATTGCGGCTGTTCTAACGGACAGAATCGAGAAAAAAGTTACACATATGATTTTCAAGGTCTTTTCTTCCCAACCACAGCATTTCATGGAATTTGAAAACCGCTTCAGCTTCCCTTTAAATCTGTTACTGGTCCTATTTCGTGTGTGACTCCTGCTTTCCACCCAGAAAAGAGCCCTATAGCCGGGACATCACAATGGTGGCAGCGGTATTTTCGGGTCTGGCATAGTTCTTAATCAGATCTCTTTGTCACGGAGAGTGGGAGGGAGGCATAGAATCCGGCCGACTGGCTATAGGAAGTTGTCAGCATCGCTTCTTGCGCCGATAGTCGGGTGCTGTACCTCTGTAAGTGTAAGATGGCAGGCGCTGCCAAACAGTTTGTGTGGCATGATGCAGCGGCCAGGGAGCAGACAACATTTTCTAAGTTCAAAGAAGTTATGATCGCGAGGTTTGAAACGGAGCCGTTGAGATTGCGCATTCAGCGGTTTATGGATGCCCGACAGGTGCCTAGCGAAGATGTCGGATCCTTCGCAACGCGAGTACAGAAGCTAGTCCAGCAACAATGGCCGATGAACTTGAAGCAATGGACGAGAAAAGCAAAATCAAGAAAGAATTGCTGCAGGATCAAATGAGATCGCAGTTTGTGAATGAGCTGAGGGACAGTGTGCGGCGTTTTGTCATGTCGCGTGGTCCGCGGACGTTTGACAATGCGGTCGCCTGCGCTGTCAGCGAGGAAGCGAACGAACTCCTCAGGGGCGCCATGTCTGAGATACGAGTCGTCGACAAAGAAGAAAGCTCGTCTCGCAAAGAGATAGAGTAAATGAAACAACGATTAGAGGACATTGAGAGGTTGCTTACTGCATCACAGCTCCATATGGGCGGCGTTATTCACGATGCTTCGTATGCGGCCGAACTGGTCACTTTGCTCGTAACTGCGCTGAGCATATACACTCCAAGAAACAGTCCATTCCAAAAACGAGTAGGTCGCTCCTCTGACTGCGGGTTAGAAGGGGTTAAAGAAAAGCAACAGGGGGGTTCGGTGAATAGGTCCGCTGTAGACGGGAAGATAGAGAGTGTACAAAAGTGTACAAATCGAGGGCACAGCGATCTCGGGAGATCCTCTTACAGTAGTACGATATTCGGAGGAAACTATTCCGGTAGTACAGTGCCGCGTAAACGGGAGTGAAGTTGAAATGTTAACTTACGCGGGCTCTCACATTTCGCTCATTTCTGAACGGGCTTTCAAGAGATTGCAAGAGCGATGTCCTGACAAATTTACTAGCGCGGTAAGCTCGCATGGGTGCTTCGTGGGCATAACTGGGAGTAAGATCGACATCCACGGCTGTTTTTCTTTGCAAATTTCCGTAGAAAACAGAACCTTTTTTCATGACTGTTTTGTGATTGCGGATGGGCCTGCAATCCCAGTAGACGGAATAATCGGACAGGACATCATGTCGGCCCAGCAAATTAATATTTTAACAACTGAAGAGGTCTTGGATCTGCAAGAGTGCCAAATTCCTATTAAAAAAATGCCGAGCTGAATCCGTGAGAGAGGTCCCTCAAGCGCTAGCTGTCCTAGATGATGCGCCCGAACGCATATCCGTGAGGCTGACGTGCCCTTGCACTGTACCGGCCTTGTCGCAAATTATTTGCTGGGCAAAGCTGGCGAAACCCGTACGCGTAGGCCAGGTTGACATCGTCGAGGTTGATGCTATTTTGGCACATGGATTGATAGGGTCCGCGACTCTAGTGAAGCCAGACGAAAGATGCCGCGTTCTCGTCCGCCTTGCAAACCTCATTAAAGTGGAAATAACTCTGCCCCGAAATAAGAATATTACTACTTATCTGTGCGCTGTGGAAGAACCAAAAGACGAAAAAGTGCTTGCGGTCACAGATAATTGCCAGGCATTGACAGATCAGATCACGTCTCTCTTTAATGTGTCTCACATACCTGAGGAGGACTTGGCCCAACTGAGGAAAGTAATCAAGGCATACACTGCAGTTTTTTCTTGAGACAACTTTGACCTCGGTCAATGTAGGGCAATCAAACACCACATAGACACACGGGGCGCATCTCCTGTGTATCAGAGGGCCTACCGCATTCCGTATGCGCCGCGCGAGGAGTTGGCCAAGCAAGTGCAGGATATGCTGAAAACCGGAATCATAGACAATTCCAAGTCCCCGTGGGGTTCGCCTGCACTATTGGTTGAAAAGCCAGATGGGTAATTCCGTTTTGTAGTTGACTATAGGAAGCTAAACAGTGTCACCAGAGTGGACCCGTATCCGCTGCCAGATATCCAAGAGACCTTGCATGCCCCAGTTGGGATCGGCCAAGTACTGCTTGGTTGTGGCCTTGGCCTCTGGCAAATCGAGATGGATCCTTCTGATAAGGAAAAACGGCGTTTAACACGACCCGTGGTCATTATCAATGGACAAGGATGCCCATGGGATTCGAGTCCTGCTGTCTGACAGCGAACCACCGACGTTGTGCTCGAGGGGTTGACTGGCCACATATGCCACGTGTACATGGATGACATAATCATTTATAGCTCTACGATCGAGCAGCACATGATAGATATTGAGGCAGTGCTGAGGAGACTGAAAGGTGCCGGACTGAAATCGAAGCCTAGAAAGTGCGAATTTTTGAAGGCGAAAGTGAAGTACCTAGGGCATGTAGTGTCTGCCAACGGCGTGCAACCAGATGAGGAGAAAGTTGAGGAGGTTCTTCGCTTTCCTAACCCAAGCGGTGTCAGACAGGTGCGAGAGTTTCTGGGCTTAGTAGGGTATTATCGGCGTCACATCGCAAACTTTGCACAAATGGCTAAGCCACTGACATTGCTAACAGCAAAGCACGCACATTTAGAATGGACGGCCGAGACACAAACAAGCTGCTTTCGAGAATCTGAAAAGAAACCTCTTTGAAGCGCCAATAGTCAAGTCCCCTGACTTTAGGAAGGAGTTTATCCTTAAAACCGATGAGTCACAGAGCACGGTTGAAGCAGTCCTGTCGCAAAGGTTAGAACAAAATGAACATCCGGTGGCTTTCGCAAGTCGTCAGCTAAATAAGGCGGAACAAAATTATAGCGCAGCAGAAAAAGAATGCTTGGCTGTTGTATGGGCTGTCCGCCACTTTCCCTGTTACTTGTATGGTCGCAAGTTTAAAATAGTGACAGACTGCCAACCGCTTAGGTGGCTTATGAACATCAGGGATCCTAGCTCGCGACTGGCACGCTGGAACCTTCAGCTTCAAGGTTATGACTTTGAAATAGAGCAGAGCGGGAAACGTGCATGCAAACGCGGATGTCTTGAGTCGGGTGCGCTCGGAACCAGACTCTGAAGTAAAGACCACAGCTTTTATTCCAGTTATTGATGAAGAAAAGCTGAAACAAGAGCAGCAGAAGCAAGCGAAACTTCAAGAATTGAGGGATAAATTAGCTGGCGACCCGAAGTATTCAAGGGGATACGCATTGAGTGCATCTGGCTTGCTCTTTAAGGTGTGCCCGTATACCCGACGCAAAGGCCAGGCGCGGCTACCAGAGAAAGATACATTGTACCGCACAACCTGGTTAGAGATGTGTTATGTGCATACCAAGACGCAGCATACTCCGGTCATTTCGGGGCCAAGAAAATGAGACAGAAAATTTAATTGAAGTATTTCTGGCCAAAAATGAGAAAGTCGATTGCCCAGTACTGCACTCAGTGCGAATCCTGCCCGTAACGAAAAACACTAAAAAACAGGAAACGCGCTCCGCTTGAGGAGTTTGGAGAGTTGAGCGCACCTTTTGAGAGAACGGCCATGGATGTTATTGGACTCTTACGGACAACCAGTAATGGGAAGAAGTACGTCCTAGTATTCTCCGATCATCTGTCAAGATTCGCGGAAGCCATTCCCATAATTGACCAGAAGGCGCCAAAAGTGGCGAGGAGCTTTGTGTGCTCAAACAGCTTCTGACTGTCCAAGGGAGCAATTTCACTTCAAAGGTTATGAGAGAAGTGTGTCAGCTTCTAAAGGTCAAAAAGCTGAGAGCAACAGCATACCACCCAGAATGTAATGGGGCAGTAGAACGGCTGAACCAGACTCTTAAGCAGCTGCTCTCCCATGTTGTGGCACGACGTAATTTTCGCATATAACACCGCCTTTCACGAGAGTACTCATGAGATGCAGTTTTTCCTAATGTATCGCCAAGACTCAGACATGCCGCAAGAGGCATTTGAGGAGTGTGGGGGTCCCAAGTACACCGTCATGGGCGATTATCGGGCAGAGCTGTCGTTGCGACTGCAGCTATCTCAGTTCAGTTCAGTCGTTCAGTCGTGTCCGACTCTTCGTGACCCTATGGACCAAATTACGCCACGCTTTCCGGTCTCTCACTATCTTCCTACCATCACATAACTTCCTTTGCAGCGCCTCGAGGATGCCACCTAACCACCGCGTTCGCTGCCTACCCCTTCTCAGGTGACCCTCAACCTTTCCCAACATCAAATCTTTCTCCAGCGACTCCTCTCTTCTCATCAGATGACCAAATTAGCTGAGCTTTAACTTTAGAATTTGACCCTCCAATGAGCAGTCAGGGTTTATGGTCGGCAATATCGACTGATTTGATCTTCTGGCAGTCCAAGTGACTCTCACGAGTCTCCGCCAGCACCACAATTCAAACGCGTCAATTCTTCGGTGGTCAGCCTTCTTCACAGTCCAACTCTCGCATCCATACATCACAACTGGAAAGTTGTTATGTATGGATGCTTGTAACTTCCGAGATGGCAAAGAAAGCTTTGGCTTCCGCCTCCACGGTCCGGAAAGCGAGATATGACATTAAAACCGCGGAAGCAGAGTTCATGGCAGGAGATCGGGTCTTGCTCAAAGTTGAGCACAGTGAAAGGGGGCTGTCACATAAACTGGCGCCAAAATGCAAAGGCCCCTACCGCATCGTGGAAAAACTAGGCACCGTTTCGTGTTCGGAGCAGTGAAGGGAGGCACCCAACTTTCACTGCGCATGCGAACAGAGTGAAGCGCTACCAAGAAAGGGCCCCACAAAGTGATTCAGAACAGGAAAGAATCGAAGCTTGCACGCATAGCGCACCGCCTTAGAGCAGTTGCGATGACGTGATTTCACCTGTGACAACAAGCTCTATAGATCCCGAAATCATTCACGGCATTCTGACACATGGTCAACATTTACGGCCGCAAAATGCTGAAGACGGTGATATTCAACCCAGCAGCACTGCCGAGGGTGACGTGGATAATTCACAGGCCATAGGGTCGCTGGCAGTGGAAGAGAACAGGGACGAAAATTCCGAACTGTCGACAGAGCCAGACCGTGAGCTGATATTGCATCCCAATGTGTGGGATATGTACTATCCCGTGTCTTAATTGATAACGCCGTGAGCCTGCCAGTAAGTTTCACCCATGTACAAAACATAGTATGATACCCTTTACAGAACACTGTTCTGTTGTCTATAGCTTTATTTTTGTACTCTTGTGTTTAGTTTTACTTGTATTAATATTAAGGACTCAGTTTAATCATGTGTATATCAGCCTGCATATACCATTTTCAGACCCCCTTTACAATGTGTATCCGTTGCAATGCTTTGCTAAAGGGAAGAATGCGTACACGCATTTTTGTTCATTGTAAAATAGTCGCCAGTAGAGCCACTTGGTTCTCAACAGATGTTAGGGAACTGGATTACCTCGCTGTTGTGTGTGAAATGAGGACTTCTTGTATATTGTATAGACAGTGATGCGATTGAACTCATCTGCGATGTGCCTTTGTGGCGGTACGCATACAGCTCAGGGTTAACAACGTATGGACACAAGAATCGATGTGACGGTGCACTGACTTCGAAAAAAAAAAATGAAAACTATGGTGAGCGAATGTGATGGCTAAATTGCCTGTGCCGAAACTTGGGATACGTTTGCGCGTGGTTCCGGGAATCACCGAACTCTCCACAATTGTGCCTGCTCGTGTCGCCTTTTGTCCGAAAACCGGATACGAGAAGGGTCGCTGAACGACAGGCTGGAATACGGGGATGACGCACTAAGGACGGCTACACGTACGCTGTTTTTTTTTTCTTGTATTTTCACATTTATTTTCATTGTTAGATACATGTATACATGGTTATCAATATTACAGAAGGAGGTCCCGAAGTAAAAACTGTCCGGGGGTCCTCCTATGACAAAATGAATAAAATTCGCGGGTAACATACTAGGCAGTTATAAGAAAACAATATACAGGCATGCAGAGAACAAATTATAATACTAACAATAATATATAATCCAATGCAAACTACAAACAGTATAGAAAATTCTAAATAATCAAGAACTGGAAACAAAAGCGCACTAATTGCTAAAATCTTAGAATGCAGATTTCAGCAGAGAATGCAAGGATGGCGAGGGTTCCGGAAACGGGAAGAAAGGACCCGAGCTGACAAGGAAAGCAACAGAAGGACGGTGGAGCAGAGAGGAAGGAGAGACGCTCTTAACTCCGAGAGCGAACACTGGCGCCGCTGCGATCGCCGCAGTTTGACGTCACGGCAAGGACTCCGCCAGCCGGGCTGCTGCTCCTCCCGGCCGATGCCGGCTCCTTTCGTTCGTTTTCGCTCGGGAATAATCATGGTGACTTATTGCTCAGTGCACAGTGAAAATCACTGAAGAAAGCCGGTGTAAGCTTCCACTTTACCCAAAGTTGTTCAAAATGAAGGAGGTTAGATTGATAAAGTTAAGAATATGGAAGCAACCGTCGGCAACCGTCGGTGTACAAGATATAGGTGAGCCGTACGTGTAGCGACGCTTTTACGGGCTGTTTGTCAACTAGTCTTTTTTTTTTTTAATTATCAGTGTACAAGAACAAAACTATTGCCAGACGCTGTTCCATCCGTCAACATTCCCGTGCGTCCTAGCGATGCAAGGCGATCGCTCCCGGGATCGACGAAGCGGCGGCGTAAGTAAATCAGCCATTGCTCAAACTTTCGTTTCCTCGATCTTTGTGTCAGTGAGTGCTCAGACATTTTGCTCAGTAGCAGAATGTCCAAGCTGAATCAACTGGGACCCTGCTTAAGTTTTTGTTTAAAATGTGTCTCACGGCAGTGGTGTTCTCGTGTTCATTCATGCCGCGAAATTTGATAGTCCGCACAGCTATGCTGGTCTTTTTGTTTGAATGCTGATATTTTCCAAATTTTCCAAGACATGGGGCGCAGATTTAATGCAACGCGTCCCTAAAAACAGCACTTCAGTAAGGGTTGTGATAGGGAATCTTTTTTTTTTTTTTTTTTTTTTTTCCGGGCTCCGCGAAGCCCTGCCTTAGCTATGTCTCAGACTTGTGTGCTATGCAACAAGCGTGGCTTTAAAGTGCACGTGATGTGCAGCTGCTCTGCGCTTTTCTGAGGTAATGCCCAAACTTCGTTAAGGCCTTGTTTCAGTGTTTTTTGAGGTTGTAGCCTGAATCACTCTATCTGATTCCAGGTGAAAGAGGCGTTCCCGCAAAGTCGTACCAGTTCTGCGCACACGCAGAGGCTTTGACAACACACAAGAATGGGGACAGTAGTGAAAATTCGAGCGCTGTTCCCATGGACGATGCTGCACAACTAGAAGAGGAGGTGGAAGTTATAGATTGAGACGGTATGTTTACCTATGGATACGCTATGCGGCCACTATTCCTTTGTGATGATTCACATTGACGTGAATGATTTTTATCAAGCATTCAGAAAAAAGAAAAACATTTATATATCCCGCATTGTCTTTAGTTCTGACCATGAAACTGAAATAGATGAGTAAGCTAGAATCGTGATAAATTATCGGCTTTTGCTTCCTCACCACTACTGTTGATTAAAACAAAGAATTAATACCTTAAACAATCTCTATATTACTGCAGTAAATTCGAGTGGAGAGCTTGCTACAACATAAAAATGAAGTAATGAAACCCCAAGTCAACCGTAGATACACGAGGAATATTTTTTTATCTAGCCACGTTACCAAATGTACATGAAAATACTGCATTTCAACCTTATCACTCTAAGCATAATGTTACCCTAAGAACAGAGAAGGACTGGCCTGTTTAAACAAGACCCCTTTTTCATCCTCTTCACATATAGATTCAATGAGCTGTTTGTAGTATTTAACAAAACGAAAAAGTTTTCAAATGCGTGACGGAAATTTAGTGATATCTCTGTATCTGTAAAGAGTGGTTTAGATGGCATAATAACTCTGTCGTTTTTTTTTTTCTCAAGGACCAACACACAGCGCTAACCAACGCACAGGAAGTTCTGAAGATATGTAATACAGTTTTATACACTTTTGCCTGTTTCACCTGCAGCTGTTTTTTTTTTTTTTTTTTTGACAGAGCTTGCGCTTTTTTCTTTTCAGGAGTTACCGTGAAGGTTCAGAAGCTTTTAAAGGGGGCTGGGATTCAGCTCAGCGCGAACGACATCTTCAAGCAAAAACAGCTAATAACGGTTGCAAAAATCATTGATGAAAGTGGTTTATCTGCTTCACTAAGACAGCGACTTGTTTCGCACGCTTTGTTCACATAGGAATTTATGCTCCTCAGTGAAAGGGAGACTGGAAAGAAATTTGCAAGTTAGCAGTGCCCCCAAGACATCCCATGTGCGCACGGCTGCGGCGCAATAGGCATAGGCGAACGGAATGACGGAAATGTTTACGACACGGTTAATAACTCGTATTTCTGGCCATTAAAATGCACGTTGCTCTTGGCAAATCATGTGTAATTGCTTATCAAAAATGCTCGACAAGTAAGATGATTCTAATAAAGTTTTAATCAGTAGCCTCTTTTCAATAAAAATCCGTGCACATATTTCACAGCCCGCAGTCCATAATGCGCGCTCTAAGCAACGTCCACAGCAAAACGGTACAAATTTATCGTGTCGCAGGCGTATCATCATCATCAGCAGCCTGACTATACCCACTGCAGGGCGAAGGCCTCTCCCATATTTCTCCACTTAACCCGGTTCTGTGCTAGCTGCATCCACTTGACCCCTGCGAACTTCTTAATCTCATCCGCCCACCTAACATTCTGCCGCCCCCTGCTACACTTTCCTTCCCTTGGAATCCAGTTTGTTACCCTAAGCGACCATCGGTTATCCTCTCTTCGCACTACATGTCCTGCCCATGTCCATTTCTTCTTCTTAATGTCCACTAGAATGTCGGTAACTTGAGTTATTTCTCTGACCCACTCTGCACGCTTCCTATCTTTTAATGTTACCCCTACCATTTTTCGTTCCATAGCCTTCTGGGTTGTCCTCAACTTAAGTAGGACTCTCTTGGTTACCCTCCACGTTTCAGCGCCATAGGTGAGTACAGGTAAGATGCAATTGTTATATACTTTCCTCTTTAGCGATACCGGTAAGCTGCTAGACATAATCTGCGAGTGCTTGCCAAATGCGCTCCATCCCAATCTTATTCTTCTTGTTATTTCCTTTTCATGGTCCGGATCTGCGGTTACTACCTGTCCTAAGTAGACATATTCGCCTACTACTTCCAGTACTTCGCTACCTAATGTAAATTGCTGTTCCTTCCCGAGGGTGTTGAACATTACCTTAGTCTTCTGCATATTGATTTTCAAGCCTACCTTTCTACTTTTCCTGTCTAGGTCATCAATCATTATTTGTAGTTCATCTCCCGAGTTGCTTAGCAAGGCAATGTCATCAGCAAATCGCAGATTACTGAGGTATTCTCCATCTACCCTTATCCCTAACTGCTCCCATTCCAAGTCTCTGAATACTTCCTCTAAGCAAGCTGTGAATAGTACTAGGGAGATTGTGTCTCCTTGCCTAACACCTTTCATTATGGGGAATTTTGTTACTTTCTTTATGCAGAACTATGGTTGCTGTGCAGCCACTATATATATCTTCCAGCACTTTCACGTACGGCTCGTCTACCCCCTGATTTCGCAATGCCTGCATCACCGCCGAGGTTTCAACTGAGTCAAATGCTTTTTCGTAATCAATGAATGCTATGTATAAGGGCTGGTTATATTCCGAGCATTTTTCTATCACCTGATTGATGGTATGGATATGATCGATAGTAGAGTACCGTTTCCGAAACCCTGCTTGATCCTTTGATTGATTGCAGTCTAAGGTTGTCCTGATTCTATTAGCGATTACCTTAGTAAATACCTTATACGTAACAGACAGTAAGCTGATTGGTCTGTAATTTTTAAGGTCCTTAGAGTCCCCTTTCTTGTGAATGAGGATAATGTTTGCATTCTTCCATGCTTCCGGTGCCGTCGATGACACCAGGCACTGCGTATACAAGGTGGCCAGTTTTTCTAACACGATATCCCCGCCGTCCTTCAGCAAATCCGTAGTTATCTCATCCTCTCCAGCTGATTTCCCCCTTTTCATAGTTTCTAATGCTTTCTTGACCTCGTCCTTCCTCACTGGTGGAACGGCTGAATGTTTGTCCCTACCGCCAATCTCATTACGGTCCTGGCTACTTTGGCTACTGTAGAGATTTGTATAGAACTCCTCAGCTACTTTGACTATCTTATCCATATTCGTGATGACGTTGCCCGCCTTGTCCCTTGTCGCATACATCTGGTTTTTGCCTATGCCCAATTTCTTCTTTACCGCTTTAAGGCTTCTCCCGTTCTTTACAGCATGCTCAATTTTCTCCATGTTATGCTTGCTTATATCGGCCACCTTGCGCTTATTGATTAGCTTTGATATCTCGGCAAATTCGATCCGGTCTGTTGGATTGGAAGCTTTCATACTCTGGCGTTTCTTAATCAAATCTTTCGTCTCCTTAGACAGCTTACCGGTATCCTCTCTAACTATCCTACCGCCTACTTCTACCGCGCACTCAGTAATGATATCTCTGAAATTATTGTTCCTTGCCTCTAGGGTAATGTCGCCATCCTCAGTTAGAGCTGAATACCTATTCTGTAACGAGATCCTGAACTCTTCTGCCCTCCCCCTCACTGCTAATTCGTTGATGGGTTTCTTTCTTACTAATCTGTTGCGTTCCTTCTTCAGATTTAGGCTAATTCGGGACCTCACCATCCTGTGGTCACTGCATCGCACTTTCCCGATTACCTCTACATCTTGCATAATGGCGGGGGTTGAACACATTATGAAGTCAATTTCATTTTTAGTCTCTCCGTTAGGACTTTTCCATGTCCATTTCCGGTTCTTCCGTTTGCTGAAGAAGGTATTCATGATTCGTAAGTTATTGCGCTCTGCAAACTCAACTAGTAACTCCCCCCTGCTATTCCTAGAACCAATGCCATAGTCACCTACTGCCTTGTCTCCTGCCTGCTTTTTCCCTACCTTGGCATTGAAGTCGCCCATTAGTACAGTATACTGCGTCTTTACTTTTCGCATTGCCGATTCTACATCTTCGTAGAAGCTTTCAACGTATAGACCTATACAATCATGAAGATAGTGACTCCACGCACATCATCAGTTCTCCTTCCATCCATCCATCCATCCATCCGGCGCTACTAGAGCCGGTCAACCCAGCCTCGTCTCCCGAGGGACAACTGCCTGAAGATACGAAGACGCCTCGCTAGTCCTGGCGGCGCGTATATTGAGCTCGCCGTGTAAACCGCCACCACCAGCGCTGCCCGCAGCTATGGCCATCATTTCCCACCTTAAGCATCGGATCACCGCAGTGGCGTCCAGGCGCAGGCTCAAGACCATCAGGTGAGCGGGGGCATCCAGCCATGATTAAATTTGGCTCTATTTCGTGTGTGATTCCTGCTCTCATCCCCGAAAAGAGCCCTATAACCTGGACATCACACACTGTCGTGACGCTGGGACTAAGTCGACCCGGCCTTCACTTGGCAGCGTGCAGAGACTCCGGGTTGAAGAAGGATTGAATCTTCGAAGTTGGTAAAATATATACAAGCAGGTTTAATGGCACTTTGAGAAAAACTTATCTACATGAAAAAGAAGGGTATATCAGCAAAATGGCAAGCGTTAAGAGTTCATAGCGAGAAGCGCCTGGATGAGCCGTTTACCCAGGGCTCAGAGCGTCATTTCGTGCTCTGCAACGTCCTTAAAACCCCCTATGTCCAGCCCCTCTCTGAAGATGCTGACCAACCAGTTCCAGGGCACGCCCCTCAGATATCGGCATCCAATCGAACACATCACTGCACTGATGGTCTGATGCACTGACTGGTCCAGTATTGTTTCGTTGGGCGTGGTCACTTGTTGGCGGGTAGAGCTTGGGAACGGCGAGGAGGTACATTTCTATTCTTCTGCAAAGATCTGATGTGGTGTTTCCGGCAAGTGGATTTCCTTCTCAGAAACCCAAGTGCACGTGCGCGTCGCATACTGCTCCCAGCATTGTCCCTTTCCGACAATTGCAACTCTTTCCTGCGTTCCCGGGAAATCCTCTAATGGCCGTATTCGTCATGCTCCTTTCTTGTCCTGTACGTCAGCGGACGTGTCAGTCTGTCGTCTCCTTTGGACATTCCTCACTGGACAATAGCGCTTCTCGACGGGAAGGGGGAACAATTGAACAAAAGCACATCCGGCTATTTCCCACAGGGCGACATTTCTTTGTATTTTTCTTGAGGTTCCCTTGACAGGGCCAATTTGGCATTTGCAGGGTCTCGACAAAGCAAAACAGGCTCACACAAAAGGATTCATGGAAACAGGCTCACTTAGCGCCCTTGCACCAACAGCACATATCCACAGCACATATCCATGCCCACAGGCGAGCAATAGAGCGCGCAAGTGCGGACCATGCACGGTCATAATAGCCTCCTCCCCCGCCAGAAGAGTCACGGAGGGCAGCAGTCGCAGCTGCTGCATGAAGAGACGACTTAATGGCCTGCACATGAACGCTTGAAGCTCGCTGTTGCTTGTCGCGTTGTCTTGATTGTCGTAGGCCAAATTCCTTGAGCTGTCTCTGAAACTCAACCACATGTCTAAGCAAGCACTCGGCTCCCGTCTGAAGAGACCAGGTGAAAAGAAAACTGCTATCGTTGTCCGAGAAGCCCACACTCAAGACGTTCAGGACCCACGTATGCCTAGAAAACCAAATGTGCTGCTTTACATAGTCACACATATACAAGCGCACGAAAAAAAAAAGAACCTGAGTATCAATTTGGATACATGGTGAGGAGCACCTCGGACCGCTTAGAAACAGCGGCTAAGCGCGTCCGCATTCCCATTTAACTTTCCCTTTTTGTATGTTATTTCAAAATTGTACTGCTGTAAAATCAAGCTCCACCTCAGAAGGCGACTGCTCTTCGATGTCGCAGTTTGCAGCCAAGCCAGGGGGCAATGGTCGGTCTCTACGGTGAATTTGGCCCCTCCAAGATAGCACTGCAAATTTTGAATGGCCCATAGAATGCAAGCGCACTCTTTCTCTGACGCGCCATAAGCCCTCTCACTAGAACTCAGTTTTCTGCTTAGGTAGAGCACGGGGTGCTCATTACCGTCGTCATCTCTCTGGCAGAGAACAACACCTAGCCCTCGATCACTTGCATCACACTGGACCGTGAATTCTCGGTCATAGTCTGGAGCTCGCAATACCGGACAGCTAATCAGCACAGCCTTCAGGTTTACGAAGGAGGCTTCCTTTTGTTCGTCCCAGACTACATTTGTCGGTTCTGTCCTGCGGAGAGCGTCGGTCAGAGGGCTAGCCAAAGCTGAATAGTTAGGGATGTAGTGATTGTAGTATCCCGTCAGCCCCAAGAATGCCCGAATTTCCGTCTTCGTGCTCGGCCGCGGGTAGTCTGCTACCGCAGAAATCTTAATCTCGCTGGGTTTCCTCAAACCTTGACCTACATTGTGACCCAAGTAGTCCACGGTCACCCTTGCCAGGCAGGTATCCCATTCGCGCTTGTTTTCATAGCACAGTCCCCTCAGGACGCGTTTGAGTAGAATGCCATCTTTCTACGCTGTTGCTCGGCGGATGGTGGATCGAGCTGTGCACTACCTTAATGCCGCATCGCTCGAGAAATGAGGTGGTGAGGACACTTGTGAAAACGCTACCCTGATCACTTTGGACCTCGGAAGGGAATCCAACTCGTGCAAACACTGGGAGCAGCGAATCCACTACACTCTCGGACGTCACTTCGCGCAGCGGAACAGCTTCTGGAAACTCTGTGGCTGGGCATAACATAGTGAGGATAAACGATACCCTGACTCTGTCACAGGAAGTGGCCCAACTACATCTATTACTAACTGGTGAAACGGCTCGGTAATGATTGGTACTAACACCATCGGAGCTTTCCACTTATCTTGCGTCTTTCCAACCCGCTGGAACGTGTCGCATGACCGTACAAAATTTTCCATGTCCTTAAAACATCCAGGCCAATAGTATTCTTGCAACAGCCTCTGCTTTGTTTTCCTTATTCCAAGGTGACATGACCACGAGCTGCCATGAGAAAGTCGCAGTAAGTCTTCGCGGTACTTTTGGGGAACGACTAATTGGTCCCGCTCTACTCCTCGCTTATCCTTGAATAAGCGATACAGCACTCCCTTTCTCATCTCGAAAGAAATATTCTTTGCTGTCTTAGTGGCGCTGTGGCGCTCCCTTATCTCCTATATCTTGGGATCATTGGCTTGCTCCATAGCTAAGTCCTCTCGGGTTCCACTTAAAAGTCTCGTGAGATTACTAGACACTGGCGACAAAAGGTTACTCTCAAGAACGTCCTCATTCCGCGTCTCATCAAGCTCACTTTCAGGTTGACTTATCTGAGATGCCTCGCTCTCAAAGTTTTCTGACCGGCTATCTTCCGCATCGACCACTGTTTTAACTGCCGTTTTCTCCGCTGTGGATTTTTCTGGAATGAGCAGTGCAGCTAGTTCTCGAGCCTTTGAACGTGTTAAGGCTTGCACAGCTCTGTCTCCGAAAAGGATGCCCCTCTTTCGCAGTAGCATGTCCGATTTGTTGGAAAACAAATACGGATAGCACTTAGGGAGCTTTCCTGAAACGGCAGCCTCGGTTGTTAACTCGCCGAAAGGGCCCTCGATGACCACGTTCGCGATTGGCAAGCACACACTCTGTTCCTCCACTACCTGGCGGATCCATGCACACTGTCCTGTATAGTCGGAAGGCGACACATACGCCGGATGGACAACATCCATCGCTGCGGCCGAATCGCGCAGTACCTTGCAAGGCTTCCCGTTGACTACTAGGTCATGCAGGTAGGGTTCCAAAAGCTGCATATTTTCATCGCGGTCACTGACATACGAGAAAGCAATCTTTTCTTTCCGGCAGTTGACGGCAATGTGACCCTGCTCATTACACCTAAAGCATGTGAGCGGCTTCCTAGCCTCAAGCCTATTCTTTGTGTTCTGCGCGTTGGTCACTTCCCCACTTTTCTCACTGCCGTCCTTTCTAGGGAGTTTGCCTGAAGAAACTTTCCTTTCTTCGTTTCCAACTCTAGCAAAGTGCCTTTCCTGACGGTTATTCACACTCAACTTGGGATTGCGGGGCCTATCCACTGCTGGGTTGCTGAATTGTCGGCGCGAAGCATACTCCTCAATGAGTTCGGCAGCTTCAGTTGCCGACTTAATGTCGCCTCGGTCCTGTAACCAATTTCTTTCTTTTTCTGGGGGGCAGTTATAAAACTGCTCCAAAAGAATTCGCTCGACTACAGCGCCCCTATCACTGTAGGAGTCTGTGCTCTTTAGCCACTCGCCCAAATTGACTCTTGAATTGTATAGAAATTCAGGGTAACTCTCGTCCCTGGACTTAGTAGCGTTCCGAAAACGTTGTCTGAACGCCTCGGCGCCAAGCCTATACTTTCTCAGAAGGCAAGCTTTGACCTTCTCGTAGTTGTCCGCGTCCTCCTTGCTTAGCCGCGCGACAACCTCCGCTGCCTCGCAGGGCAGAACCGTCAATAATCTCTGAGACCAAGTGTCTCGCTGGAAGGACAGTTTTTCGCAGGTTCGCTCAAAGTTAGCCAGATACAGACCGATATCCCCTGATATCACATATGGCTGCATGTACTTTGACATCTTGAAATCTGCCTCCTTGTTGAGAAGAGGTACCGCTAGCTGGGGACAATTTCCCGACCTCTTGCTCAACTGTAGTTCTAATTTCCGGAGCTCAATTTCTAGCTCCAGCCTTTTTGCTTCTCTTTCAATTTCACGCTTCTTTTCCTCTTTTTCCCTCTCAAGTTCACGGCTCTTTTCCTCTTTTTCCCGCTCTTTCTGCTGTCTGAGCTGCTCCTCCTTTTTTTGTCCGATGAGGTTCCATGCTTCACAGAGCTCCTCATCATCGGTTCCCAAATCAGTGATTGCCTTTATAATCAAGGGTTTTCGTGCCAAACCACTTGTATCATTTCCCAATTACTCACACAATTGCAACAGTTCCGGTTTCTGCAGCTTTTGTAGGTCCATGATCGCTCCGAGTGTCGTCTACTTCCAAAACAACTGTGCAAACTACCAAACCTATAGGCGTTTCAACACTCTTTACCAGTTCTAAAATCTAACCCTGTTTTAGAACCTGGTCCACATCAGAAGAAAAGCCAAGCACTCACCCACATATGCGATCGATGTTCCGAGCTGCTCTCTTGTTGGCCGATTGTTGCTCCTGCTTGTTGCTTGAGATGCCACCTCCGATCACCAGATGTTGTGGCTTGTAGCTTCAGATGCCACTTCCGATCACCAGATGTTGTAGCTTGCAGATTCTGATCCACCTCCAATCACCAGATGTTGTGGCTGGTAGATTCAGATCCCACCGCTGCCACCAGTTGTCGTGACGCTGGGACTAAGTCGACCCGGTGGTGGTGGTGAACTCTTTTATTGTGCCCAAAAACAGGGGACCAGTCAAAGGGCCGGTGGCGCTGACTTAGAGGAGGTCGGCGGGGATCCTTTGGGATGCCGCGGCCTCCACCGCGCGTTGGATAAGCCAGCGTTGGTCTGCTGGCTCGGAAGTACACAGGAGAGACTCCCACGTCTCTGGGGTGTTTGTGTTGTCTGTGTTGTAATGTGTACAAGTCCACACCATGTGTATGAGTGTGGCCGGAGTTGAGCAGTGTTTACACATGGGGGCTATCTGATCCGGAAAGAGCCTACTGTATAAGAGGGGGTGTGGAAAGCTGCCAGTTTGTAATTTGCGCCATTGGACGGCCTCGCGTCTTGTTAGATCGCGGTGTGCGGGAGGATATGTGCACCTTTGGAGTCGGTAGTGCTGGAGTATGTCCGTGTAAGTGGTGAGTAGAGAAGCGCGTGATATATTAGTGTCAGCGGAAGCAGGGTGGCTGAGCATACTCTCGGCTCGGCAGCTGAGATCTCGAGCGAGAGACCCGGCCTTCACTTGGTAGCGTGCAAAGACTCCGGGTTGAAGAAGGATTGAATCTTCGATGTTGGTAAAATATATACAAGCAGGTTTAATGGCACTTTGATAAAAACTTATTTACATGAAAAAGAAGGGTATATCAGCAAAATGGCAAGCGTTAAGAGTTCATAGCGAGAAGCCTCTGGATGAGCCGTTTACCCAGGGCTCAGAGCGTCATTTCGTGCTCTGCAACGTCCTTAAAACCCCCTATGTCCAGCCCCTCTCTGAAGATGCTGACCAACCAGTTTCAGGGCACGCCCCTCAGATATCGGCATCCAATCGAACACATCACTGCACTGATGGTCTGATGCACTGACTGGTGCGGTATTGTTTCGTTGGGCGTGGTCACTTGTTGGCGGCGAGGAGGTACATTCCTATTCTTCTGCAAAGATCTGATATGGTGTTTCCGGCAAGTGGATTTCCTTCTCAGAAACCCAAATGCACGTGCGCGTCGCATACTGCTCCCAGCATTGTCCCTTTCCGACAATTGTAACTCTTTCCTGCGTTCCCGGGAAATCCTCTAATGGCCGTATTCGTCATGCTCCTTTCTTGTCCTGTATGTCAGCGGACGTGTCACTCTGTCATCTCCTTTGGACAATAGGCATTCCTCACTGGACAATAGCGCTTCTCGACGGGAAGGGTGAACAATTGAACAAAAGCACATCCCGCTATTTCCCACAAGGCGACATTTCTTTGTATTTTTCTTGATGTGCCCTTGACAGGGCCAATTTGGCATTTGCAGGGTCTCGACAAAGCAAAACAGGCTCACACAAAAGGATTCATGGAAACAGGCTCACTTAGCGCCCTTGGACCAACAGCACATATCCACAGCACATATCCATGCCCACAGGCGAACAATAGAGCGCGCAAGTGCGGACCATGCACGGTCATAACAACATTGACATCACACAGCACACGGACTCCACTCCGCTTCGCCTTGATCAAAATGCAGCCGCCGAGGCCGGGATTCGATCCTGCTTCCTTAGGCACAGTAGTCGAGCGCCGTAACGCCCTGCGCCACCCCGGCACATGAAGAAGGGTTAGTTAGGTGTGTACTATACGAAACGAGTTTTGTCTCGGTGTCAACGTTGTAAAGGGCTACAATTTCGGGTTAGGGGTACAAGGTATCAATGTACTGCTTCAATTATGCTCTTTTCGTCTCGTAGTCCCTGCAGTTTCACAATAGGATCTGGATTGGATGTTGTGGCGCCATCGGGGGTGGAGGCTGCTGACGACGAATCAAGCGGTGGTAGCATGTTAAAGCCTTTCGCTACAACCGGCCTGCGGTTAGCATGGCTTATTGTTTTTGGGCAGTTTTGTGCGACCGCGAAACTCGAGTGCTGGAAGTTTAATGTCGAACCTCATCTCAATGGCTTTAAATTTTGAAAGAAGAGGCAGTTTTCTGCTTGACTTGATACTTCCATGCGTTAAGTCTAGCTGCAACTGGCTCTAGAAGTTGTTGTGCTATCTTCTGCACGAGGGGACCGAGGTACTCCTTCAGAGTTTCTTGAACGATCGCTTCTCCCCGTTTTTGAAGTCCTGATTTAAAATGTTCTGTGTTGAACTGGAGGAGGCATGTGGTACATGGACTCTGCGACCCGCTGGCGTGGTTAGTGGTATTGTTGTTCCTAATCCCTGAGACAGCAGCATGCTGGCCATTATTTGGGGGTGGAGCATTGGCTCTGGAATCCTGTTTTTGGTCTACCTGCATGGGTGTAGGGGTTTCCGCGAGTAGGCGAGACTCCGTTTCGAGGTTCGAGGTTGTGGCGGTGGTGGTACTAGGTGTGTCTATTATCGGCATCCTAGCGTGCAGCCCAGCGGGATGCTGTGTATATCTTGCTAGTTCCGCTTTAAGCCGTGCAGAGAGAGAGAAAAAAGTGTGTGTGTGTGTGTGTGTGTGTGTGTGTGTGTGTGTGTGTGTGTGTGTGTGTGTGTGTGTGTGTGTGTGTGTGTGTGTGTGTGTGTGTGTGTGTGTGTGTGTGTGTGTGTGTGTGTGTGTGTGTGTGTGTGTGTGTGTGTGTGTGTGTGTGTGTGTGTGTGTGTGTGTGTGTGTGTGTGTGTGTGTGTGTGTGTGTGTGTGTGTGTGTGTGTGTGTGTGTGTGTGTGTGTGTGTGTGTGTGTGTGTGTGTGTGTGTGTGTGTGTGTGTGTGTGTGTGTGTGTGTGTGTGTGTGTGTGTGTGTGTGTTTAAAGGCCGGTGTAGACGTGGTAACGTGGCGGACACGGTAGCACGGTACAGTGGTTCCATGTGTGTATAAGTAGGGCAAAGGCGCCTGTCGGCACTGAGGTATTCGCGCGATGCTAAGGTGAACGGCACAGTCCACCTTTGCAGAAGACGTAACAAGCACTTAACGAGTGGTGAGACGAGGTTAGAACGACGAGGCCCGTGTATGACAAAAGAGAGATGCACCTGCTTGGAAGAGGTCCGTTGCGTGTCGTTTTAGCAACAATGATTCGCTCGCAAGGGCGAAGGTTGCTGACGGTGCATATTTTGGGAGGACTGACGGGTCAAGACGACGGCCACTTATCGCAGTGCGCCATGAAGTACGGGAAGAATGATTCAAAACGACAACGCTAAATTAGCATTTCCAACCTTGACGTTGAAGAGACCAGGTGCGGTGTCGACGCTTAGACGACACGAGGCGAAAAGAAAGGTTGCGTTCTCGTGTTAGTTTGTTTCTCCCTCTGTAGGAGAGGGGCCCATGTACAGTTAAGGTTATGGGCAAAGCCCAGGATTTGGCAGCCAATTATGGGCGCTCGGGTCACTACCGTTTGTGTGTTTTGACTGTTTTGTTGCTTTTTTTGCTCGCATCCCAGTCGAAAAAAACAACAGAAAATTTCTGATGGTCTGTAGTCTTGTCGTATTTTTGACCTGTAGTCTGACGTTCATTGTTTGTAGTTTTTTATTGTGACGTTCATTGTCTGTAGTTCTGTATTGTGACTTTCATTGTCTGTAGTTCTATATTGTGACGTTCATTGTTTGTAGTTCTATATCGTGACGTTCATTGTCTGCAGTGATGTATTTTGACGTTTTGTAATCTATTATTCTATATTGTGACGGCATGCATTCTGATGTCCCGCAATCTGACATTCCGTACTCTGATGTTCTGTAGTCCGAGGGCGCATGTTCATTTCATATACTGTTGTGACTTTCTTCTCTCTATATTGTGAAAATATTCAGACGTGCAAAATGCAACCACAGCCAAGTGGGAAAAATTAGTCTCATGGGATCATAATCATTAATTGGGCTATTTTGCAGGCATGTAGACCTGGCAGCTCTGCACAAAAAAGTGTGCAAGCATGCCGAAGACATGCAAAACAACACCTGTGAGAAGCCGCCTTTATTTGGAATCCATGAAGCTGTATCTCCAAAAGGCGCTTGAACGGGAACACCTGAATGACAAAAAGATGCAGATTTCAATTAAACACCTATTTAAAATGCATCTTTAAATAAAAAAGTGGTTTCGATGAAGGAAAATTGATGTCGGTTATTTTGAAGGTATCTGAAAAATGAGAGAATTATTTTGTTGTTTTCTATAGACATTGGCTATGGACAACGTTGTAGTGGCAGGCACAAGCCGGCGCTCTTTGCCAGTGGTGTTTCTTATTTTTGCTTTTTTCCTGCGCCCCGGCTGACATAGAGGCTGGCTGAAGGCACGCTCTTTATCGGTGCTCTCGAAAGTGAGAAATTATGATTAATTGATCGCCGCGGACATTGTTTTCAAAGAGCGCTTGTTGGCAGGCTCAGACAAAAAAAAAAAAAAAAAAAAACACGAACGCGAATTCGGTACTCGAAGGCAGAGGCAAGCGACAGGTATTTTGAAGGACTTGAGGCGGCACCTCTTGATGTCTCTGTCCATGTTGTTCAGAGAATGAAGGGTCCAGCCTTCTCGTTGAGAATTGATACGCGTGTGCACAGCGACGAGTGCTCCGGGCGCTGGTTGGGAGCTTCCTTTCTATTTGTGACTGCGCACTTGAAGCGGCCTATTCAACTCTTTGGGGACAGACGTTTTAGGCGATGCTACCGGCGCCTGGGGCCTCTTTTCGGCGCGTTTAGGAAGCGTTCCCTACAAAGGCACAAAGCATGCCGCCTTACCCTTTGGTTCCTGCTGACAGTGGTCAGGGGGAGTTCGCTGCTGCGGCGCTGTCATCCGAAATCAATGACCTATCTGCCTTTAACGATGAGGGCCGGGTTTCTTAACGACCTGGGTCATTGACGAGAAGCCGCGGCATGCCATTTTTTGCGGCAGTTTCCTCTCTCCACGAGACGAAGAGCGAAGAAATGTCTGACGACCTTCCATGCAGGCGGGGACATCTCTCCAAGTAAACCTTTGACTTCTTAATTCCACAGCTACGCTGTGCAATTCCTTCAGTTATCTCCTTTAGCGAATGCGCAGTTTTGAGCTCCCGAAGCAGGATCGCGTATGAGGATAGAACGATTAACGTATGTGTTTTCTCTTTATAAGCGCCGAGTGATGGCATTAATGACATATATCTGTTTCTTGAGGCCGACTTAGTTCCGCGATGGCTGCTGCGGCACCGTCAGTTAGAAACAGAGGTGTGAGATACGAGCGGTACGAGATACTTAAAAAAAAAAAACCCGACTACCATCGTTTCAACAAGTAAGAGAGAAAAACACTTTCACGAGTTTTGCGAAAAAGCGCGCCGTCACTTTTTCATTCCAGATTTTTTTTCTTGCCCCCTTTGTTGGAGCGCGACGGTGGCCAGAATGCGGCCGGAGGAGGAGAGAAACAACCGAGCGCGCGCGCGCAAACACGTGCTGGAAAGCAGCGCGGAGCAGACAACAGCATGTTTTTACCAAAGCTGGAGTTTGCTCCGCGACGCCAGCGCTCGGTTTCCAGCGGAGCGGAGAGGAACTACAAAACCTACGCGCATCCGCGCCCGCGCTGCGCGCGGCTGTCTGCGGAGTCTGCGCAGCCCGCTCGCTCGGGAGCGCGCGCGACAGGCAGCCGCACGTGCCCGCGGAGCGGGAGAAGGAGAGTGAGGACGAGGGGGGATGATCGTGCGTCTGTGCGCGCAAAGCTGGCGCTCTTTGCCAGTGGTGTTTCTTATTTTTGCTTTTTCCTGTGTCCCGGCCGACATAGAGGCTGGCTGGAGGCACGCTCTTTATCGGGGCTTTCGAAAGTGAGAAATTATGATTAATTGATCGCCGCGGACATTGTTTTCAAAGAACGCTTATTGGCAGGCTCAGACAAAAAAAAAATCATGAACGCGAATTCGGTACTCGAAGGCAGAGGCAATCGACAGGTATTTTGAAGGACTTGAGGTGGCACCTCTTGATGTCTCTTCCATGTTGTTCAGAGAATGAAGGGTCCTGCCTTCTTGTTCAGAATGGATATGCGTGTACACAGCGACGAGTGCTCCGGGCGCTGGTTGGGGAGCTTCTTTTCCATTTGTGACTGCTAACTTGAAAAGGGCCTATTCAACTCTTTGGGGACAGACGTTTTAGGCGATGCTGCCGGCGCCGTGGTGCCTGCTTTCGGCGCGTTTAGGACGCGTTCCCTACAAAGGCACAAAGCATGCCGCCTTACCCTTTGGTTCCTGCTGACAGCGGTCAGGGGGAGTTCGCTGCTGTGGCGCTGCCATCCGAAATCAATGACTTATCTACCTTTAACGATGAGAGGTTTCTTAACGACCTGGATCACTGACGAGAAGCCGAGGCATGCCATTTTTTCAGCAGTTTCCTCTCTCCGCGAGAAGAAGAGCGAAGAAATGCCTGACGACTTTTCATGCAGGCGGGGACATCTCTCCAAGTAAACCTTTGTCTTTCTTCTTAATTCCACAGCTACGCTGTGCAATCCCTAGTTCAATTATCTCCTCTAGCGAATGCGCAGTTTTGAGCTCCCGAAGCAGGATCGCGTATGAGGATAGAACGATTAACGTATGTGTTTTCTCTTTATAAGCGTCGAGTGATGGCATTAATGACATTATCTGTTTCTTGAGGCCGACTTAGTTCCGCGATGGCTGCTGCGGCACCGCCAGTTAGAAACAGAGGTGTGAGATACGAGCGGTACGAGATACCTAAAAAAAAACCCCGACTACCATCGTTTCAACACGAAAAAAGAAGAGAGAAAAACACTTTCACGAGTTTTGCGAAAAAGCGCGCCGTCACTTTTTCATTCCAGATTTTTTTTCTTGCCCCCTTTGTTGGAGCGCGACGGTGGCCAGAATGCGGCCGGAGGAGGAGAGAAACAACCGAGCGCGCGCGCGCAAACACGTGCTG
The DNA here is from genome assembly GCF_055883805.1 of Amblyomma maculatum. Classification (NCBI taxonomy): domain Eukaryota; kingdom Metazoa; phylum Arthropoda; class Arachnida; order Ixodida; family Ixodidae; genus Amblyomma; species Amblyomma maculatum. The sequence continues at coordinate 213,775,206 of NC_139344.1, forward strand.
GAAAGCAGCGCGGAGCAGACGACAGCATGCTTTTCTATGCGACTGGGAGCAGACGACGCGGCCACACTGCGCGGAGGTTTTGACAGGGTCTCCATGGAGGGCGCTGACGCACAGAGCGGCGCTGCGCCCCCTGGCCCAGGTTTTCTCCCCTATAGTACACCGCAAACTATTTGCATATGCAAGTTACGACGATTGCAAGAATTGAAGAGTTTTGCGATAACATGCAATAAAATGGATTTACACTTGCGCTATAAGAGTAGTAACTTGACCTCTCATTTATTTATTTATTTATTTTTTGTTGCGATTATACATTCATAGAATCCTTGGCCATTCACCATTGTTCGTACAAAAGCGAGAAATTTACGCGGAAGTGCACAAACAGGATGCAACACTGCAAAAAAAAAAAAAAATGAGAGAGAGAGAGAGCGTACGAAATGAGCGGCAGTTACGTACATTTCGCGGGGAACGGACACGCGTCTTTCGCTCCCCTTCGACTAGGCGCGTTCCACGTCAGTCGCCTCTCAGAGCTCGGCGAGAGCGGGTGCGTGCGGCGCTCGCTCCGGCGAGCTCGTGCGTTCCCGCTCTCGCCGCGCTCTCGTCAGCCTTGACCGTCCCTCACGTATTCGTGCGTCCTGCTCGCCCCATTCGGGGGTTCAGTCCTCCCTGTTCCAGCCCGCTGGTGCACATTCCCTGGGCCATTGTCCCCATCTCGCTGGCTTCTGCCAACCTTCCTGCTGTCGTGGTGCCCCGGACCCGCGACTTCCTTCGCGTACCTCGTAGCTGCTGCGTGCGAGGTGCGACCCAGTGCTGCAACCGACTCCGGGATCACCGGACCCTCAAAGTGCGCCCCTTCCGCCCACGAGGCGTCGACCCAGTGGTGTGCCGGTGACCTGGATTTCCCCGCGGCACACCCCTCGTTGCCTCCACGTTTGCGGCGCGCCCCTGCGTTGGACCGGGCTCATGGCTACCGCGGCGGCCCACTGCAGCTCCTCCGTGGGCGCAGCCCTGCTGGCCACCGCCAGTCTCCCGCGGACTTCACGGTCCGCGGGCCCTGACGCACCCGCGTCCCCTGCCACTCCTGCGGTCCCCCCGCTGCTTCGCCAGCATTCCCGTGGGCCTTGTGCTCACGGCCCTCGACGCGCCGCCTTGCCAGCGGCTTCTCCAGCGTCAACCGCCGCACCTCTGCCACGGCAGAGATAAATCAGCGGTCCTCCCTGCTGCCGCCCGGATTCTCCAACGACACAGTTTCCCGTGGGCTCCCTGCTCGCGGGCCTCGGCGCGCTGTCTACGGACGGTCTCCACAGCGCCACCCGCCGCACTGCTGCCTTGGCAGCAGTCTATCGCGGTCCCCCTGCTGCGGCGGTTGCCCCAGTCGCCGTGGTGTCCTGCTGTAACAAGCAGTCCTTCCTGTGCCTCGCAGAGGCGCAGTACCAGGCTTCGCCTGGACCACCCGCAAGCGCTGCTGCACCGGAGGCTGCGCACCGGACCACCTACCTGCCGACGCTCATCGCTGTTTGCTTGGTGCGGGCCACGACGACAAGACGACCCCCCCCCCCCCCCACCCCTCCCAACATCCCACTTCCCCATCCCCCGGACACCAAGAGTGCCGCCGCGACATTAGGCCGGCATAACCCGTGTCCGGTTCCCCCCCACCCCCCGTGAATATCCCAAAGTTCCCAGCCAACCAACCAACCTGATCGTGCATGCGATTCGAAAGAACGAGCGAAATTTTCTATTTCGACTGGTCGGAGTGACGAGCCAATCGACACATGCATTTCTGTTCGCGCGAAGGCTTCGCGCGAAGTGTGCCGCCATCTCGTTCGCGTAAGTTTTCGCGTACATGTAGCTCAGTCAAAGAAGCACGTTTCGCGATAAGCATGAACAAAAATACAGAATAGATCCGCGCTCTACAAGGCGTTATCATTGTAGATCTGAAAGGTTGGCGGCAATATTTTGCGACGCACAGCACAGCTCGAGTTCTCCAGGCAAGACTAATAACGTCCGTAATGGCTGCTCGCGAACTGTAGTCTGGCGTCTTTGTGCTTTTCATGCTAGGAGGCTAGAGGCAGTGCTCAAGATCAAGGTGGTTGCTTAGGGTAACAGGGGGGGGGGGGGGGGGGGGGGGGGTTAAGAAACTTCACCCGTCGTCGTAGCTACTAAAAGTAGAAAACAAAGACAAAAATCACATTACGTACCTTCTTCCGCGCATCAGGCTCGTCATAGCGTTTCCGGTTCAGCCTGCTTAGCTATCTGCTCCATCCTTCCATTTCTTCGTCTGCGGTTAAGTGTCAGCGTTACGATTCATTTCTCTCTTCAGAATACAATTCAAAACACATCGTAGCAATGAGACGCCTACCTGTAATATGAAATATAGGTGCAATGTGATGGGCCCACGCGGATTTTCTTTGCCTTCCCAAAATCTTCAACATCGTTCTGTCGAAGTTACCAATGTCCCGCGGTGAGGACTTTTGCACTGTGTCTTCTCAGATGATATAGCACTTGTGCTCGTTCTCGTGCTAAATGAGCACGAACAGAAACGTCGCAGATCAGCATAAAGTCACCGAAGGAGAAAGGCGACTGCACGGGCAGCACTGCCGTGATCCGCGAGACGAACAACGCGGCATCTTGCTTACTTGAGTGGACGAGGAGGAAGCGGATAAAGAAACAAAAAAAAAGGGGGGGGGGGGCTGTCGACTGCCGACGTAAAGTCCTTTGATAATTTGCCGGCGGAAACGACAGCGACACTGTCAGCGTGCGGATAGTGGGAGAAGGAAGAGGGAAGGAAAGAAGAGAATGCAGATGGTCGCTTGCGTCCCTCTGCCGCCAACGCGGCATTCCATCTTGGCCAACTGGTTTTTCGTGGAGAGGGAGAGAGAGAGTGAGCTATGATGGGTCACGGCCGGTCTCGAGGGAGAGAAACGCGCTCTCTCTCGAGACCGGCCGTGGATGGGTGAAGAGGAAATGGCCGCCTTGCATTCCCGGAGACAGGGAAGCCTCCCCCGGGCTTGTGACAATGGGAGCCAGGCACGGGCGCAACAGGCTCGATCATGGTCGGATTCGAGAGCGGCGGCGGCGGCTCTACTGGCGGCCCATACAAACTCAGCTAGCGCTGGTGACCTGCGACACATTCGAGAATAGTATTTCCTTCAGGCGCGAACGGAGGTACAATTTTTGTACTTTAATTATCTTAAGGAGCACGAAAGAATTGTGGAAAAGGCCAAGCTTCGCTTTTGAATACGCAATGCACTTTTATCGGGGTCTTGAAATATTACATCGTGAACGAGTGCTATTGGGAATGTCTTAATTGAGCTTCTTTTTAATATTGCAATAATAATACATCGCCAAGTAAACAAATCAACATATTTTAGGCAGTTGAATATAGTTATGCAAGCAAAATAAGAAAGTAAAAATTGATGTTTGTCGATAACATACACCTGTGTTGCCTTAAATAAATGAGCCGTGCATGCTCAGCCATCTTTTTATAAAGCACAAATTCATGCGGTCATTTCGCTTGGCTCACTTGATACCTGTATTTATTCACGTGATTTTTCTAACTACTGTCCATTTTACTGCGCGTACATTTGAGGGAATTCTGCCTTTTCCAGACGAGGTTTATTTTTGTTCGCGTGCCATACACATACACACAGCCGCTGAAGAACAGGGGCATAATGCAATTGTAAAGACCAAATTCGATGCTGCGTCCTTATGTACGCGAAGCACCACAGATAACTACATGCTGCACTGTCACGTTTTTTTCTCGTGTTTAGCAGTGGCCTCCGTCACACGATTAAGTTTTCGGAGGCCAGTTTTACTTTTTGGGCAGCACGTATCTACTATCAGGAGCTTGTAAATTCTGCCGCTGTTATTGCGGTGAGGGGGCGTCACTAAACCTTCGGAATGACAGGTGCACAGCTCAGATATAAATGAAGTTCAGCCACGCCTTTGCAGCACTTGTACGCAAACGTTATTTTATCGCCTGTGGTGCTAGCGCACATTCGACTTCAACATTTTTCTCACCGTTCGTGATGCACACTTTCATCTCATAACTGCTGACAGCTGCTACTCACCATTCTATATGGAATCTTACTTCCAAGTACCGACGCTTCCATCAATATTTTTATACAGGAAGTTTCCTCAGTTTAACATTTTGGTAAAAGGGGCCGCGTCGTTTTCTTTGACAAAGATTTTGAGGTAAAACTTCGTAGTGTGCGTTTTTACCAATATAAAACAAACCGAATTCGGCGTATAACACCGTGATGTAGAGGCAAACAAATTTGACGAGACAGCAAGATGAACCGGAGGAAGCACCCGGTTATGATTCAAAGTGGTTGGAACCTACATTCACGGGAGCTCAGAACGATTCCCAAAAAGAGTCACAACAGAATTCAACATGCGTGGGAAAAAAAGGAAAAAACCTGCTCACCGAAACTGATCGCAGTGCACAAGAATTTCATTCAACAATACGGACGAAATTAAGTCTACACAACGCCGGGATAAAAACAGTCTCAACGGTTACAAATATCGATCTTAGCATCATTTACCTATGGTCTATAGTGAGGGAATTAGCCTAGGGGAGTGTGTATAGAAGAGAAGGCGTATGCATCGGCTTCTGTACCGATCAAGTCAGCAATGATTTAGTGCTGACCTTTAACGACAGGAGGTCATTGACCACAACAGCCTGCCAGGACTCTTAGTGATTTCCGGCGTAATGATACTTGCTAATCTTAAGGAAGCGAATCGTTTCATCTGTAAATTCAAGGAAATCGATTTTTTACCGCCTACTTTATTCTGCTTCCCCAGTACCTACAACATGCTGGTATGCAATATTATAAGCTTTATACCTCATTGAAATCGAAAAGGAAGAGGTTCTTTCTTTCTTTCTTTCCTTCTTTCTTCCTTTCCTTCTTTCTTTCTTTTTCTTTCTTTCTTTCTTTCTTTCTTTCTTTCTTTCTTTCTGCTAACTCTTAAATTGTCAAAAAGGGTCTCAGTATTGCTGTGCTTAGGATGTCCCCCTTCAGGTCATGCTGCAATTAAATCCACCGAAGTTTAAATTGACGACTGGGAATGTGGAAAACAAATGCTATCGCGTTATTATTTCTAGTGTGACTGAGACCGAAAAGAAATTCGTTAAGACTATGAGTTAGCGTCCGTCTTATTTAATTTCGGCGTTAGTTCCCGCCTAGCAGCAGCCATCCTTTTATCACGCGCATCGGTTATCTCGACATTAGATCTCGATCGCGATGTTCTTCTGAGGCCATCCGCCAGCCGTGAGCATGTGCGCGTCCAGAGGAATCGGACCCCTTCCCTCTGTACCCGGCGCCGTTTAGGTTTTTTTTTTAGAGCGCAGCTCTTTGGCGTCCGTTCCTGGGTTTCGCGTCGGCGTCGTCGTCGGCCTCGTAACCAGCTCCGCCCCCCCTTTCATCCCCCCAGCGCTAGCAGCGACCGACTGATACCGCTGGATGCCGCTGACGCCGCTAGAGAGTCAAGATAACGTGACTGCTGTTGTGCCGGTGGGGTTATCACACAGTAGCCCACCGTCAACAGGGTTGTGCCAAGGAGTTGGTAACGCAGCGCTCGTCACCCGTTTCGTGAACGAGGGCTGTCAGCTCCCTGGGCGGTAGCGATGAATCCGAGTCGGCGTTGGTGAGATGAAGAAAAGGCTTTATACACTATTTACATCTATTTACACAACAAGATCGGCTCTGGGGCCGAAAGCTAACATAGCCATACGCGACTGTTCTCGCGCAGCGACGGCCGGGGAGATTCCGCCGCGTCCGCACTGTCAAGGGGCGAACTGCTCCCGATGGACGCTCGTGACGAACTCACACTCGGAGTCTCGAACGGAAGCACTTGAGACTCCGTTGCCGAGAACCGTTGACGCTCAAAATGGTCCAATCCGACGGCAGCACTTTCGCAGGGCCAATGGGAGAGCTTGCTGCGCTCTCGCTTCAAATATGCCGCGGGGCGAGAAGGGGTTCACCGTCAGGGCCACGGCGCGCCGTGCTGTCTGGACGTTCAGCGCATGTTGAAACACGTCGCTTCTGTCCCTTTGGTACGGCTCGCCTCCAGTGCATTGGTGCTTTGCAGAGAAGTATCCAGAGTTTGTGAAGGAGGCGTTCGCCGAAGAAGTTTGGCGTCCGGCTGAATTTCTGGGCGGCTTTGGCCAGGCACAACAGCACCCCCGCCATCAGACAATGCGCCGGGAAGACGAGCTGCTCGCATGTGGCTCGGATGCCGGGCGCGCTCGTTCGCCAGGTTCCTCCAAGCTCACGTACAGTGTCCGGGCGCCAGGTAGCCTCACGTGCCTCGGGTTCCACTCGCCAGGTCAGGATCTCTGCCGACAGCCTTGTTGCCGGGGCACGCCGATCAACTCCGCTCGGGTCGCTCCGATGCCCTTGCCACTCGCCACTGGTAACGGTAGACGGTTCTGCGGCTTGCGAAACGGACCGACAACAGGCAACACCCAACACAAGCAAGTACCCTCGGTCACCCGTCAAACACCAGACAGAGGCAAAATTTCAAATTCAATTAGCTAAATTGTTGTCCCCTTTTTGCTCCCACTACAACAAGAGACAAATGTATAGGATTCAGTACACAAGGTTCAAACAACAATTTTGCATATTAAAGATACATTAAGTAGCAAGGAAAATTATCAGTCAGTAATGGAAAAGAGTCTCCTTGAAATCACTTCGGCCGTAAAGCACAACCGAGGAAGTAAGGAGGTCATTCAATTTTGCCCCGATCTGCCTACAGCATTACCGTTAGCGACGAAGCTCGTCGAAGGTAGCTATGTCTCGAGTGCATGACTCAAAGCATCCGAGTTCGCATTGTGCTGCTCTCTTCCCCAAGCGGCAGAACGCGAAGCAGTATTCGGGCGGTTTGGCTCTCCTCCCTCCGCTACAGCTTCGGCTGTCCATTTCTCTACGAGACCTTTCTTTCCACTCTGTGCGTGAAAGAACAGACGAGCACAAGTTACTCGCTTTGTTGAACGATCTGTCTCGTTCCTTACGCTTTGCGCACCAATCGCGAATTTTCTCAGCACGGGTGCATTTGCGCCGCTGGGATCGCCGCTTCTTTTCCTTTCGCGATCGTTTGCGTTTTCTCACCTTTCGGTGACAGCGTTCTTTCATGCACCTGCCTTTCCGCTCTTTTCGGCGGCGGCACTTGAGTTTTTGCTTTCTTTTTGGGGCCAGCTCTTTCAAGCTGCCGATAACCGGAGCTAGTATGGCGCCGACATCGTCGGATTGCGGCGCCGCGCCTGCATCGCGGCCAGCAGCGCATGACTCACTGCCAGTCGCGTCCGAACAAGGACAAGGCTCGCTCACATCAGCCCCCGAGCTAGGTATATCCTCTGCAGGCTCGCCACTCAAGTTACTCTGATCCGCCGGTGTGCCGCATCGCTCAGCGCTAACCGGCGCACGATCAAGGTCGTCCGACAGCAGGGGCGCTTCGGATCGCGTGAGGTCCATGTTCGCATTAGGGTTGTTTTCGCCAATACAATTGAGCGCGTCAGGACAGGAAGATTCATGGCTCCTATCTAGTCGCTCGCTGTCGACTTTACAAGTGTGGCTCTCGACAGCGTCCGCGTCATGGGTCTGCCTTGGCTGTTCAACACTCGTGGGCTGCGCAGTTTCCATGAGCACCACTTCGTTTTTCCGCGAGTGATGATCTACGACAACTTTGACTTCGGAAATTGCCAATTTGTCGTCTCCTAGCCTGACTACATCTCCGCCACGCTTGACAACTTCTGCTTCTGAGTTGTCAGGCGGTTGATTTACTGCCAATTCCCCACTCTCGATTGGTGGAATCGGATTGCTTACAGCTACGTGAGGCGGCGTGCAGGACGGTGTCACTGCGGATTTCTCGCCGATGGAGTCGGCTCCAACCGTCTCAGCTGCCAGTGGTTCGACCAAGATAACCCTAGACACTTCTGTTCGAGACTCGATCAGCTCGCTGCTGCGGTCGCTTTGCTCGGCCGCTTCCCCAAGTTGTGTCTCATTCTCTGGTGCAAGCACAATTTGCTCCGAGACTTCCTGACTTTCTAACCATTCGGTTACATCGGCTTTCAACTGATACGCCAAATCAAAGTACGTTTTGGTACAGTTTTTCTCCCGCTGATACCTGTCCTCAAGCTCCATTGGTGACAGCCGATGTCTTTTCAGTAAAGACTCTTTCAAGTAATCGTAGTTTTTCAAGTCAACGCCTAACACGCGCTTGATTTCTTCCGACACCTCGGCGGAGAGAAGAGCTACCAATTGTTGTGCCCAAGTATCTCGCTCGAAACGTTTACTTCTGCAGACATTCTCGAAGTCTGCCAAATACACTGCCATATCCTCGGCGATGAGGAACGGTGGTGGACAGTCTCGCGGTATTGAACCGTTACAATGAATGGCATTAAAAGCTTTAATCTTTTCCACGCTCATTCCATGTGCTGAAATCTCCAGCTGCATCAGTTGCCTTACGCGGGCGTCCTCTTTCTCGTGACGTTCCCTACGTTCACGATCCTCTTTCTCGCGACGTTCTTTCTCCTCCTGCTTATGGCGCTCTAGCTTTTCACGCTCCTCGCGCTTTTGGAGTTCTAGCCTTTTGGCTTCCTCCTTCCCTTTTCTCTCTTGAATATCATCCCAGGCCTCTGCGGCTTCCTCAACCGTCACTTCCTCTGCCTGCATGATCTCAAGAATTTCCTTTTTTCTTTTTGTTGAGCCCAAATCGATGCCCAACTCCTCACAAATTTGGAGAAGTTCTTTGACCTTGTAACTCTCCATCCTTTACCGGCCTCTTGTTGTTTGCCTTTTTAGAATAGTGTACTATACGTTCGCTATCTCGCTCCTAGCAAGAGATGCGCAAGCCTTTCTCACACTGATTCCCTTCTCAGCATCCCCTGGTTTTCAAAACACTTCCTGTAGGCTTGAAACACGCAAGGTTAACACAATGCTACGCTCAGCCTTTCTCTAAGCTACCCTGTGTGTTAGAGAAGTCTGGCGTTTGAGGGAAACTTCAGGTACTCACCGCGCCGAGGTGCCTGACGCCGGTCAATCCCGCAGCTGCCATCCAATGTTGTGCCAGTAGATCTCACCGCTGCCACCAATGTTGTGCCGGTGGGGTTATCACACAGTAGCCCACCGTCAACAGGGTTGTGCCAAGGAGTTGGTAACGCAGCGCTCGTCACCCGTTTCGTGAACGAGGGCTGTCAGCTCCCTGGGCGGTAGCGATGAATCCGAGTCGGCGTTGGTGAGATGAAGAAAAGGCTTTATACACTATTTACATGTATTTACACAACAAGATCGGCTCTGGGGCCGAAAGCTAACATAGCCATACGCGACTGTTCTCGCGCAGCGACGGCCGGGGAGATTCCGCCGCGTCCGCACTGTCAGGGGGCGAACTGCTCCCGATGGACGCTCGTGACGAACTCACACTCGGAGTCTCGAACGGAAGCACTTGAGACTCCGTTGCCGAGAACCGTTGACGCTCAAAATGGTCCAATCCGACGGCAGCACTTTCGCAGGGCCAATGGGAGAGCTTGCTGCGCTCTCGCTTCAAATATGCCGCGGGGCGAGAAGGGGTTCACCGTCAGGGCCACGGCGCGCCGTGCTGTCTGGACGTTCAGCGCATGTTGAAACACGTCGCTTCTGTCCCTTTGGTACGGCTCGCCTCCAGTGCATTGGTGCTTTGCAGAGAAGTATCCAGAGTTTGTGAAGGAGGCGTTCGCCGAAGAAGTTTGGCGTCCGGCTGAATTTCTGGGCGGCTTTGGCCAGGCACAACACTGCATAGAACACCGTCGCCGCCATGCAGAAAGAGGAGGGGAGGGTCCCCCCCCCCCCCCCCCTGTTCCTGTGTGGCGAATAGGGTGCTCTTCAGTTGCCGACGCGCCGGTTATTTCACGTAGGCCCCGGCACGTCGACGAATACGTGACCACCTTCCCACGGCTAGACCTGGTTCTTGGCGCTGCGGAAGCAAGGGTATCATATTGTTTGCGTCGGCATCGGCGGCGTTGTCCCTGAAGCCAACTCCGCAGCTAGGGTTGGCTCACTATTGGCGTCAGCAGTCGCTGCTATCTCTTCCCTCCTCCCTTTATCGCGTTGTCCGCATGCTGCGCGCGCTTCTGCCCCCATCGTTTCACGCTGGGTGTACACGCCGCCCCCCTCTTCCTGCGAGTCTCCGGTTGTCAAAGCGCCGGCTCGAACTTAATTCCTTTCTTCGCTCCTCCTCCAATACAACCCCTGTGCGGTGTAGTGCGGTGGCAATCAGAGAGCCAGATCGGTTGCGGCGGATCTGTATATGTGCACCGCCCGAGCCGAAATTGCCGCTGCCGTTCACCACTGCGAAATTATCTGCCAGTTCTTTCTGAGCCATGAGCGAGACGACCGGTGGAAGTCCTCCATCTGAAGTCCTGCTGCTGCTGCTGCTGCTGCTGCTGCTGCTGCTGCTGCTGCTGCTGCTGCTGCTGCTGCTGCTGCTGCTGCTGCTGCTGCTGCTGCTGCTGCTGCTGCTGCTGCTGCTGCTGCTGCTGCTGCTGCTGCTGCTGCTGCTGCTGCTGCTGCTGCTGCTGCTGCTGCTGCTGCTGCTGCTGCTGCTGCTGCTGCTGCTGCTGCTGCTGCTGCTGCTGCTGCTGCTGCTGCTGCTGCTGCTGCTGCTGCTGCTGCTGCTGCTGCTGCTGCTGCTGCTGCTGCTGCTGCTGCTGCTGCTGCTGCTGCTGCTGCTGCTGCTGCTGCTGCTGCTGCTGCTGCTGCTGCTGCTGCTGCTGCTGCTGCTGCTGCTGCTGCTGCTGCTGCTGCTGCTGCTGCTGCTGCTGCTGCTGCTGCTGCTGCTGCTGCTGCTGCTGCTGCTGCTGCTGCTGCTGCTGCTGCTGCTGCTGCTGCTGCTGCTGCTGCTGCTGCTGCTGCTGCTGCTGCTGCTGCTGCTGCTGCTGCTGCTGCTGCTGCTGCTGCTGCTGCTGCTGCTGCTGCTGCTGCTGCTGCTGCTGCTGCTGCTGCTGCTGCTGCTGCTGCTGCTGCTGCTGCTGCTGCTGCCGCCGCCGCCGCCGCCGCCGCCGCCGCCGCCGCCGCCGCCGCCGCCGCCGCCGCCGCCGCCGCCGCCGCCGCCGCCGCCGCCGCCGCCGCCGCCGCCGCCGCCGCCGCCGCCGCCGCCGCCGCCGCCGCCGCCGCCGCCGCCGCCGCCGCCGCCGCTGCCGCTGCCGCTGCCGCTGCCGCTGCCGCTGCCGCCGCCGCTGCCGCCGCCGCCGCCGCCGCCGCCGCCGCCCTGCCGCCGCCGCCGCTGCCGCTGCCGCCGCGCGCCGCCGCCGCTGCCGCCGCCGCCGCCGCCGCCTCGTTTGTCACGTTCCCCAGCCTTCACTCGGCCGTCAGCGTCTTTTGATTAGTGCCGCCGTCGACGCTCGTTTTGAGCAGGCCCGGAGTGTCGGGTCGGCGGGTATTCCCCAGCCTTCACTCGGCCGTCAGCGTCTTTTGATTAGTGCCGCCGTCGACGCTCGTTTTGAGCAGGCCCGGAGTGTCGGGTCGGCGGGTATCTTGTGCCATTGATTACCGTGTCCGTACAGGCTTTTGGCCATCTTGCTCCTTTTAAAGTTTTTCTCATTTTTTGCTCTTTTCAGCCACCTTTTATCCTTGAAATTTTGCTCTATGCGGAATAAGCGATCAGGTTTTAGTCAGCGCATTTTGGGTCTTCTCCTGATTGCTTCGTTTGAACAAGCTGACTTTTTCTTCTTTTTTTACTTTGATGCACCGCTGAAAAGGTCCTTATTTTCTTCAGAGTGCCCCGCAGACGACCGTGTCGCCTTGCTGCCTTGCAGTCCTGTCTCGTACCTCCCTGTCAGCAGTAAACGTGGCTTGGAATGCCGGTGGCTTATTTTTTATTTTTTTCCTATTTGAGCTGCCTCTTCTAAGCAAATATTGTAAACGCGTGAGGGGTGCAGCGATGGGTGCGCACAGAGCCACCGCGTCACGTGTACTGCATGCAGTTGTGGTCCTTGAGATTGATGGTTCATGGATCCATTGAGCTGTGCCGCTGAACGTTTTCTGGCACAAGAGGCTAAACGCGCGCTTCTATGAGTTCGCCTAGCATTGTTCGCAAATGTCGCAAATGGCCTTTGGACGTGAGCGCGTATGAGAGTTAGGGATGACTCGCAGATAGAGATAAAGCGATTAAGACTGCTCGACTGAATGTTTCATTTTCACGCCGTGTTGGTAAGGGTGAAATGCTTCGCGTACGTGCACTTAACGCTAATTTAATACGAATCCATAGTGTAATTTGTGCTTCGTGCTGTTTAAGGATGTAATTTCTTTACGAGGTATGTGGTGCTAGGCGCTGCCTATGAGTGGTCTATCTTCCTTGCATGCTGGTCGTTTCTCGAAGCGAGTAGTTTAATTTTTTCTTTTAGAATGCCGAGGTCTGCTGCCTCAACCGGCAGCGTCTCGTTGCGTGACGGATGATGATGTTAGTCAAATTTAGTGCCGTTTCTGCTGCCCTATCGATCATGGTTCGCTTTCGCCAAGTGCTCAAATCTTTGACGATCATTCATTACACCTTAATACTAATTTACTTCTTCATATCAATACATCGTTTTATTATTTGGCCATAAAGAAAGTGTCTGACAGCGCAGTCGCGAAGTCCAATAAAATCCGAGGCTCTGAACCGATATAAAGATGCAATATCGAATCATTTTAAGTCAAAACACACAGAGAAGGGTCCGGACAGTAAATTCGAGCGAAAATGTCATAATTTTAACATCAGCGTGGTTCGACGACCACGGTAAGGTGAAGGAGCAAGCGGTTCAACGTGTCCACAGCGCCGCATGTAACCATCACACGCACTGCCTGTCGCGAGGCCGTAGTTAACTATTAAATAGTACAAAAACAAATCGACTTTTGCCAGCCGCGGTATCTGCCATCAAATGCAGCGGCGCCCGAGCTGCGGTAAGGAATAGAAAGAACAGCGAGAAGACAGGGATTGGAAATAAAAGAAGGGACATACGAAAGAAAGGACACGGCAGATTATAATGGTATAAAATCAGTCAGTCACGTGGAAAGTGTACAATAGCATGATGCCCGCCGCCCATTGTCTCAACTTATCAAAGCTTGCCAATGCGGATAGGTATCAAATGGCGGCACAGCACCGCCACAAACGCCACACAGGCTGCCGCATACAAGGAACACTCCGCCGGAGCGAAGACGCACCTTCTCTCCTATGAGAGAAGAGCCCTATCCAGCCATCTGGTCGGAAGGGGAAGTGGGGGGAGGCGTGCGCGTGAGAGGGACGGAAACCGGTTGCTGGCCAGTTCTCGAGGAGGAGGAAAAAAACATTTATTTAAACCCAATAACTAGGTACTGGTGATTAGGTGGTCGTGTCCACTTCAGGCGGCCTCCTCAGTCCAGGATGCCGGCAGTTGCTGCTATCCCGCGCGCCCGCTCTATCAGCCGTTGCTGATCTTGCAGGTGTGAGCTAGACAGAGCAGCTTCCCAAGAGGAGACGGTGGGGTGGGGAATGGGCGGGAAGCCTTGCGGCTTTGGACACGCCCATATGGAATGGTATAGTGTTGGTTTGGTGCTGGCGCATGATTGGCAGATTGAAGGGTACCGCGAGGGAAAGAAAGGTGTTTGTGGTAGAGGTTCGGGAATGTGTGCGTTTGAAGTTGTCGCCAAGCAGTGGTATCTGCTCTGGAGAGGGATTTGTGCGATGCGGGAAGTGTTCTTCGTTGTTGTCTGTAGTATTCGAGGGTAAGTGTGTACGTGAGTGGTTCTGTGGTGGTTGATAGCTGAGAGCTTGCTGATGGCCTCGGAGCATCTTCCTCTCCGGTTTCCGTATTAGCTGGTAATCGGCCGTCTTCAGTCTTCCCTCCTGGTGCCCGGCAAGTTTGTTCACGGGCGAGCGTGTGGGCGAGCTCGTTGCCAGAAAGAAATGCGTGACCTGGTGCCCAAAGTATTCGAATAAGCGGCGTTTGCGTCTTTTATTTCTACTGACGAAGGATTTGGTGGGTTTTGGGAGACAGCAGACCGTTTGAGAAGGCTCGGCATGCTGCCTGTGAGTCTGTGACAATAGTGCAGGTTTTCAAGTGTTTGTTCAGGGGGTTGGATGAGATGTATCGGATGGCGAGGGCTCTGACTGTCTCTTCCGCCGTTCTGATCGAGGTCGTGAGGATGGAGCCTGTTACTTGTACCTGACCGTCATCGTTCGTGACGGCCAGGCTCGCGGCAGGTTTGCCGGGGTAGCTTGTTGCGTCGGTGTATAATACGAATTCATTATTTCTTAATGTACGTTGAAGTGCCCGTACTCGGGCCTGCCGTCGGCCCGCGTTAAGGTCTGGATGCATGTTTTTCGGGATTAGGGCCACTTGGATCTTTGCTCTCATTAAGGGGTCCATGGGCTCCGGATCTGGTGGCAAGCGGGCGCTGGGGGCTGGATACCCGAGTCTCGCGAGTAGGGCACGTCCGGTGCGTGTGCTTCGTAGTCAAGTTACTTGTCCTACCCGCTGTGCATCAATTAATTCTTCCACCGTATTGTGGATGCCCAAGTGAAGAAGGCGTTGAGTGGCCGCGTGGGGAGGGACACCCAGTGCCGTCTTTACCGCCGACCGGAGTGCCGCGTTAAGTTTTTCTAGTTCGGCCTGATTGAGGTGATGGTACGGGAGGTGGTACGTGAGGCGACTGATGATGAGCGCCGGAACTATGCGCAGCGTTTCCCTCTCCTTAAGACCGCTTCGTCGGTTGGAGACCCGTCTTATCATGTGGGGGATTCAAGACATTTGTTTGCGGAGAAGATGTACTGTGTGTGTGGCTCTACTATTAGATTGGAGGTGTAGCCCCAGCACCCGAAGCCTCTCCACTTGTGGTATTGGCGCAACTTTAAGGAAAAGATCGATCTCTGGAGGCTGTTTCCTCCTTCCATGGCTGTTCTTGCTTTAACCAAGAGTTCGGACTTCTCCGCTGCACAGGTTAGCCCGCCAGCGGCGGCGTAAGTCTGGACCATGTCGATGGCTTCCTGAAGCGCGTCTTGCACATCGCCGTCAGAGCCCCCCGTGACCCAGATTGTGACGTCATCCGCGTAGAGAGCATGACGAACCCGGGGGATGTTGTCTAGCAGAGGTGGCAGTTTTGCCATCGCCACATTGAAAAGAGTCGGAGAGAGGACCGAGCCCTGTGGCGTCCCTCGGCCTGTAAGAGCGATATTGTCGGAGCAGAGTTCGCCTAGTCCTATGGTGGCCGTGCGGTCCGTCAGAAATGCTCTGATGTAGTTGTACGTCCTATTCCCACAGTGGGACGATGCCAGGTTGTCAAGGATGAGGTCGTGTGCAACGTTATCGAAAGCGCCTTTTAGGTCGAGCGCAAGTATCGCCCTCGTTCGCAGCTTGCTAGGATGGTCCATTACTTCCTTCTTCAGTTGCAGCATGACATCTTGTGTGGATGAATTTGGTCGGAAACCAAACAGCGTGTCCGGGAAGAATCTTCGTGCTTTGAGGTGGGGGTGGAGCCGGGATAATACGATGTGTTCGAATAGTTTTCTGATACACGAGGTGAGCGAGTTTGGTCGAAGAGTTGCGAGTGAGAGTTGTTTGCCAGGTTTGGGAATGAGCGTAATTTCGGCGTGCTTCCACTCTTGAGGGAGGGCTCCCGTCGTCCAGGCATTATTGTAGAACGACGTCAGCTGGGAGATTTATTGGTCGTCCAGGTGTCCAAGTACCTTGTATTGGATGCCATCCGTACCCGGCGCCGTATTCTTCGTGACATTTTGTAGAGCTGCTCGGACTTCGGCCTCTGTTATGTCAGCGTCGAGTGGACTGTTCTCGTTCTCGTAAGGAGTCCTTGTACTGGGGGCGCGGGCCAGAGCTGATGTAGCGCTGTTCTAGTTGGGCGAGGACAGCGTCGTCGTCACACTGTTCCTTGCGCAGGAGAGTACGTATCGCCTTGCTTGTCTCGGATTTGGATTGTTTGGGGTCTAGTAAAGCGCGGAGCAGCGACCACGTGCGAGCCATGCTGAGAGTGCCTTGGAGATGGTCGCAGAAGCGGTGCCAGTTGTTATTTTTCAGCTCGGCAGCATAGTTCTCTGCTTCGGCAGTGATTTGGGCTATTCTTAGCTTCAGCTTCCTGTTGTGTTTTTGCCGTTTCCACCTCTTGACGAGCCCCCTGCGAGCCTCCCACAGGTGGAGCAGGTGGTTGTCTACCTCAGGTGCAGTTGTGGCTGAGATCGTAGTAGTGGCGCGTCGTAGGTCTTTTTGTATTTCTTGCACCCATTCCTGAAGGGGCAGAGGTGAGAGCGGACTGGGTGTTCCTTTTACCCCGTTACACCCTCTGTCCGTCGCGGTCCCCCCTGTCTGTCGATCCCGGCGGAAGAAGTCCCAGTTGGTTAATCTTATCTTGCGACCAACCTTGCGGGTGCCGGTTGTTTCAATATCGGCGGTTATTATGTAATGATCGCTACCCAACGTCTCTCCTAAGTTCGACCACGTGCTCGGGGTATTTGCTCTGGCCAGTGTGAGGTCGGGGCACGTTTCCCTGTTTACAATGTTTCCCATGCGGGTGGGTTTGTCCGGTTCAGTTAGTAGGGTGAGTTGATTTCTGGCGATAGTCAGGGCAAGTTTGCGGCCTTTCGGGGTCTCCGATTCGCAGCCCCACATTGGATGGGCCGCGTTGAAGTCTCCCACAATTATAACTTGATTTTTCTTGATGGCTAATTTTAGGGTCGCTTCTATTATTTCGTCGAATGCATCCCGTTTCCCTCCTTTAGGTGGACTGTACAAGTTAAGGATGAACAGGGATGCCTGGTTGCATTTGGCGGGGACCACCTCGAGCAGAACGTGCGCGATGTGCGTGTTCTCAATAGTGTGTTCTATAGCGGTGAGGTGCTTGGATACCAAGGTAGCTACTTTGGGTGGCGTCGTGTCTGCTTCGTCGTGCATTCTTGGCTTATTGGCGTGTGCTGTGAAGCCTGTGAGGGTGGGTTCGCAGTTTACTTCTTGCATTGCTATTATATCTGGATGGGGAAGCGGGGAGGAAGGGTTAGATAGACTGGCTAGGTACTGTGTGAGGAGTCCCTTCTTGCGTCGGTATCCTCGACAGTTCCACTGCCATAGCCGAATGGGCGGATGGCCTACTTGTATTTTTGTTTTAGTTTTTCGTTCAGGGCTGCTATCCATGCTGTCGTTGTTGGTGATTATGAGGCGGAGGCGTCAGATATGGCTTGACCGATGCCTGTGGTAAAGTTATCGCGGTATCGGCGGTGCCAGTGTCGGCTGCCGTCGGTAGGGCTGGTGCAGCGGCAGCGACGATCAGTGAGGTGGGAGGCGGTCGCGCATATGGGTGAAGGCGTCGTGCTTCACGGTTGTCGCGCTCTCCGTGCGTGTCTATCGGGAGATTTACCTCAGGCGGACACTGTGCCGGAGGGGAAGGTGTAGGGGGTTGTTGATCTGTCGTGAGAAACTGGCGCAACAACACCGTCTGTTGATGCATCTGTTGTTGCATTCGCTGGTCAATATGTTGGAGAAGTCGTTCGAATGTATCTTCCCTGTCCCTCCCGACCTCCTCATGAAGGCTCTCTACCATCGTTTTTGTTTCGGCTCGAAGAGTAAAGGTCATGGCCTTCATCGACCGGTCTATCATAGCTTGAATCTTTTCGATAGAGAGCTCTGGGGAGGGAGGAGCAAGTGGCGCTGTTTTTTCAACCGTTAGTGGAGTGAGGGGTTTGGTGTTAGGTTGTGATGAAAAGGCGTGAGAATTTTAAGTGGAGTTTGTTTGTGGCTTGCGTGATTTGTCTGCGGCGGTTGAATTGGGAGGGGTGGCTTTGGGGAGAGGGAGAGGAGGGAATTGCTCTGTCGAGCTCACCTTCAGATGGCTTCGATTTTCATAGCCCTTGTTTTCGGACGGGGGCTGCCGTGTCGGGCTTTCCCAGCGGGACCCTCGACCGGTGCTAGGTTGTTGGGGTGGTGGCGCAGTAGAGTCCGTCCCCGGGCCTTTCTTTTCCTGAAGTGCTTCACGGTTGCCTTCTGGGTGCGAGCCTCCCGTCGTTGTTGTCACTGCAGCTGCCACGTCGTGGGCATTGCTGCGCGATTGGTGCTGATTTTCCCGGTTTGAGTGTTGTGCTGGGGGACCGTTCGAGGCACTCCCTTGTAGTTGGGATTCTTTTTGCTGATTGTGTGCGATTGCCAACTTCTTGTTGAAGGGCTTTCGCTGTCGGCTTGGGCAGCGGGGGTCCGTGGCCAAGTGTTCGCCGCCGCAATTGATGCAGCAGGGTTGGCACTGGTGGCTTTCTCCGGGATCGTTTGCGCCGCATTTGGCACATCTTGTTTTTTCCGGGTTGGGACACACGTCTGCCCTATGGCCCATGCCGAGGCATACACTGCACACTTGGTACCTGGGTTTGTGTGGCCGGCATCGATACTCGGCGCTGCCGTATTTGACGTAATAAGGGACGTGGAATCCCTCGAAGGTGATCAGGGCGGCGGTGGATTTTCCCAACATTCTGGCGTGTAAAATATTCGTGTTTTTTACTCGCAGTTCTGCCATGAGGTTGTCAATGCTGGTTCCCTCATCCACGCCCGTGACCACCCCTTTGCATGAGGCTTCTGGGGTTGCCACGTAAGCGACGACTTCATATTGCTTGTTGCCGAAGTCTATACGAGCTGATACCGCGTAGCCGGTGAGTGAGCTCTTCACTCGGGGTGCTGACGACCGCCAGGTTTTGTTCTGGTCTTACTCGGATTATTAGCTCACGCCAGATTTCTGCCGGAAGCTGTGCTGCAGCACCGATGGCTAGGGCGATTTGATGCGTTGTCCAATTTCGTAAGTTAAGTCCGTTTCGGGGTCTTATCACAGTTTTGAGGTCGTCAATTGGGAGGGGTGGTGGCATTTGCTGCTTTTGTCGGCGTTGCTGTGGCTGTTTTTTCATTTCATTGGCGGCTTCGCACTCTTGCTGTCGCTGCAGCAGTCGTCTCTCTGCGCGCCGTTGGCGCACGGGTTTGACAGTAAACCAGTCATCGCCGACGCGTCCGGTGTCTTCGTCATCTGCGTCAGATACCTCGTTGCTGCCCCCGGTGTCCATGGCAGCAGAGTGCTGATCCGGGTCACCCATATGTTGCAGCCGCGCGGCTGACATTCTGGGCGGTGTAGGTGTTGCTGCTTCAATTCCTGGCCATGCCTGGGCTGAAGGGTTTGTCCCTGCCTCGGACACCGGGACGCAAATCCAGGGTGTCGGTGCGACGTAACTGCTGCTCCACGCAGAGGAGTCCATGGGACGCGGGCTCGGAGCCGGCGCTGCCCGCCGGGCGGAGGAAACAGCCGCGGAGGCGCGAGGTTAAGGCCGCTGTACGGTCACTATTTGGGCGCTCCGCCCGTCCGCTCGAGGACGCATCCGCCAGGTCCTAACAATGGGGCGGACGGAGGCATGCGTCCTCCGCCCGGCTGCCGCACAGAGTTCGCGAACTTCAACTTTTGTCGCATGCGTTCTGGAGGCGCATCGCAAGCTCCTCCTACTTTTTCAAAGATGGCCGCCGGCCGACCGAGCGTAGGCGAAGCAAGGCCTAGGCGGACGGTGCCTGTCGATGAAAGATAGACCATGTCGCTATTGCTCGTTTATTACGATTATTCAAAGCGACTTGGAAGTTTGCCTTGCCATGTGCACAAGCATCGAGTGACAGTTCCCCCAGTTGAGTTGGCCTGCACCGAGTTGACGAGTGGCCGACAAACCTACGGAAGATGTACTACTGCTACACAGTTGCGGTGCCTCGACGTGTTTATTTGGAGCCGTTTGTGATTGCTGCAGCATTTTCACGGACAGCATCAAGAAGCAGCTCCCCGCAGTGAATTAATTCCCCGTGCGCGTATACAGTTTCATAGCAGCGACAATTAGTGGGAGTGTAGCGAAAGTGATACGTTCGGAACGACTGCTGTTTTGCCAAGTTGGTGAAATCGCCTGCAAGTATATCTGTTACGAGTGAAAAGCTCACTGCACACGCTTTGTTTTCCGAATGTTGATATGAATTTTGAGCTGTGCTAGCCGCATTCATTCGTCTGCGTGCAGCGATCGCGAGCAATCACTGATATCAATCGTGTTTCGTGTATGTGCTGTGCTTCAGAACTGCCGTGGGTGTGAAGTGCCCTTTCTGAAAACTGTTTTACGTGCGCGAAACGATTTTGGCTGCACGGAGAAGCGTCGGGAAGCCGGCACCAATCTGCTGCTTGATGCTTCGTGAAGTATGTTTGCGATGGTTGCTTGTTATCGTTGCTTCGTGTGATGTCTTGACAGATGTGTTTATTGGGATTAATCGTTGTACTCCGAATGCTCTCATTACAACCGTGCGCGGACGGCATTGTTGTTAGTGTTCTTGGCCTCTTTATATATAGGTATGAGTTGTGGGCACACAACCACGGCGGGCTTGTAACCAAGTTTTAGTGCCGAGAAAAAAAGAAAAAAAAAACAACGCATTCTTGTTCTGTGAATGGAACGATTACCGTAGAAATGGCTGAGAAAGCTAAGAAGGTGTAAGATTTTTTAGGACAAGTGTAATAGATTGGGCAGTGTTATATGGTACAGGAAGAAAAGTACAGACACAATCTGAAATGAAATGCCATCTTATGTGTTATTCAGTTTCCCCATTGGAGCAGTATAAGGTTAGAAGGATGGAAGTTTTCTGCACATTATGCAGGACAGTCCTCATGATATGCTCATAAAAAAAAAAAAAAAAACGCACTGTGAGCCATAATAATAAAGGGTAAGGGTACCTGCAAGCAAGATCTCAGTAGAAAACCACCTGCAGGAAAGTGTATAAGGCTCCATGGAGTCAGCTTTATCATGCGGCTCACAGAGCATAGTGTGAACCTTGGGATGCAAATACATGGCACAAGGCGAATGTTTACATCTGGCATGCCTTAAGCTGCATGGTGTAACACTTCATGAGAGTGATGAATGCTGGTACTCTCAAGTATGAATCAAGGAGCAAAGATTTTAGGGATATTCATAGCAAAAATTAATGAGTAGAAGGTATGTAACACGGTCACACAAACACTTTCGATCCTCATTGAGCTCGATCTGCATTCAACTCGTGCAATCGTGCCCGAGCCTGCTTGGATCGAAGCTGTTTCTGAGCCCTCTTGAGTTTTGAAGCACATCCGAGAGCGGGCGTCGCCACCCTCGATGTCACCTAACGCACACGAAGGAAGCTTCTCAGTGGTCATTCCAAACGGCCGTGCAGCACCGGATGCTTCAATGCTTCCTGAAAACCTCAATGAGGATCACTAGTGTTCGCGTCGCAGAGGTATAAGAAAGAGCAGGTAATTTCAGACTGAGTTTGCTAAGAAATGGGCTGCTACCACAGTTCTTTCAAGTGCATTACAATGAAAAACCAAAGGTATATGCAGAAAATAGCATCTCGTAAGCTTTGTACTCTCAAGACAGGCAGTTTGCACATGCAAGCACTTCAGACGTCACGTGAAATCCTGTGAACAGCTGACCAGCGGCATTGTTTTGCAATATACATCTCCCTCATTGTCCTATCAACAGCCAAAAAAAAATGCTTTTCACAATGGCAATAACATGCACCTATTATTTACTGCAGATTTCCTGCTCTCATTGATTCATTTTTTTTTTTCTTTTTACTTTTTAATTATTTTGTGGTTGAAATTGCCTGCAAGTATTTGTTTGTTTGAAAAGCTCACTACACATATCTTGCATTCTGAATGCTGAAATAAAGTTCGATCTGTGCAGGTAGTCGCGTTTGTTCTTCCCCCTGTAGTGACCATGCATGCACGGCTTTTTCCCTGCAACGTGTCCATCATAAATATTGATTGTGGCTCGTGTGTACTGTGCCTGAAAACAGCCTTGGGTGCGATGTGACCTTTCTGGAAACTATTTTGTATTAATGAAATGATCTCCACTGTCTGCTTTCTGATGTGACTACAGAAGCATCGGCACCACTCAGTGGCTTGATTCTTCAAGAAGTATAATTCTTGCAATTATAGCTAGATTATAGCAAGCCTGTCTTGTCTGTGCAACGTCTTGTTCTGTTTAATCGTTATGTTGTGGGTGCTGGCTATCATGATGGTGTGCCGACAAAACTGTTAATTTTCTTGCCTCTCTGAAAAGGGTACATATCTGTGATGGGTACCGAGGGTTTGGTGCTGAGCCAAAAACAAGAGGAGAGATTCATGTCCCAATAGAGCACATGCCGTGTAATCAACTTCTGTCGTTCTATCCTTAGCTCAACAGATCAAGATGCCACCAAATGAATGGCTAAGAAAGATGGTAAGGCCCATTATAACACTGTAATGAATTGGGCAATATTATGGTGCAGAATGAAAAAAAAATGTACAATCTGAAAGGAATTTTCAACTTGGCTAAACATTCTTCCAGTTGCAATGATACAACAATATACAGGTACTTGCACACTTTTACCAGGGCAAGGCCCTTGATCACACTGAGGGGAAGACGAATTCAAATAACGAGTTGCAACTGAGCAAGATGAATTTTCAAACAAGTTTCCTTGAGACTAAACCGTGAAGGTTCGATAGTGTCAACCCTCTACAGCATGATAATTCGGATAGAATCCCGTCGCACAACCACATTACCTTGCATTGCCTTGAGCTGCATAAAGTGATGCTTCTTGAGAATGTTAAATGCTGCTGCTTAGTATAGCAAGAAAATGGAAATTACTTGGCAAGAACCAAATGTTGAGGAGAACCAGAATGGGGAGGATAAACATTTATTTTCTGGCTTCAAAGATCACTATACTGGTAACAGATGCGTGATGCTACAACTGGGGATATGCATATAACAGCTTAAGTTTGCTGCTACAGACAGGCAACATTCATTTTTTGTTCATGGTATAGCATGCAGAAATTTGGATAAAATATCCTTTGCTTTGTTGAATTTCCTGGCTTCAACCAGAGCAGTGCAGCATTACTATCAGGCAACACAAACAGCTTGAAATCTCAAAAAAAGCCATGTTACACACACCTAAAATCACTGGAGTGCTTCTAAGTACTCCACAGATATGGTTGTCAAAGTGAAAATTCATGCAGTTGCGTCAGCATGTACCTAGTTAGCAATCTCGGACTGACCGAAGGCTTAGTGCGCTTCACAACTCTGGAACAGCACCTTACAGCATGTTATGTGTCCTCTCAGAGCAATGTACTTCTCTTTCCCTGTTGAGCTCAGTGGCTATTTTTATAATGTCCCCCCTAAATGAAGCTGTCACTGTATACACCCATTGCAAGGACCCCTTTGTATGGAAAATTCCACAGAGCCTGTCTCCACATGCAACACTGCACAAATGTGAAGAAGTGAGACTACAGTACAAGGCTGCATGCTTGAAGAAAACACAATTGTAATGAATGAGCAAGAGTAGTGCTTTGCCAACTTATCTATTTATTCAATTTGTCGGGGTGGCGCAGTGGTTACAGCGCTCGACTACTGTTCCCAAAGATGCGGGATCGAATCCCGGCCTCGGCGGCAGCTTTTCGATGGAGGCAAAAAGCAAGGCGCCCGTGTGCTGTGCGATGTCAGTGCACGTTAAAGAACCCTAAGTGGTCAAAATTTATGGAGTCCTCCACTACGGCGTCTCTCATAGCCTGAGTTGCTTCGAGACGTTAAACCCCACAAACGAACCAACCAACCAATTTGTGATAGAAAAGAACCCAGCAATATAGTCATCCACACTGCTCAAAGGCAAAACAGCATTGTCTGCTAGTCTATAAGGTGCGATCATCACTATTATATGTTGTGCATACCACTGTGTATCACTGCTGCATTACAACAGCACCCCCCCCCCCCCCCCTCTCGTCTACTTGGGGACTACGCATTTCCCAAGTGTGAAACTGCATGGACTAGTTTCTATCCAGCTTTAAGGGGAACAAAGTGGAAACGAAAAGCACAAAAACAAGGCGCACAAGAAGCAGTAGTGCTGGCCAATGTTATTCGATGCAGCACAAAAGGCCTGGAGAGTGAATGAAGGGAAATGACAATGGCAGAGAAGGAAATGAACACACTAAGCGCAGGCAGGAACGCATCCACAAAGCTTCACAGGAATTTGTGCATGATCCTGGAAACATCTAAAAAGTAACATTGAAACACAGACAAAAAAAAAATAAAATCAGGAATGCATATAGAAACCTACACGCATGTAACACGGGACAGGATGACGTATCATGCAGCATGAGCTCTTCAGGCGAGCAGAATCTGGTGGGGCGATCTAAACTAAGGGCTATTGAACCAGGCACAAACTGGAACCTTCCAGTGGCAGTGAAGCGAGGGCGCCGTTAAGCATTCAAGAAATAGTAACCCAGCATAACATGATCAATAAAACGGCACAAGAACACGATCACAGGAAAAGAAGAGGGATTGAAAGGCGCTCTTTCTTTCCATCTTTTCCTGTGATCATGTCCTTGGGCCGCTCAAATGGTCAGTGTGAACCAACTAGCATTACAGCAAGTACTACAAGCATAAAATGGTCAGCACATGTAGCATCCTAGTGGCATGTTTCCATTGCAGGGCAGATGCTGTTTGAGTTACTAAATGGCACATATGGATGAGTTGCGAATGACTATTACATATGCATGCATCCTCTGGTAGGTATGTAAAGCCTCACTGGTCCATACATTTACATTCAATGCTTTTGTAGAGACAGACTCCCTGACGAAGGATCCTGCAGCGGTTGACCAAAGCATGAAATGTGTTTTTTAAGGTACACCTGCTGCTTGGTGATATTGTAAAATGACCCAGAAGCCTCCATATGTGCCTGTAAATACACAAAATTCACTGAGATGAACAATCCAAAACACAAAGCTACATTAGATGGGTTTTTAAGCATAGGTAGCATTGAGGAAAATAAACACTGCCTGTTTCAGTTGATTAAGGAAATACAAAATGCAACCATAATTTCAAACGGTTCGATAGTGGGCATAGCCAGCATTTTTTTAATCAGTCTCAAACAGGCCAGGTGATTGTAAACAGTCAATAAAAGCATTTTTCTTGGATTGACAAGATTATCCAGCAGCTTTCTCACTATATACAATTATAATATTGACCTAGTAAACATCTTGCAGTTCAGTGCTGCTTTCCTTGCCTCGCTGTCTTAACATTCGTTACTTGTTACACGAGCCACCGAGTATAAAACATCTGGGTTTGCAAGGCATTTAGCCTCCCGTGGCAAGGACTCCTAACATCCACACACACTCGCTTTCTTCCATTTTTCTTTTATTTGACAGTTCAGAGTTCCAAGCACAATTTTCTTTCTCAGAAGAGTATTGAATTCTCAGAAGGGATATTTTATTCAATATCACAAGGTACAGTTTTGTCGTGACTCTTTTGGAGAACTGCACTGTGTTTACATGCCACTACAATTGGTTTCTGTTCCTTGAATTGTATTGAGGATCTGTGTATTCACTCCACGATGAACTTGATGTATGGGCTTGCAGGATAGTTATGTAAACAAAGCAAAGGACTCGGGTAGGTAAGTACACTAGTCATAGAAGTATAGTATTTCGTGTTCACAGACAAGTCAAAATTCCATCAAGTCTGCATGCTGTCCTGGCAACTAAGTGACATGCCATTACACTTGGTCACTGTTTTACAATTAGCCCCTAGACAGTTTTTCTCTACAAGTGGGGACCCTTAGCTGATGCAAGGCAGTGGGCGCTAAGTATTTCTTGATCCCAACTGACCGCTCCGACCATGCACTATTACTGTGTCGTGCAGTGACGCGGCTTTTAAGTGCTTACTCTTAGCTGTATTGTTTTTAAGTATGAGAAACAGTGAAATAAAACTACAACAGAAGAATAAAACACTCATTCCACACAAAACATCCAATATATACATATTTGTACTTAGAATAGTCATTTCATATCATGCAATGTTTCGAAAACTTTATGGACTCTTCCTCAGCAGCAGCATAATTCTTGTTTATTTGTGCTCAGCACTAACTGTACAAATATTTCACTTGAAATTTGACTGGTAGAGGCTGTCTCAATTGGTAACAATTCTTTTCAGTACATGCCGCAGCTGAGTAGCTTGAGCTGTGTTGCATGTTAACACTCAATCGCCAGATTTCATTTGCTACTTTTTGTGTCTGAAATGACAAAAGCAGTGCACACACATGAAACCTAGGAAGACCAAATGGCATAGGTCAAGAAAAGGAAGTGCATGCTGCACTTGACATGAAGGCACTTATTAATATAGGCAGCACTGAGCACAGAGGTGGAGAAACTAGTATTACGTACTGGGGGGCATGCGAATTGTAGTTTTGCCAACCAAACTGATTATGAATAGCATAGTCTTGCTGCTGAATCAAATATGAATATAGTGCTGAAAACCAAACTGAATACCAAACTGAATACAAATAAACTAGTTGAGCAGCTATTTTAAATGTCTTTGAAGAAGTAAACACATTGAATCTTAGAGATAATTTGAACATGCACTGTTTGAACCATTTGCTATTGCATGGATACCATAACAAATGATTCCATGCATTTTTAAAGATTTGTTATTGTCATGAACCTCGACACATTTTCTGCGTGCAAATGCATCTCATATGCAACACCACAGCTGTACGTTGCAGCCAGAAATGAGGATTACGTGGCGAAATGTACGCCACTAAGAGATTGCTACCACCGGGGAGAACCGCACGGAAAACAGTGCTTCTGTACATGTTACTAATGATGTGCACGTTTGTTTATGCTTTGCAGTCTATTTTTTCACAGTAAAACAGGCGTGTTGTAAAATGTGTTTAGGCTGTAATTTCGGATGAAAACATTAAATGACCAGCTCCTGCATCTTTGCCGCGAGTGCTATACCGAAGTGAACGCGCGAACACAGGCAGGAGAGATATGAATATATACACTTTACCTTTCGATGTATACGTCCGGGAGTACTTAAAAAATTCGTGCCGTCTTCTCCTCATACTAACATAAACACACCAAGTAGACGGCGAAAGCAAGTGCCGCTGGGGCATGCGTGCGTCTACGCTGTTGCTGGATGATTGCATCGCCGGCGACTTAATCGCTCTACTAATGGTCAGTTTATACTGTTTGTGCTGTATATTCGGGGGCTCAATAACTCTACAGCTAGGGTGCAAATTAATTTGATAGCCGACGATCGAGAGTCACCGTGAAGAGGAAAAGTTTCCCCAAACCAGCGCCGCAGCCGTCATATGCAGCGTTTCGACGTTCGAAGCAGCGCGCGCCGGGCGCGCCAATCAGAGCGCTGGAGAAATCCGCCACCCAAAAGATGCCCCAAAGTGACCGTATAGCACCCTATGCGCCACCCGTGCCGAACGCGTCCGCCAGCTGGCGGAAGGCGGACGAGCGCAGCGCCTCTAAAAACGACCGTACGGGGGCCTTTAGCCAGACGTTTTTCGGGGAAAAACTGGGGCCCCGTGCGGGGCGGCGGGGTTCGCACGAGAAACACCGGAGCTGTCGACAAACACGTCTGCTCTCGGTGCTTGCTCGGAGAGAACTCGCCAGTTCCCGAATCCGATCCTCCAGAGAGGCTTTTTGCCTGCAAGCACTCCGAAACGTAGTTTGCAAAACTTGTCTCTTATCCCGTTCTCCACCGCGGAGGAATGGGTGCCTTGTAGCGAGCTAATGCGTGTAGGTGGGCAGGTTACAGTGAAAAATCAATTCCCTTCAAAAGCCGTACCATTATCGTACTGAAATTAGCGTGTTCTTCTACCGCACTAAAATATACAGAAAGCCCCTTTTCCCTCTGAGACTGCCCGTGCATCTGCCGTGTCTGTAGCGTCGGTCCCGCCGAGCTGGGCGCGAGCCAGCAAGGACTGCGTGCGAGTGCTGGAGACGTGCGGGGAAGTTGCTTGTGCAAGCATATGCCATCCTCGTTTTTGGCCTAGAACGTGTGATATCAGGTTGCTCCACGAGAGTCAAATCTTTTGTAGGGCATAAAGGATGGAATGTATCATGGACGTGAGAACAAGGATAGATCATTTGAAGAGATCGCTACAAATTTGGAAGCAGATTTCACAGGTGAGAAAGATTTATTCATCCGGTTGTCTTAAGGATTGAGATAAAACAGAAGTAGCGTTGCGATTGTTCCTGTGAAACTCATTCGCACTCATCGAGAAGCTAATCCCTGCGTGGAACAAAACATGAGTGTTGCGGTCGCGACTGCGCCGGCAATCGCCCGTGATGCTACTTGACGTGCGCGCGAATGGCGCAATTAGCGGTATGCATGCACGGCAGCAGATAGACACTGAATGCGCGCTCTGTTTTGGCCCAATGAGTTGATTTTAAGGTTGTTCGAAGGCGGCTGAGGGCAGAGAGGTAGTCGCGCAGAAAAAAAAAATACGGCTGGTAAAAAATTAGCCTCTACATGGAACTGTCTCTAACACTGTTCAGTGTCTTTTTACGAATTTTGTATTTTGAACTGAAATAAACATGTTGATACGCAACAAAGAAAAACCTCATGTTTTATTTGGGACAAGAAAAATATGGGCGGTTCTACATGCGCGAAAAAAAAAATTGCTTGCCACTGCAGAACACATTATAGAATTTTTCTTGTGACCTCGCTACCTGACCCCGCTATTACCTACATACCTTAGGTTGTCGCGACAATTACGTCAGAAGGTTGTGTTTCGTTAGAACATTTTGTTGTTGCGACAGAACGTTGTGATGGTACGTCAAAACATTGTGTTGTCTGCAGTGACATCACAAAGTTTTGTGGTCGCAACAGACAGAATGTTGTGTCGTTACGTCAAAACTGCGTTGTCTGTTCCGACAACACAAAGTTTTGACGTAACAACGCAACGTTCTGTCGCCACAACAAAATGCTCTGACGTAACAACACAACGTTCTGTTGTTACAACACAATGTTTTGTCTTACCGACACAAAGTTCTGACGTAACAACAAAAGTTCTGTTGTCGCGACAGAAATATCTGTAGTAACATCAAACATTTCTGTAGCGCGATAGAAATTTCTGCAGTACTACAAAAATTTCTGCCGTCTTTTTCGACTGGGATATGTGTCTCGGAAGAGATTGATATTAGTAACAGCAAAAGGGGAGTGGTAGGCAGCAAGTAACCAATCATGTTGATTGAGCTGTGCTCCGAGCGAGAGTTCTGAGTTCTGAGTTATGGTTTAAGGTATCTCCTTCGGCAAGGCCAGATTCATGGTTTTGCCTAACCTTGTTGTAGGTGCCGTATATATTGTAAAGTTTTGTGCATAAGCTTCAGGTAATCTCTCTATCTCATCAAGTGTCTTCGCCTTCTATCCTCCTCGTCGTTTCTCAGCCCTTTTTGGGAAGAACCAAACCAGTCGATGAGGATCCTGTGGCCGCACGGGATGAAGAGCGAAAACAGACGAGAAATGACGTTCCTGAAAGGAGACACTGGAGGGAAGCGGCACTCGCGGAGATGAAGCAAGAGAAGCAGCAGCAAGGACAGTGGCAGTTAGGAGGCTACCGCTGGAACGAGCAGCGGCGCGTCAAAAGGACCGGCTGCTGAATCCAACGGACCCGAGGTGAGTTGTGAAAAGAACCAGCTGCTGACACCGAGATCTTGATTTGGAGCGAGCAACGGCGTGTCATAAGAACCGGCTGCGAAAATCAAGATCCTCGGTTGGAACGAGCAGCGGCGTGTCATAAGGACCGCCTGCAGAGATCGGGATCCCGAGTTGGGAGCATGTAGCGCTGTGTCAACGGAACCAGCTGCAGTATCCAAAAGCCTGATCAACACCTATATACCAGGAGGCTGAAGCGGACGGCGGCAAGGGAAACAGTGTGCATCGCCGCATTGAAACGGTCAGTTTCCTTGGTCGCATTATTCCCGCTTCTTCACATGCGTTCAAGCCGATAGGAAAGGTGTATTTTGTACACAAGGCGACATGGAAGGTCGTTGCTGCTGATCCATACGCGAGAGAGAGCTCGAGCTGGAAGCGGCGAAGGCACGTTTGAAGCAACTTCTGTCGAAACGGGCCAAAATAAATGGTGGGAAGGTGCCTCTCAGCGAGGAAAAGCCGCGGAACTTAATATGCGAGGATTTCAAGCTAGTTGAGGCCAATAGATCCTTCCCTAGCAAAAAAACTGATACAAATTTCTACAAGTCTCTTAGGAATATGTATAAGTCCTGTAGGTCCTTCTATGAGTCTGGTAGATATCCCTACCTGACCCATAGAACTTTTTACCAGACTTGTATACGGCATATAGATATCAATGTGTCACCTATGGGTCCTTCTACAAGTCTGGTACATATTCCTACCTGACCCATAAACCTCTTTACAAAACTGATAGGCAGCACATAGATCTCATTGTGTGCCCTAATACAAACCTGAAATGATGATGTATCAGTCTTTTACAGCCAAATAGAGTTCATCACACAGCGCACATAAATCTAACTGAAGCAATAATAAAGCCATAGTAGAGATAGCATGAACTTATATGGCACCTCCACACCTGATGACAACAACCCCCAATGGGCTGCCTGCCATGTGTACTGATTATTAAACACAGTTGCATATTCAATGCAATAATAGAATATAAAATGAAATGAACTCAGACTAAACTGTGATACTATGATAATCTCTTTTTTTCATTCGTTGAAATACAGGCTAGTTTGTTGTTATTGATGAATTTTCTTTTTTCAGTTGATATGCATAACCTTAAATGCATTTTAATTCAATGCACATGTCTTTTGAAGTGCAGCAGCAATATCTATTTTGTGAAAATGTAATATGAAATTTGAATAAATAAAGCACCAGTTTTCCTATATAGCGGATTTTATGGCCGCCTGCAAGCCAAAGCAGGTATGGGTTTCATTGCTCTTATTCTAGACACTGACTCCTTTTGTTTTAGTTTTTTGGTTTTTGCTAAGTAGGGGAGGCAATTTTTGCATATTTTGTATGTCCCTTCACCTATGGTATGATAGCTTTAATTGCAGTTATTTATTTTTCTATGGTAGATTTTTCGGCCACCTTCAAGCCAAAGCAATGCCGAGTCGCCTGAGGGTTTCATTGCTTTTAATGTAAAAACCTGTTGTTAAATGTGATAAAGAAGCCTTTTAGTGTTGTTTTATATATGTATATATATATGTGTGTGTATGTGTGTGTTTAGATTTGTTTAACTTTTCCTTCACAAATTGTGAGCTTTGTCATTTGAAATATATGTATTGCCTTTTGTGATAATATACATTTTTCACTTGTTTCCGAAAGCTTGTTTCTTGTCATTGCATTACAACTATACAACACATAGAAACTGATAAACCATAGAACTTATATACCAATACAAATACACTATTACCCTAATAGAAAAAATAGCACTGATAGGTCACAATAGAACTAAAAGAAATTTTATGAGTGTATTAGTTGTATCGTTTCATAATGCAATAGACAAAACTGGTAGGTTGTTAATCAGTTTATTGTATCAGAATTTTTTCTAGGGTTTAACGGGCCAGATATAGCAGCAAAAGTTCCGCGTTGTTATAAAGTAAGGACATGGTGGTAACCTTCGACTCTTACAAAAAAAAAAACAAGAAAAAAGTGAGCAGGTTGAAGTAGACATAACGTCGTTTCGCTATGAAACCGACAGCTCAAGGGAAGAAGTCTCCTGACGGAGTACAGTGGCTCTGTATTTAAATAAGAAGTTGCCCGTTCTGGCAGTTTCGCTGTTCACGATTGGCGGTGTTGAGGCTGAAAACGGGTACGAGGATCTATAGTTAAGAGCTTTTAGAAGTGTGCTGCACGATTTCGCAAAAGCTACCTTATATAGCCTATGAAAAGGAGGCTTTCACCACGCGTGAAACCGATTAGAATGAGAGAGATCAGCTCAGCGAGGCAGCGGAAGGCGGAAATTTACCGTTTTCGCTAGAGCGGACTGGGCCAGGCAGAGAGCCTGAAGTTTCATGTATTGACTGCGGTTGCAATTCTTCAGCTGAGGCAGTGAACAACGAAGATGGGCCAGTCGCGCTGAACATAGAGAGTGTTCTAAAGCTAGTCCAATCACACTGTTCAAGGACAGGGCAGTCCACCAGACAAATTTGAGCCAGGTGAGGGCAAGGTATACGTTCATGTTCAGGTTATGCGACCGAGCCGGAACATTTGTGTCGAGCAAGGTGCCGAAATCAGATTTGCTCAGTCCGGAAAGGGGTAAATTGTTCCAAGTGAGACGAACGGGCAAAAGACCGTTGTGCGGCTCGCGCATCGAAAGCTGTTGCAGGCAACAGCACAGCCTTTGGCCCACACCAAATGTAGCATAAGAAACGCGACCGCACCGGCCTGGATGACAAAGCAAGTTTTGTGCTCCAGGTACACCATACGGCTCCGTATCGCCACTCAACGTGGAGAGCGGATCTTCCGGTGTATTGTATGAGCAGTTGATCAATCAGCCGTTGTGATGGCCAAGACTTCTTCGATCCTGGAAGGCAGACTCTCGAGTTTTAGCCCCGTTGTGGCGGCGGCCTAATAACGTTGTGACTCGGACGCACGCAGGGTCGGTGAGTGCGACTGAGGAGGCTCACTCGAGTGTTTGCTCAAGTGTAAATGGACGCCCCGGTTTTGTTTGCGTTCGCGAGCAGGAGAAGCACAGCCTGCGAACTTGGACTTAAATAAAGACGCACGTTTTGCATGCATTATCATTTGCATTTGTTCATCTTGAATTACCGAGCAAGGTTTTTTTTTTTTTTTTTTTTTTTTTTTGAGTGCGCGCTTGGTAACCAACTTTATAAATGGCCTTTTGGTGCCTTGCAGAATCTAGGCGGGGCGCGTGTAACGATGGCATTAGCCGCTGGTCGTTTTAAAAGCGCGTATGTTTAGAGTGACATATTGTTCCTCAGCGTATACACCTCCTTTATTTTGGGTCTGATTCACGCAGGGGTTTGTAACCCTTACTCCCGACCTCCTCTATAAACTTCCGACCTGCTCACTGACGCCACCCCTGCGGCGGCGCGCTGACCTAAAACTTGCAGGGCCGGACTGAATGCAGCGGTGCAGCAGACGATGCAATGTCGCGCACGACGGTATGCCTTTATATGCCTTATATGCCTTTCATTTGTCTTTATTTTGTGCAGCGGTGCCTCGCTGTCTGCTGCAAAAATAATTCGTCCATGTGATAGTTGATGCATTGATCTTGAAAACCGATGTTCCTGTAGTGCGACTAAACATAATATATACAAACAACGTGCATGGTCGCCCGTAAAAGTTATTTACCTTTACTACCTGTCCCCCTGCCTAAAATTTACCTTCTTTACCTTCATTACCTTTATCAGCCTGTCCACAAGGGGAGAGAGACTAAAGCGAGCGGAAGGAGCGGCCGTGTTTTATGCGCGTTGGGCTAAAGTGCATGTGAACAACCGCCGGCGTACCGCTACGTGCTACACCGACTATTCACGCCAACAATATTTTAAAATGACCCCTAACACAGTTATTTCTCGCGGTTAAAATAATGTATGAGCGCGGATGAAGCTTCGCTGGCATTAAAATTGCCGTTTATCTTGCATCATCGTGCTCTCGCGATTTCAGATAAAAGCATTAGGATGCAGTTAACTACACTGAAATCAGCAACCCTTGTGGGCTCTACTGATCCACGTAAATGTTACGTAGAAATCCAAGCTTAATTTAGTACTACCATTTTGATATTGCACTCATAAAAATCTTGTGCGGAAAAACCAATTTCGTAGGATTTCCATATTGGACAAGTATTCTAGTTGAACATTTTTAGATGGCACATCCTGTGGTTTGCAGCACTATATTAACCTACATAGTTAATTTAGATTAACACTTATTAACCCCATTTTAACATCTCAAACGCCTCTGTACCATGAAGTTCAGGAGCAAAAGTTTTGGTGCAGAATGCGTTCCCCTCAAAATGAAATGCTCAAATCTAATCACTATACTACCAATTAAAACGGGCTGTATGACAAGGACCCATTCGAGTATATATCGAGCCCCAACTTCCTAGCACTCAGAAATTTATCGACAGCTCATGGACATCACATATATCTGAAATAACTATACACATCAATTCTGCAGTTCCTCTGGCAGAATAAAATCAGCCATATGCTCCAATATAAACAGAATGGTGACCATGGACATGACATATATGCAAAAAGGACCATATATATATATATATATATATATATATATATATTAATAATAATAATTGCTCCATTAATTTTTATTTTGGAGAGCGAGGCTAGGAGAAAAAGCTGAGAAGCAACCTAATTAGCTCCGGCCTCCCCAGAAGCACAATTGACGATCGGGCAGCCTACCAAACTGGACATAATCAAGACCAAATGGTAACATACAAAGAGACCTTCTTCAACTATTTATGTCAAATTTGGGTGCGTCTCGTGGAACGATATCCCAGTCGTGATATCCTTGACCACCACCTGCTCGACTTGCAGAAAAGAGTGCAACAGTTTACCATTGCGGGAAACGGTCTTACTGCTGCCTTGCCCTAATGCTGTTGTTAACTGTGCATTGTTAAGGATGGCGACAATGAGACGGATGCGAGACCTGTCGCTTTCAACCATGGAGACAAGAATTCCCAACCGGAAAGGAACGCGGGGTGTTCGGCCGGACGGCGACAGCAGTCCAAGTAGGGCCACCGGGAAGCACAAAGGTACAAGTGGATCCCGGCGTCTCCCGCATGGGTCAGTACCCTCAAGGCGGCCACGCGGTCATCCCCTTCGTCTGGCCGACAGCGCGCAGAGGCCCTTGCGACGCAGACGTTTGCGCCCAGACCATGAGGCGCCAGCGGTCAACGCTTTTCCGATTTGTCTCGCCGACGGCGCGCGGTGGCTCTTTCGACACAGGTGTGTCCCAGACTATGCGACGCCGGCAGACAGCGAGCTCCTTGTGTGCTGCCCTCTGCACCGCCACAGCGGCTTCCTCCTTCCCCGCAAAGTCTAAACCTTCGAGGGGGCGTGTCTGTGAGAGTGAAAGTGTGGCAATTTGAATGACATTAGAGTGATAAGGACACTCCCTCGACGACGAGCCCGTCCTTCACCTAGGGAACCTGGGGAACACGGACCCTTTAAAACTATGTGTGTGTGTGTGCGGGCATCATCAGTTCTTCTCCGTACTTCTCCGGAGTTCAATCCCACTACTAACAATGTAAATAAACCAAGTTTTCGTTCTTCTACTTCCAACTTCTTCGCTCAGCAGCACTTCTTTCTGAGGTGGAGCGGACGTCGATGCGGTCGAAGTTCCGTCCAGCGACACCAGAGTCCCACCTCTAACAACTGGATGGCAGCGGTTGGATCGACCATTCGACCTGGTACTGCTTCTGCGGGTAAGTGCTTGGACTTTTACTTGAGGTTCGCCAGGATTCAAATTTTGGATTATTTAATTTGAACTGCTGGGAATCAAGGGAAGTTGTTAGTTGAGGCGCGTGTGATAGCCTCATGACAACCGTATATCAGCAAAGTCAAAACTCAGAGCAGCAACCATGGGTCTTATGTGTTGGCCGGAGGCAGATTTGCTAGCGATGTGCGAGGACATGGGTGCGGACGCTGAGGATCAGATGGACAAATCTGATATTTGTAAAGTTCTTTTGGAAACTGGGGATGAAGAGTTATTAAGCTTTACGTGGGAACTCCTCAAATCAGACCGTAGGAAAAAGGAAGAGGAAGAACGCCGGCTAGAAGCCGAAGAAGCGAAGCTAGAGTGCAGGGAAGCAGCAAAAAAGCAACAAGTGTGGGAAGCAAAATTAGCGAAGCACCGAAAAGAAATGGAAAGGTTAGACGCTGAACTAGAGGTGCTTGAGCTCAGACTTGAGATGAAGCGAAGTGCAGTCCAAAATGGTAAAGTTGTAACCTCAGAGGGCGGAAATGGCGATAAAGTAGAGCGCCAAGAACAAGGGCGAGAGGGTAGTCGTGATCTATTAGACGAGGGGATGAACGACTATTCACTAAGGACTACTGCTCAACTGCGGCGCCTAAAAGTAAAGCCCGAGAGCCAAAATTGCAGGACGCACTCCGATGCTAGAGGTAAGCGCGTTCCGACCCCTGTTCAACTGAGACCCGCTCCGCTTCAGACTGTCGGCAGGTTACCACCTTCAAACACCGCGAAAAAGGAAAGAGCTCCTAATCGTTTCAAATGGAAAAGGAAAGTGAGAACTTTAGAGAGGTGTAGTAGAGGCAAAGCAAACAGCTGACCAGCCGAGTCGCACATTAGCAGGATAGGGGATCCCATAAAAGTGTCCAGCGGAGAGAAAGCTAGAAAATGGGAAAGTGTGACCCCAGTCCGAAGGAAGGCGGCAAGCGAGACCGAGTTGGTTAAGCGCGACAACATGAGAAAAACGTTAGCGCGAGCATCCAATCGGCATGGTCACAAAAAAGAAACAGGTGGGATGCCCCATGTGCAGGTCGCGAAGTTGAGTGTAACCTTGGAAGGTGTGCACAATGCTTTGTGGAGCAGTGCCAACACATTATCTGTGACGCAGGGGAGCTAAGCGACCTCAAAAAGGAAAACATGCAAACGGCCCAAAGCAACCCTCAGGAAAGTGAGTTTGAGGTAGGGATCCATTGTTGGGTAGATGCTCTAGAGTATGCCCTTAGCTGCGAGGCCATTGAGAGCGGTGTTCGTGAACTGGGAGGGCAGTGTACCCGCAGTGCCTATGAGAATCCCGGGGAATTTGTTAACGAACACGAGGTATAAACGTGAAAGGCACACAGCCGCGAGGAGAAAGAGCATTACTGCCGGAGGTGGAAGAGAACAAAGACCCTAATCTTGAGTTAGCAGTGCTAATGAATACTGATGAAGAGAAGGGTGAGGTTCTCTATGTGAAGCCGAAAGATAACATCCGTATTGCGTATCAGATACCAGAGAGTATAAATTATGATTGTGCGGCGCGTGCGGATTGTTCAGAGGCTAAGCTCAAAAAGAGTGAAGGGCAATTGTCTTCTGAGGACACTAAGTTGGCAGAAGTAACTCCTAGTCAGTGGGAGACAATCGCGGAATTCTGCAGCAAGAGCGTGCCGAGTTTGAACCACACGGACTCTGACACCGAAAGGCCATTAGAAGCTGTGCTACACAGGCCAGAACAGCTCAGTGTGGAGGACTGTCAGGAAAGAGTAGCGGAGTATACAGACCAGCGAAATGTGCAAGTAGGATCATCTGAAGTACAGCCAGTTGATTCAGGAGCGATGTTACTGCGCTGCAAGGGCCGAGAGGCCATTTTGGATAAAGAAGTAGATTGCTCACGCCGTGCAAGTCAAAATCCGCAGGAAGCCAATTTTGTTGGCGAAAAGCGCAAGAAACACTCTAGGCATGAAAGAGCTGGAGCCAGTGCGAGATTGAAGCAGACTAAGTGTGAGGCTCCAAATTTGCTCTCTCGAACGACTGCATGGTAGCCGTAGTAACAGGAATGCTGGACTCTCAAGGAAAAACCTTTCCCGCGGGGCGCCTCGGAAACGCGCGAAAGCGGTTTGTGATCAGGTGACTTTTGTGAGAGATCCCAGCGCTAGCGCTGGCCATGGAAACGGGAAAGGAAAAGCACTTTTACGAACAACACAGGACGCGAAGGCCCTGAAAATGCGGCAGGCCCCGGAAGGAATAAAAAGCTGCCGTCCAAAAACAAAGGCAATAGGATCGCAGGTAAAGCAGCCTGAGGTGTCTAGAGCGAACAGACGGCCCGCGACTGAACGGAGACGGGCCCGAAATTCCGACTCTCGCCGACCTCCGACGGAGCAGGACGTGTTTTTCATGCTCCCTCGACTTCGGACTGGACTGGCCGCGCGCTCCGGCACCTCGTGTTGGGCCCGCACCTCGCGCCCGATCGTCTCGCACGCCCCTGGCCTGGACCTGGGATAATCACCTCCAAGGGGCCCCGGCCATGGAGCCCTCCCAAGAAACCCGCCACCGCGGGTTGCGAAAGCAGGCGAAAATACACCAAGGTGGATTTCGCTCGCACAGCGCCCGCCGCGACGGGTCTTTCGATGCGTCACCGCTTTTGGGGAGATGGATCGAGTGCGTGCAGCGTGCAGCTCAGCGCGCTGCCCTAACCCCGGAGACGGCGAAGGAGACGCTGCGAACCATGGCCCTTCCGCCACGTGTTGCAGAGATGGCGGCGCAAGCCGGTGAGCACGAGGAAGC
Source organism: Amblyomma maculatum (assembly GCF_055883805.1). Lineage (NCBI taxonomy): Eukaryota > Metazoa > Arthropoda > Arachnida > Ixodida > Ixodidae > Amblyomma > Amblyomma maculatum. The sequence goes on from NC_139344.1 coordinate 213,813,216, forward strand.
CGCCATTGCCAGCTCGGCGCAGCGCCTGCAGCCACCAGCCAGTGGGGACCACATTCCTGCAGCAGGGGCAGCTATTGTTCAGGAGGCCCTCAACAATGCGGAAAATGCCATGGATGAGACGACCCATCGTTCCACCAACTCAAGGGAGATAGAGGAGGACAATGGCAGCGGTGGGAAGGAATCTGCTGTTAAGCGCGAAGCGCTGTTTCACTCCTTCTGCCTCCCCTCTCACACCTGCCGGCCGTCTTCCATCTGCTCTCGAAGGAAGGGGAACCAGCACTACGGATGATCAGCTGATGGCGAGGACACAAGCTGAGGAGGAGCAGCAGGCGCCAACGGACACCGCCCGTGAGCGTGCTGCAGCCAGCCTGAGCCCGACGCGGGACCAGACGAACGGCAGTCCGTTCGTACGCCCGCTTGACAGTGAAGAAAGCCACCCCCCCCCCCCCACGGCATCCGCGTGCTCACAGGAGGCCACTGACCTGATTCCCTGGTGCCAGGTCTCAACAGGAGCCCAACGGAGACGCAAGGCTGCCCTCCAGAAAGCTGCTGCTGCTGTGCCATCTCACGAGGGGCTTCACTGGACAGTGCTGTTCCGGCCGGAGGACCGCGGCGCTGCCATCACAAAGGAACAGGAGATTGCTGAGGAGCTGAGCCCACGCCCGAGTGTGCTGGCGGTTCGCGTTAGCACACGCCGGAACGTGGTAGCGGTGGACGTTGGGTGTGAGATCACCTTTGGCTCGCTGCTCGCCACAACTGTGATCCGTGGCCTGGCAGTGCGCGCTAAGGAACCAGCCCCTCGCAATCAGTCCACCGGACTCGTATTCGGCGTTGACGCGCGCCGCTCGGCAGATCAGCTGCTTGCCGCTACGGAGTCGACAGTGGCTGTGACTTCGGCGTCGCTGTCGGGAAGTACGCTGCTTCTCCGGTTTGTGGTGCCGACGCCGCTGTCACATGTATCGATATACAGGCGGCGTCTCCCCGTCCGGCCCTGCCGCCCGCGGCCACTGCAGTGTTGCCACTGCTCCAGCCTGGGACATGCCACCGAGGCCTGCAGAGCTGCCGCGCGCTGTACCCGCTGCAGTGGACCACACGACATCGGCGCGTGCACTAGTGCATGGGAAACCACGCTGCTCAAACTGCGGCGGCCGGCATGCGGCCACAGACCCGGCATGTCGCTACTATATTGGCTACGTCAGAAGTGCCCGCCGTGCGCGCTGTTGTTCTTGAAGAAACGGTCTCGCCAGCCCTGCAACAACAAGGAAGCAAGCGCAACTACGCGCATGTTGCGAGCCTCAGCAAACAGCCGCAGCCGCGGCAGCTCCAGCAGCAGCAGCAGCAGCGACGGCGGCCCCAGCAGCAGCAGTCCCAGAGGCGACAGTCCCGGCAGCCGCTGCAGCAGCAACAGCAGCAGCCCCTTACCCACGCAAGGCCCGCTTTCACCACCTCCGTTGCGGCCCTGCGGATACCCTAATTGCGCGCCTATAGGCCGCGCTGCGCGCACTCAGCGTGATGCTACCGGAGGGCTCTGAGGGTCGCCGCATCTGCGAGGAAGCGACAGGCCCTCATACACCACACAGCCAACACCATGGCTAGTCGCAGGGCAGCCCCTCGCATTCCCTCAGTCCTGCAGTGGAACATGCGTTCCCTCGCGGCGCGATATCCCGAGTTCCGCTCGCGCATAACATCAGAGCAACCAGAGGTAATCGCGCTACAGGAGATGTACGTGCGCCTCTGGGAAGGGGAGCCCCGAATGAGACTGCCCGGATACGTTGGCCACCATTCACCAACAAATTGTGAGGAGGTGTCATGTACGGATATCCCCTGCGGCGACCCGAACCACCGACCTGGGAAATCTCGGGCCTCTATTTATGTGCGGCGCGACGTTCAGCATGCTCTCGTCGGCATGGCGGCGGCGACGAGCAACGCCCAGCAGTGCGTGGCAGTGACAGTGCGCGTCGGAGGTGTTGACACATCAGTGGCAAGTGTTTATGTGCGCCCAGCTGTGGCCTGGAACGTGTTGTGTTTCCGTGCAGTGTCATCGTGTTGTGCCCCACGCCAACTAATCGTTGGGGACTTCAATGCTCATCATTGTGCGTGGGGAAGTGCGCGCAATGATCGGCGCGGTGACGACTTGCACAACACGGCAACACAGCTGGGACTCGCCGCCCTCAACACTGGCCAGCCCATCTTCTGACGACGCGGTTCGCCCGGCTCCTGCATCGACATAGCGTTCGCGTCCAGCGGCATCGAGGCGACCTGGCATCGTGCACCATCTCTCTGGGGCTCGGACCACTTCTCCATCACCATAAAGCCCACTGCTAAAGAAGCGCGCCCCATGCGTACCTACTCAATAGTAGATTGGGGCCACTTTCGAGATAGGCGCCGCCGCTGCATCCGGTGACGATTTCTTCACCAGTCTCGTCCGGAGCGCTCTCGCAGCCACGGGTCACGCAGAAGTGCGAGCTGGTCAGCCAACACCCAACAAAAAGCTGCTCGATCTGCGTGACAAGAAAGACATCGCAGAACGCAGGGCGCTACGGACGGACAGACCGGAAGACTGGACGGTTTACAATCGGCTGGACGCGGCAGCAAAGCGGCACGCTAACAAGCTCTACCGCCGGCAGTGGGCTTCTCTGAGCAATACGATGGAGAAGGATCGCAGCTCCCGGCGGCTCTTCACCACCCTGCGGCGCATCACTACACCTCAGGCGAACCCTCAGCCCCTCACCATCTCAAGCGGCCAAACAACCCAACAACTAGCTGAGCGGTTCGCTGACCGGTTTGCGCCGCAACGCCCCGCGAGCACCGCTGCCATCGCAGCGACTACACCGAGCCCGAGTCCCGATGTCCATTCTTCCGCCCCGGACGACGGCCCGTGCAACGCGCTCTTCACAGCGGTGGAATTGAATGACGCCCTGCACCACTGCACCCGCCGCTCAGCGCCCGGGCCCGACGGGGTGACCTACCAGATGCTGCGCAACCTGGACGCGTAGCAACGTCAAGTCCTTCTGCGGCAACTGAACCTGGTGTGGGAACGCGGGGAGCTACCGGAGGAGTGGCGCACAGCGGTTGTCTGCCCGCTACCGAAGCCAGGTCGCTCACCCACGGAGCTCAGCGGATATCGCCCTGTGGCGCTGACGTCGGCGGCCGATAAGGTGATGGAGCATATGGCGCTTCAGCGGTTACACACGCGGGCCGCGGAGGCGGACTTGTTCGATGAGCGTCAGACAGGCTTTCGAAGGATGCGCTGCACTGCGGACTCAATAGCAGACGTGATTTCTGCGCTCGAGCACACCATAGCGGCGCGGCAGGTCGCACTGCTGTTGCTGCTCGACGTGTCGAGTGCGTTTGACAACGTCCGCCGTGCGGTGATCCTCGTGAGGCTTTGAAGAGGCAGGCGTGAACAGGTGCTTGTTGCGCTATGTGCAGGGCTTCCTCAACGCGCGCACTATTCGCGTGCGTGTAGGACGGGCTCTCTCGCGACCCCGTCCGGTGGATCTAGGCATTCCGCAAGGATCGGTGTTGTCGCTGTTTCTATTCAATGTGGCGATGTCGGCGGTGCCGGGCTGTCTGCCCGCAGTCAACCGGCACCGTGTGTACATCTCCATGTACGCGGACGACATCGCACTGTGGTGCCTGGGGCCGCCGGGCGAGGCTTCCCGCGTCAGAGAGTGCCTCCAGGGGGCCCTTTATGCGATAGACGCCCTGTTGCGGGATCTCGGTCTGGCGCTTTGCCTGGGCAAGTCCGCGGCCATGGCCTGCGGCGTTCGCAGGGGCGCCCGTCTTTCCCCGCTAACGTTGGCTGGGATGCCGCTGCCGTGGAAAAGCTCCGTGCGGTACCTGGGCCTAGATATCGACCAGCGCCTTTCCTTCCGTCCCGCGGCGACCAGGGCATGCCAGCAGATGAAGAGGACCACAGCCGCCGTGCACAAGCTCACCGCCCGGGGCCAGGGGATTTCCCAGAAGGCTGCGCTGCGCCTCTACAACGCAGCAGCCATGGGGGTGATTCTCTACGCACTGCCACTCGTGACGGTGCGCAAACCACCGTGGAGGACACTGGAGGTGCAGCATCGCAAAGCGCTGCGAACCTGCCTTGGCCTGCCGGGTAACTCAATGCGAAGCGACACTCGCCGAGGCAGGCGCGTGGCCACTGCAGCTACAGGCCACACAGCGAGCGCTGCACCACGTCGACCGCCTTCACCGCGCACCAGACGGCGGCGAACTCCTGCAGCGCCTTAGGAATTTCCCACGCTCTAGAGTGGGGGCGGCGCTGCAGGAGTATGACCAGCTGACGCGTGCCACGCCCGCTATGGCCCCTGTTCCCCCTGGCCCCTCACGACGGAGGTACAGCGCGAGATCGTCGGCATCGCGGGAAAACGCAGCACACCACTCTGTGCGGTGCAACAGCTAGCCAGAGCCGCATACACGAGCAACTAAGCGACCACCTGCTTGTTTTCACTGACGGCTCCGTGGCGAGAGAAAGCTGCTCGCTCGCCGCAGCGGCCACCATCCCTGCCCTGCAGTTGCACCGCCACCAAAGAGTGACACACCTGGGCTCTTCGACCACGGCGGAACTACTGGGCCTTCGCCTGGACCTGGACCTACTGCTCACCATTGCTCCGCCACCACCCAGGTGTGCACTGCTGTATGACTCCCGCGCCGCACTCAGCCGCCTGCAGACTCCCGGCCGTGGCACACCGCTGCTGTGCGCGATACGCGAGCGCCTCGAGCACCTCGCAGAGCGAAAGTGCAGCATTCGCGCGCAGTGGGTGCCCGGCCACTGCGGCATACACGGCAATGAGCAAGCCGATGAACTCGCCACCGCCGCACATCAACTCTCTCCCAGCGACGAACTTCTCGCTTTGGAGGACGTGCGCGCGGTAGTCTATGGCCACCTCCGGCAGCAACACTCGGACCCACGCATCGCGCGAGGAGAGCGCATCCCTGCTGTCGGCGCGCGCTCAATGTCGCGCCTACAGCGTGCAATGCTCATCCGAGCGCGCGTCGGTTGCATGTGGCCCGGGATAAGACGGGTGCGCCACGGACTTTCGTCGAGCCACGTGTGTGGTGATTGCGGTGCAGTGGAGACATTGGAGCACATGCTGCTTCGCTGTACCGCATCCGCAGAGCCACGTCGCGAGATGCTCGCGGCTTATTGGGCGCTCGGAATCATCCCGGACAGCATCGAGACGCTCCTATGGCCGCGAGGCAGTGCGCGCACCCGTGACAGGGCAATGGTGAGCCTCTGTGCGTTCATCGAGCGGGCGGGCTTGAAGCCTCGCTTGCTCTTCGCCAGGTAGTGCGTGCGTGACCTGAACGCTCCGTGTGTGCTACCTTAGACGTATGCTGCCGGGCGCCCCACCCCGGCAGCTGGTGCATTGTGTCGCGCGCGCGATCTGTCTGCGTGCGCGTGACTATGTATACGCATCAATGGTATTATATATATATATATATATATATATATATATATATATATATATATATATATATATATATATATATATATATATATATATTCTAAACAATTGCAGTGGCCGCTCGCACACAGGCATTACACTTGCGCGCGAGCAATGCGAACTCGTTGACCATCTGTACCTTGTAAATTATGTACAAAGCTCCCCCTGTCCTTTCTTCCTATCGCTCCCCTTTCTACTTCCCCTCGCTATCCTCTCCCTATCCCCTTTTCCTTCCCGCCGGCCGCAGCTCAAGTGCTTCAGTTTTTTAGATAGCAGTCGCCGCGGCCGGCAATACTCTTTTCCTTCTTTTTGATTATTTAAAAGAAAAATAAACCAACCACTATCACCACCGCACGAAATTCCAGAGGGAAAGAACAAATGTCAGGGAATAGCTCTAGCAAAGGTACCACATGACAGGGGAGGCAAAAGACTTGTCTGGCTTGTGCTTCATTGTTCGGCCCTGCTTTTCGATTTCATGCACAGGCTAAAAGTATGAATGAAGCCGCGAGTGCCCAGGGAGACGGTGGTCAAGCAGAGACTTGTCGCGACGCTTTTCGTCACGCCACCTTTTGTCACGCCTCGACAGAGGTACAAAGAGTCAGACTGCGACCCCGCAGGGCGCGCTTGAAAGAGTAACCCTTTCGACGGGGCAGGGGCGTAGTCACCCCCGCGTAGCATTTCGAAGAAGTTGTTCTTTTTTTTTACCTTGCGGATTCCTGGAAAGAATTGCTACTTTGTTTTGAGCTACTGCTTCGAAGTTTTCAGGCATATGAGATTCACCTCGAATTTCAATGTAGATATTTCTTTCAGGTGCAAATGCAAAGGACTCGTAATGGTACCGCTAATAAGAAGGGAAAAAGAGGCACTAGAAGAGCTTGTGAAATCTCAAATAGACGAGAGAAGCATTGAGAAGTTGACACTGAGTTTGAGTGCGAGTTACATTTTGCGGTAATTGTAACCCTCAGGTGCAAAGACAGCTGGCAACTGCAGAGTTGTGTTTCTCGCCTTTTGCAAGTGCAACATTAGAGAAACAAGCTTGCCGATCGGAGACTGCCATTTTCGGGTCATCTCAATTCTGAGCATTGATGCTTCTACTGTGAGCGCTCCAAGGTCAGTCTGAACGTTCAGCAAAAAAATTGGAAGGCTGTTTTAATTATTCTGATTATAAGGGGATGGGAGTGGTGATGAAAATTTTAGTTTTTATTTTCTAGCTCTGTAGAACACCCACCCACTTTATCGTATAAAGCCTGTCGGACTTGCCTTTGGTTGCCTCATACTGGACATGGGAGCTTGCTCTGATTCGAAATTCGGGACAAATTGAGGGAATCAGGATGCAGAAATATAATTTGTTTGATTTAAAAGCCTGGTGCATCTTAAGTGGATTCCGAGCACTTGCGCGCGTGGCAGTGCTGTGCTGTGTGGAAAGTTTGACCTATGCTTTCTATTGTTGGTGTTGGTTGGCTTTGGGTGTTGTTGCCTGGGAAGACGATCCCCTTCAAGGCAGGCCACTAGAGCGAACGCAAGCCCATCTCTCTTCGGCAAGTGATTGCGACCACTGGCCGCTCGAGATTTTCCCCGGCCACAGAGGAGCTGTTAAGAATGGCGACAACGAGACGGGCGCGAGAGCTGTCGCTTTCAACCATCGAGACAAGAATTCCCAACTGGAAAGGAACGCGGGGTGTTCGGCCGGACGGCGACAGCAGTCCAAGTAGGGCCATCGGGAAGCACAAAGGTTCAAGTGGATCCCGGCGTCTCCCGCATGGGTCAGTACCCTCAAGGCGGCCGCGGTCATCCCCTTCATCTGGCCGACAGCGCGCAGCGGCCCTTGCGAAGCAGACGTTTGCGCCCAGACCATGAGGCGGCGGCGGTCAACGCTTTTGCGATTTGTCTCGCCGACGGCGCGCGGTGGTTCGTTCGACGAAGGTGTGTCCCAAACTATGCGACGCCGGCAGACAGCGAGCTCCTCGTATGCTGCCCTCTACACCGCCACAGCGACTTCCTCCTTCCCTACCAAGTCTAAATTTTCGAGGGGGCGTGTCTGTGAGAGTGAAAGTGTGGCAATTTGAGTGACATTAGAGTGATAAGGACACTCCCTCGACGACGAGCCCGCCCTTCACCTAGGGAGCCTGGGGAACACGGACCCTTTAAAACTATGTGTGTGTGCGGGCATCATCAGTTCTCCGTAGTTCTTCTCCGGAATTCAATCCCACTACTAACAATGTAAATAAACCAAGTTTTCGTCCTTCTACTCCCAACTCCCTCGCTCAGCGGCACTTCTTCCTGAGGTGGAGCGGGCGTCAATGCGGCCGAAGTTCCGTCCAGCGACACCCGAGTCCCAAGCATTCGCTGATACACGATCTCCTCCGAATGTCACAAAGGCAAGCGCCTTCCGCACACAGCTAGCGGACCACGCAAAGGCTGTGGTGGAGAGCGAAGTGACTGGTGTAGGCACCCTAGATTGGGTAGAATCACTCGATAATTTTCAGAATACCGCTATTCTCTTCCCCGCGTCGCTGCGCCATCGATTGGTCAGCATGGGTCACGTGGTGCGGAGCGGCCCGCTTTCGCCATCCAGCTTCCAAACAGTCGCAGCGTGGACGCCTGTCACGTCAGCATGTGTGCGGAGATTGCTGTATTTCGCGTCTGGGTTTTGTTGCTCGGGTTTTTTTTTCTTTTCTTGTAAGAAGTATCTAACGGCAGAATGCCGGGCTACAGCGCCCTCGGCTGCAGCAACCTGCATGAGTCCGGAAAGATTAAATATGTGCGCGTGATCTGTGCGTCGCATCTGTGCGCTTATGTTTCGCTCAGAAACAGCAGACGTGTGAGGAGGAGATTAAGAATGAGAACGATTGATGGTGATAGGTAATGAATACAACTTATAAATATAGGCATCGATATAGTTAAAGGAGCCCACAAACACCTCCCGAGCACTCCTCACAAACTATCTCAGTCGCTAGATTATGCTGCGATACACATTTGAACGCAATAATACACGTCTACGCGCAGTGCAGGTCCCACAATCCCATTCGAAAGTTGGCGCGTTCTTTCCTTCGACTTTTGCCAGTCCTCCTTCTCCTCTGTGCAACGCTGCTACGTGCATGCGTTTTCGAATGACTATTGGTCTGCTTCTTTACGACGTCACACAGCCATTAAACTATCGCTTATGCCAGAAAAATCGAAATACGCTTAACTTTTAATTATCAGGAAAGAAAATTAGGATGTTCTGTAGACAGAAACATTTTTTCAAAGCTTTTTTTTCCTGCACTTCCGGTCTCGCGCGCGCACGCGCACATCTTTGCCCTTCGCGCAGGCAGCGCAGGCACCACGGCAATCGCGGCGCGGTCGCAAGCGGCGGTCTCGTTTCAGTTCCTTGCAGTGTACTTGCGGGGCACTTTCCGCTTGTGAATGTTCTCGTTTCTTGTGTCGCCCATGCGGAATGAACTTCGAAGTCGGCTTGCAGGTTTACAGCATTAAGTCGGTGCTTTAAATGTCGGGCCCCAATCCACTGCGCCTTACGTAGTGCAGCAAAATTTCGGAGGCAACCGCTGCTCCGTTCCTGTGTCAACCAAACCAAAATACGCACCTCGGATCAAGTCAAGGCGACAACATACGCTGGTAAGTAATGTGTTTACTAGCTTGAACATAGCGCACAGATAAGCGACGGTTTCACAGGTGCAATGAGTTATTCATTGTTGTGATGCATCATTACTGTGGCGGCTATTAAAATCCTACCGTCTTAACCGTTGACTTGATTGCGTGAAACTACTCACGGAGGTTGCATTTTGTCTCGTAGTAAGTTTGTAGGTTATAAACTTTTGCCTTATAGTAAATTACCTAAGACAACTGCGCCTACCTGGCTCGGCCGTGCGCGAACCCGCGGAATCGTGCGCCGGCGTTGGCGGCTTTCGGCCCCGATCCCGGTACAGACTGCGGGTTTGCATTGTACGCAGCAGCAACGAATTAAGTACCCTTACCTAACTTCCTACGAGCAAATAAAGTTTACCGTAATATCAAAGCTCCGTGCGCAGTTTCACCACAAACGACTGAGCGGTAGAGCCGGAGAGGTACAAGCCGCCGCGGTAAACACGTAGTATTAGGATACGCATGCTGTATCTGGCCCTTGCAAGGTTTCACATGACGTGCATTGATGAGGACGCACCGAAGAGACAAAGAAAACGACTTTATTTCGCGATTATTCCTAGAGAATTGCTCTCCTCGGCGAAAAACTGTGCTTTCTTAGTTTTATAACTGACCACCTTGTTGTTTCTTATGCTTGAGCCGATGTACATTCGAATGTATGTGACACTTTAATATTTTTTTTGTCACCATGTCTTTCTTTTATGTTCTGCGCGTTAAAGATACTCAAAGTGTGTACAAGAGTCAGTGGCAAGTGAATGTAACTACATGTACATTTCTCACACTTTGTTTCCGACACAGCACCTGTCCATATTGCACATTTCTTTTACTTGCTGATCTTTTTTTTTTATTTTTTTCGCTAGCAGATCACTGTAAAAATATGACTGTCTGTCGTCCATGTCAAACAGGGGTAAAAACCTCGTCAAGCTACTGTATTAGTAGCCTTTTGTTCCTACCTTAGCATTTGTTTTTCTGTCGACAGGAGGAAAAAAATCTGAATGAAGTTGATTGAGTCACTCAGCAGTTTAAATTGCCGCTAAGAACACTGTATTATTTCGCGCACATAATAATAATCAGCATAATTACACTGTTATCTTGTAAACTATGCAGCTTAACGGATGGGGAACAGCAAGCCCATGAAAAGAGAGATGTTACATGGTCACTTGTGAAGCCGGCTCACTTGAAATTTCCATTTACTTCTAGTTTGGCCTCAAGAAGCTGAAAAACTCTGACTGGCATAATTATTCGCAATCTAGCCTTGCACACCTTGAACCCACAGTTGCTCTGCCTTTATCACTTTTGTTTCAAGCGGCAGCTTTGATATAATACTGGAAAGGCCTGCGAGTGGTCGCACACCATGTGTAGTTGCCGCGATAAGCAAACAGCAACATGTTTTGTGTGCACTTTTGCTTAGCCGCAGCTACAAGGAAAACGCAGAGATATGGGTACAAGATTGCACTCACTCAGACAACAAAAGTCATATGAAACTGCGCTCCAGCTATTGTCAGCCGCAGCAAACATATTGAAACAATTTTCTTGGCTCCAGTGGCCAATGATTTGCGGTGCTGATGCCAGTCTCAAAAGAACTGTGAGTTGAGCTAGTTGGTGCATCATTTTTTAAAAATACACAGCGCAACAAACATAGGACAAGCGAGTAGACGAGAACAGCGCTGACTATAAACTGCATGATTTATTGAAAGAACACGAATATATACAAAAATGATCTGACAACCAAGTGCGCATGTTCGCAGATAAAACTTGAAATGTTGTTTTATCTGCGAACATGCGCACTTGGTTGTCAGAGCATTTTTGTATTTATTAGTGTTCTTTCAATAAATCATGCAGTTGACAGTCAGCGCTGTTCCCGTCTACTCGCTTGTCCTATGTTTGTTGCGCTGTGTATTTTTAAAAAATGATGCCAGTCTGTTTAGCATTTAGGTTCAGCACACTGACAGTTGTACTGTGTAATTTACTAGTCATTGTGAAGACCAAATCTGTGTCTGTGAGCAGCAATCAGTTCTTCTTTTGACAGTCTTTCATAGGCATCCGTCATAAAGTGACGCTCTGAAGCTGTGCTTGCAGCTGTCTCTCTGTGCGAAGAGCCCTCAGACCGTTTCTCCACATCTTGGAGGAGCTTGTGGACGTACGCTGCATGAAATAGTCATCGAGATTACAACAGTGCACTTAGTTTTTCGTGTAATATTATAAGTAGAACAAACTTTGAACTTACAAAACGTAGGCTGCGTTTTCACTGGAGCGACACTGAAATGTCCTTTCCTTGCTTTTGCCATCTTTACTTTCCAGCGGTCATCTCCTTTTTTTTGTTTGTGCCTGGAGCCTTGAGGAATTTTCATTAAAGTGAATTACAGCCAGATGTGACCTATAAAGAAGGTAAATATGAATTAATTTTTCATACTTTGGAAAAAAATGTGTTTCTTGTTGCCTACCAGCAAAATTATACAGAAGAGGCTACCATAAGGAACCATTATGCATTATATTCACAACACTGCAGCAGAAATTGCTTCTGATTTAGCTACTATGTTCAGCGCCTTTAGAATTAAGAATGTGATGCAATGATCTCCAAGCAGCAAAATGAATGTATGACATGGGCTATACAACATCATATCGTGAATCACCTGTGTTCTCCCTGCTGTTGTATTCTAGCGATCATCATTAGTTCAAGTGGTCAAGTGAACCTTGAGCATTCCTTCAGCTTCAATACAGTAGCCTCGGGACATTCGAGATGGTTCTAGAGGGGTCGGAAACTTGCGCTGATAACTTCCAGTTCTTTAAAAACTGCCTTTGTCTTGGGACTGCACTAAGATGAGGAGCACAAAAGAGGGACGAGGTGTTTTTTCAGCCTGCGCTTCATGCTTGTCCTCAACTTCGTTCTTTATGTCATCCCATCTGCCTATTCTAACATAAGAGCAGTGACTTCCAATGAGGACCCTTAGATGGCCTGTGCAGTCTGCAGACTCCTGTCTCACTTTTTCTATGGAAGGGGATTATAGAATGGCTAGTGCTACCATGCTAACAAATATGTTTTTACAATATATGAAGCATTCTTAGAATGTCAGAAGTGTGCACCGCAGTCTCCTCAAAATGTATGAAAACTACCTTTGACATGGCAGCAGTCTTGAGATTCGAAGAGAAAGACACAAGATAGGTTCAGCTAATTTTACAGCAGAGTATTTATTGTCAGGATGGAAGGATTGTGGAAAATTTCTCATTGGGTGCATACTTTGAGCAGGAGTTGGGATTCACTTGACATAGTGGGTGCCCTTTTTTGGCAGATGTCAGAATTGACTCCTGTGAGTCGTAATTGTAAGGTCTCATATTACCTGGCCCGATAACATGACAGCTCCAGATCAAGCACTGTACTAAGGGGAGTGCTGGTCGTAGTGGCTATTGTAGCATTAACTAAACTCGATCTGCTTAGTTGGGCTACTTAGCAAGTTGAAGAATCGAAAGGAGGAAAAGGATATGGTGCGAATGAAGCACAGGCTTTCATAGATGAACTTCTGATTTTTTTTTTTTACTGAGTTCTATTTCCTCTGGCCTCTGTTCCTTTTACAATGACAATATTATGAACATACATTAAATGCTTCATGCAAGGATTGATTGTTTGCATATGCAATGCAGAAAAGTTGGAATGCGTACTGGCACTGTAGTAAAAAATAATGTCGTATCCTTCTCTTTCATTCAACTTACCTTGCTTGCATCCCATCATCCGAGTATGCAATTGATTTGGGAGCAAATCTGATGACCAAATTATGAAATGATTCAAGGGAGGATGTTTGGGCTTTAGGGGAGAGTTGTCGAATGTCCTTCAGGAACAAGGAGTTCATGAGAATGCAGTTTAGCTTCCTGAAAGCACATGAGTCTGTAAAAAATGTACATATATACATATATATATATATATAGCATTTAAAGGAGCGAACAGTCAGCGAGTGCAAGGCAAACATTTTTTTTTTTATGTTTATACTGTTGACATTTACAGGAATTCCTCTTATGATGATTATTGGAATAAAGAGCATTAAATGCAAAGCGGAAGGAAAATATATATATATTTGACTGATGAGTTGGTAGTGTTGGTGTGTATTCTAGTCAATCATAGATGCTGAACCTGCTTACAGCTGCTGCATTGCAGTTGAAAACAGTTTTAGCAACATATTCGTTAAAAGACGCCTGGTCTTGTACTGCTATTTTACTGTGACAAGAAATCTAAGAGGTGTTGTTGACCAACAATTGTCAGTATAAGAAAGTATAGAACATCCCATTGTTTTTGTGTTTCTTACTGGCGTTATAACCAAGCTGCCTCTGTATTAAATTAATCTCGCAGTCTCAGGATTCACATTTACATTATGTTGTTTCCTCACTTCATTATGGGTTTCTTTCTTGGCTATGTCTTGCTGTAATGTGCAGATGTGTAAAAAGTTTTTTCCGTGAAGTTCTATTTGCATTACCTATCTCTTAAATTTATCATTGGCATTGGTTGACAAATGCCACAAGTGTGAGCCGTGCACCTTCCAAACAACATCAAAGTGAAAAACTTTAGAAAAAAAAACCTATACAAAACAGATTACCTCTGCTCATCCATTGCCTGTTTGCAAGGAGCTAATGCAGGCATTTGCTGTATGGTCTATCATGGCCATCACGCTTATCGCATATGTGGTTCAACAGGCTGCACTACATGCTGATGATCAGGTCATCATTACCCTGGCCCAGGGCAGCAACATAGACTTGTGATTGTCTGGATCCATGGTTCTGTTGCTTCACAGCCCTTTGACCTGCTCACAGCTTTTAACTTAGTAAATGCAGTATAGAATAATGTTATTACCATGTATTCGCCCTAATTATTAAAGCAAGCAACTGCATGCATCTTTAGTAATGCGCCAAGCGTCAAAGTAGTGCTGTATGGGCGATTTGCTGCTCTTGCAATATGTCCAGATAGCTGGGTGGCAGTTTGTAGATAGATGAAATTAAAACCTCATTACATAATAATATATGTCAGCAAATGTACCTCTTCCCCAATGGTTTGCAACGATGAAACATTTTGTAATTCAATTGTTTGTATTATATAATGATTAATTTGATTCTTTTTATATATAGACATGCAAGCAGCACTTGCCAAGGGCACTCTTGGTGAGGCTGAAATAAATTTCTCCTAATAATATGCAGAAATTGGCGCCTTTTGTTAAAGACTGCACTGAGACTCGTTAGTTGAGGCCAGGCCCCATGCTCGCACTATTGGGCACTGCAGCTGACTTCACACAGTTAAAAGGAATTATCGCAGCATTGCCTTACCTTTCCTATTTTTACCTGTTCCCATTGTAGAATATGGTCAGTCTGAATGATAACAACGTTGCACGTGCAGTACTTGGCGCTGTAGCCCGGGGAGTCGCAACGCCCATCTCCTGCGAGGTCCACTTCCATTCCATCCAGCTGGCTGATGATCTGTGCCCGCTGTTCCTGGAAAATCTGGGACAAAAATAAATGTGCATTTGTGAGCCACTTGTAATATTGTGCCGAACTGTGTCACTCGATCGTTGCACTACTGCATGCGCGCGCTGTTTTTTCTTTTTTTTATTACGCAAGCTTGCCATAAGGCATATTATAAGAAGCCGTGCAAATTATTTTCCGTTAGGAACCGGAGAAGGCTCCTGCTCATATTGCTGTCGGTAAGCCATTTGGAGAAGTCCTCTTCCCTTGTTGCGGTTTATCTCCCCCGCCCTTTCCGCAGGAAAAATCTAGTTGTGTATAACTCCTGTCTATGCTCCTGTCAAAACCAACCTTACACTTCCGATCGGCAGCTGATCGCTTAGGGATAAAGAGGCACAACTTTGAGCGACTAAGGCAGTTCACGCGAGTGATAACGTTTATTTTGCGATCCCCCCTCTCCCCCTTTTTGATGAAGGGTAAAGCCTCTTGGCACTTTTTTTTTCTGTTTCCATCTCTTCATTCCTGACAGTGTCCCTCCTTTCTTCTCTTTCTTCTTATCAACGCCCATCTCGGTTTCACGTGTTTCTTTCCTGGCTGCCTCGGTTGGTGAACTTGGACGCGGCTCCATTCGCGCAACATTTCAGAGTGCGCTCTGTACAAACACCACATGACGTAAAAAAAAAAGAAAAAAAAATGCTACAGGGCGGGAGTCATGCTGCGATAATAATCGGGCACCGAACAGAGTTTGTTTACTTCCTGTCGGCGCGCGCGTTCTCCATTGCAGTCAGCTGACGCCGAACCGCGGCTGACAAACTACACCACAGCGCACAACTACGCAGTCCCCTTCTCCTCATCCCCTTCCTTTTTTTTTTTTTTTTTCTTTACAATCGATCGTTATCTTTCACGAAGGGGCATCGTATAGTCAAGCGCAAGAGGAGCCTAAACACGATGGTTTCAAGGTTCGGGCGGTTCGGGCAAGGTGCACGAGAGAGTTTCCCTCCGCAACGCCCGGAAGACCGCTCTCTGCGATCTCGATTCTGAATTTCTAGTCTTTCGCTAACATCTCATGCCCTTGCTGCGGTACCGATATTATGGACCCCGAGCTCGAAAAGCGACTTCGGCGAATGAGTACCGAGAAGGGACTCGACCCCCATATGTACACGCCGTTGAAGAATCCGCTGCTGAACCCCGACGATGATAGTATACGGCTTATATGGGTGCATTGGTGCGTGGGGTCGACTAGCGTAACATTAAAAAATAAAATCCCATCGTAAGCTCGCCACTGGTTTATTTTGAGCAGTGTAGTTCACAGTGATCATGACAAATCTTGCTATATGCATGCCACAACGCCGAGCAAGATCGCCTGAATTTAAAAAAAAACACAATCCACACTGTACTGTGATAACGCGTCTAAAGCTAATATTATCACAATCTTTTCATTTTACACTTACCGGCAGGGTTGGAAGAAACAGCGTTGGTACCGCTCCTTCAAGCAGACTCAGTCTTGTTAGGATCCCCCAATCGCGAACCACATATCCTGGTAAAGCAAACGTAGATAAACGCTTTGTTCACCGATGCTGGCTATCCGATGAGCTGTAGCCACTGTTTCCGGAGGTTGGCGTTTTGAAGCACTTGATGCAGAATTTTTTTCCTCCCATCACTAGCAATACCTTCGCAGCCAGGCCAGGGACTGCACACTGTAACAACCTCCCGCTCATGTCCCGTCAACAACAATTCAGCGCTTCGATAACTGCCTTCGCGAATTCAAGACAGCGACCAGTCTAGTCCAGAACTGTCCTGCACCCGTCGCGCACACGACGTAACACAAAATCAAATGTGAGGTCAACGCCAGGGATGTATAGCGTGGCAACAAAACTTGCGAGTTCGTGCCGAAGGGCGATGACGATGAAGCAGACGACAAGAGGCCCCCGGCGGCGCGTCGGCAAGCAAGCGCGACAAAACGGAAGTTGCGGCGTGCGGCGCTAAGCAAAAAAAGTAAAAGCGCAGATGCGTCAGTTGTGACGTGTCAGTGGGCGAGGCCTTGGAGGAGGGCCAGCCTTGGCGCGCGCTAAAAAGTTGAAAAGAGGAGGAAAGCCGCGAAGGCGCAGATATTCAAAATTTGATTGCAAATAACTCTGCTTCCAAATGCCGCATTTAAAAAATTTTTGCGGGAAGGTTATCTTACATCGACATTCTTTCACATACTAGGCATAGGGAAACTGTATTGCTATGGCTGTTTTGGGCCCCTTTAATGACTAATGCTAAAAACTAATAACGATGATTAATAATGACTTGTATTAACCAGTATGTCGAACTATGACTTGTAATGACCGGAACTGTTTGGAAATGAGGAAAAATGCTTTCGATGAGTGGTAATGACTACAGTGACTATGCATGACTCTTCATGATTGCTGATGACTACAAAATGATCAATATGACAACGATGACTTGTACTGGCCGCAACTGATTGGAAATGAGTACAAATGCTTAACTATGAGTGGTAAAGACTACAGACACACAACGACAGCAAGTTAACCATGAAACTTCCATTACAGCTCCCTTCTACCCACCAGACTTCCTAGTTTGGCTCTGGGTCCCATCCTCCCCCCTCCGGCCTGTCAAAGACACTTCTTTCCCGGTATAACAGCTCCTACTGCATCATCAGCAAACTTTGTCCGTCAATTATCTTGTCGAACCACTCGCCTCCTCGTCGGATCTGCGTCGTCGTGGCCGCGAAAACGTCCATGCCGATCGTCTAAAGGATCACTATTACATTTATGACCCCATCGTTATGTGTTCGCTTTGAGTCGCCAAGATGGCCCCTTCTTCGCCGGAGGGAGATTGCAGTAGTGCAGACTAGCACGGACACCGTGCAAGAATTCGAAGAGGAAAAGGACGTCTGTTCTTAGTGCGCGAGACGTGGCTGCTGGACCGCTGCTCTAAATCTCTCCACGTCCTGCGGTTGCTGTATATAAAGCCGCCTCGTCGGTGCATTCTCATGTAAAAAGAGATCCAGGTTCTTTAAAATATTTTCACGCACTTCGCGCGGTCCTGTAGTGGAGGAAGATGAGGTGTGGCGGGAGAAACAGAAGAAGAAGCTGGGTCTATCCAATCAGGGTGTACTATCATCTAGCGCATCTAACATCCGACGTGTAAATAAACCTCGTAACAACTGAGGTGGAGCTTGCAGGGTAAATCACCACGGAACCTCCCCTACACCGCTGAGCAGAATTGCTGGCCTACACCCCCCCCCCCCCCCCCCCCCCGGGACGGAGATGGCGTAAGCAGATGTTCAAACGTAGCCAATGCCAGCAGCACAACCAACCACCACACACCCTTATCGGGAACCCCGGCACATTTATGGCAAGCCTGGGGAATACGTGGATGACTGGTTCACCCACTACAAGTTTGCTCAAACAAGTTTTGGGTGCACACGCAACTTCACAAGATGCCGGTGCGCCCTCCCAGCACAGCATCAGCGACAAGGAATGGACCTTGGACGCGTTCTGCGTATTTTACCTCCACGATAACTGCCGCCGGTTGAAAAAAAAAAAAAAGAAAAGAAAAGGAGGGCGGGGAGCAAAGTTCACCATTTACTCGCCCAAAGCAGGCCGCAGCCTCTTTCGGAAAGGCGGTGGGCCAAACCGATGATGCGAGGCCCAGGTCACGCTATGGAGGTATATTAGAACCTACTTGGGTTGCGTTCTGTCTAGGGAAACCAACACATGTTTGCCCAATTCAAACCTGTTACCTTGGCGTAAGGATTTGGACGGAGCCTGGACGAATGAAAGTCTTCTTCCAGCTTTGTGACGCCCAGCCCTTTAGTGTATTGGGGCAGTTAAATGTAAAATGCGAACGATAAATGCAGTGCCAGGTGGCACCGCGAAACCACACAGACAAGGCGCCTTAGCGGCGGCTTCTGCTGACAGCTAACAGGCGGCCTAATTATACGAGAGCACCAAAAAAGGCGAGCACATGACAAGACGTCCTGTGCGGCCAGGCCTTTTCGGTGCCCTCATTTTCGTTGACTTACGTGCCGAATCGTTTAGCCCTGACCAATTTCTTCACGCTTTCTTGTTGTGCTCGTTCTGTTACGGCGTTCCTGTCGATATGGAGAACTTGGGCAAAAGTCCCGCACGATGGTATAATATGGCGCTGGAACAAAAATTACGACACTTTGGCGACTAAAGTGTTGAAAGGTGAAAGCCTGAGTGCCGCAATCTGCTACGCAATTGACACTAAATATTAATTAATTATTTAGTCATTAAAACGCGAATTATTTGGTGATTGATTAATAGTTCTTTAATCAGGTAATTAATGGAGTATGCTGTCAGTCACTGGTTAGTAATTAATTGTTTACTTAGTAATTAATTCGTAATTGATCATTGACTGGCATATGGCCTTATAAGGCACGCATTCGCGCATACTGTGATGGTGCTTTGTGATTGGTCGAGACCTCTATAACGTCATCCCGCCTCGGCCAATCAGAGCCGCCGCAAAAGTGGGGCACATTTTGTCCACGACAGCATGAGCCATTAAAGGCTTTCGCCTTAAAACTTGAATCCTCTGGCATGCCCGCACCCAAGATCTAAAGACAATGCTTGCATAGGATGGACAAGCGTTCGCGCTGTCCGCATATTGCGCAGGCAAGTAACACACGTTTTTAGTTACGTTCTTTATTGACAGAAGCCAAACAGCTCTTTCAATGTTTTCTCTTAATTTACATAACTTTTCCCTTTTTTTTCCTTTTGAGATTTTTTTTTTTTTGTATGCGTGAACACGGACGAGATTACGGATAACAAATCACTGGTTTTGAGAAACATAAACGTCGACTAAAGTTTCAACTTTGAGACAAAATCCAGCCGGCGAAGAATGAATGACGGGGCGGAGAGAGCGAGCTACCTGCGAGGTGGTGCCCTCACTCCTGGCCACGACGAAAGAATGCAAATGGACACTTGCGTAAGGCGGTAGTCAAACTCGCACGCTGTGCGCTATCACTCGGGGAAAAAAAAAAGTTCAGGGGCACTCGTAACAGCAAAGAGCGCACTTGAAAAAGAAGAAAAAACACAACAAAGGAACAATAGCAAAAGTAAGCTAAAAATACAAAATCGCGGATGAGGGGTTGCGCAGGAGAGAGAGGTAACTCAGAAGGAGGGTCACGCGAGCTCGGACCGCATCCGAAGGGTTTCGGGCCACCCGCCACCGTTGTAGCGAGTAGTGCCCGCAAATCGAACCGGAAGGACGCCGAGAGACAACGTGGCAGTTCGGCGCTGATGAGGCGAGTCGCTGGACCCGAGAGCATTCCTGGGCGCCGCCGCCTCTAGGTGGTTAGCACCGGTGATAACATGAAAAGCTCGATGTAGCGGCGGCCGATGAAGTGGTGGTTCTTCTCTCTGATGGCTCGCTCGGCCTCCGCTCGGCTCGGGAAGGTGACGACGGCTGCGCCGTCAGGGCACCCGTACGAGTTGCGCCGGATCTGGATGCGGTCAGCCGTAAGCTGCGCAGAGAGGCGCCACCACGTTCACTCTCTGGTCCTCGTCCGGCAGCTAGGGACTGCCAGCCGCGAGACTGCATACGGTTCCATTGGGCGTCGCTAGCTTTGACTGTCGCTGTACGCTAATATACAAGGCTGACGAAATGGGAAAATAATGGCCACCCCTGTAAGCGCGTTGAATCTTGCACAACATTCGCGCTAACACTGAATCTACGCGTATCCTAGTTAGTAGGAGCGGCCTTAACAGCTGGTTATTTCATGTAGATTTATAAAACCGTCCAGCGCCTCGTTGATCGCAAGATGTAGGAGAAAATAAAACCAAATGTTATGTTGAAGTCGTAAGTTTAAGCCATATACGCAAAGTAACTTTGCAGAGAATGCAAGTGATAGAGCTACCCCCTCTTGATTTCGACTCGAGAACAGCAAATGCACTGGCGACTAGTTAACCACTGAATGAGACAAGTTTCGCTGGCATAAGTCAGGTTACTGTATTTTGTCAATCGCTAGTCGCTGCAATAGAGAGATAAAGCATTGAAATTCCTTAACAAAAACAAAAATGACAAGTGTAGTTAACAGTGACCTGATGCAGCTGTGATGCAGCTGTGCCAATGTATGCGCAGTTCCTATAACCATTGGGCAGCTGCAAGCAGAATACGACGAGCTTTGCATGGCACCCAAAGTTTCCAAAACCCCGAAGACGAGGCCACCGCACTAAACAGTTGCCCTTTCATTCCGTCTTCTGTCTCCTTGTCTGCGCTCACCGACTCTTGCTCAGTTCTGAGCGCTGTTTTCCGAACTCGGACACCGTTTTGCGGGACGGCATGTGACGTCATTAAGACCCACATACCACCGCTTGTGCCGCCATGTATCGCTGGGATTGCAGCGGAGACGAAACCAACTGCGAACCGCGCCATACGGTCAAGTGAGAGATGTATTCTGAATCGGTATTCGTATTAACTCAGTTGTATTGTTTTCCTGTCAACTGTGCAGACGTGACCCCGCGGTCTCGCCACCATATCTACTTTTGCCCATAAATAATATCGACTGAGTTCACTACGCTATGACGCTGGTATACGACCATTATGCACTATCAAGGAATTTTATAGCCCACACTTTAGAGGCGCGCGTCATTTTCGTCCCTTCTTTCACACAATTTCTATCTAATAAAGAGACGAATAAAGGAGGAGGTGCATGCGGCCTATGTAGCTGGTTGAAGCTGTATAAAATTCGATACGCTAACCCCCAACCCAAACCTGTCCGAAAACTAACAATAAATAAAAGAACACCACAGAAAGAATTCACACGAAAAAAAAGAAACTGTAGCATACAGTTTTTCCTTCCTGCTGCGCGAGTCGTAAAACTACAGTCGCAGTCGCGATAGAAAGCAAGGGATAAAGGAGGCCGGAAAGGAGGGTAAAATGCGCACAAAACTCATTTCTCCGAGTTCCTTTTTCAATCTACGCATTCCGCTTTCTGTTTATAATTTGCGCCTTCTTATGGCACTCTTCCAGACGCTTCTTGCCGCAAGTTCCCTACATGACTCCATGTGCCGCTACGCACTGAAGGTTCAAGTATAATGCGCAGGGCGGAGCGCACATTCGCGTAGTCACGAGGAAATATGGCGCCGCTTTTTATCCCGACAAAGCGCCGCTGGCTTTGCGCTGCTGCGGGGAACTGGGCAGCACTGCAACGGGGACGAACAAGGTCGCAGCACACGCGTTTGCTTCCCGCCACCTTCTTCGCCAACGCTCGCTTTTTTAACGCTGATAATATCCGCGCTTCCAGGCCAAGTCTGGGACATCACTTATGATCGTGTGCCAACTAAACAATATATTAACCGTGCTTCAGAAGCTGGAGCTTTTTATAATAAATAGCGAAACCTAGAAGAGTCATCGAGAAGGATCCGCGAGTGTATACACTCATTCTTATGGCGAAATTTTACGAAACGCTAATAAAATACTACACGGTCATAAAGAACTTTTCTTTTATGAGTGCGCTTGTTCAGACTTCCTGAATTTCTGAGTATACGAGTGGTATGGAAAATAAATTAGCTCTTGTGATGTCAGCGCAGACTTTCCGGTAACAAGCGAAATGGCGACTGAGCCATCGCTGCAAAAGAAAACAAAAAAGAATAATGCAGGTGGAATCAGGTCGCATAGCCATTACACGTGCACTGCCTCTCTCTACATCACACCGCGGCTACCGCGTCACATGCACAGGGCACGCTATGCGATCGCGTCTCACGCATGCCGGAGCGCTTCCGTCCAAAATAAACGCCTTCATTACACGGAGGAAAATGTACCTACGGTGACTTGTCGCCAGTCAGGGGCGGATTTGTGACCAATGTTTGAAGGTGGTTTGGGAGTGTGTCGAATTGAAAAGTGCATTACTTAATGTTTTCTTTTTATTTCGTCTACGAAATGTCAATGTGTACGCTTTGTGAATGTACGCGCTCTTTATACATTCCCCCATAATCCTCTCCTGTGGCCAGCCTGATTACATTCGCAGATTAATGAATGATCGTCAAGGTTTTTCGATTGCCAGCAGTGGCACGGTTCAGCTGAGGTCAGTTAGCTTCGAATGTGGTTTTTGGCTCCATCGGCGCCAAAATATCGGCACAAATGCTCGGGTCTTGCTTCGCGTCTTGAAGAATCAAACACTAGGCCAGGCACCGTTGTGCGAAGCAGACGGCACGACAAGCCTGATTGCTTTCCCGAGAAACGTCGTACAATTGTCATGGAAGAGCCTCAGACAGAACCCTAGATAACGGGCCTTCACAAGCCAACGCACGTGCTCTCATTTTATAGTTTTACCGAAGAGGGCGGCTTATATAGGACATTTCAGCGCACGCATTTGTAGCTGGATCTGGAATTATAGTGATGCGACGGCAACGTAAAGCTCATCCGCGTATACACCGGAAGCAGCGGCAACGACGTTTTGACCACCTCTCACCCTAGTGGAGAGTATCTATCGTAGAATCCACCAAGAATGCTCTATATTACAATGTATATGTGTGTTCCTCTTTATCGTTCACCTCCTCGACCTTATTAACCTCATCAACCGGATTATACTCTCTGAAGGGCAAAGGTCTCTCCCATATTCCTGCAATTAACCCGGTCATGTGCTAGCTGCATTCACTTGATCCCTGCGAACTTTTTAAACTCATTAGCCCACCTAACTTTCTGCTGCCCCCTGCTATGTTTTTCTTCCCTTAGAATCCAATTTGTCACCCTCAACGACCACAGGCAATCCTCTCCGCACTACTTGTCCTGCCTATTTCTTGTTTATTTCTACTCGAATGTCATTAACTCAAGTTATTTATCTGACTCACTCTGCGCGCTTCCTATCTCTTAACGTTACACCTACCATTTTTTGTACCATAACCCTCTGCATTTTCCTCAACTTAAGTAGAACCCTTTCGTTAGCCACCACGTTTCAGAGCCATAGGTGAGCACCGCTAAGACGCAACTGTAATATACTTTCCTATTGAGCGATACCAGTAAGCTGCTATATTCATGACCTGCGAGCACTTGTCAAATGCCCTTCATATTCACTTTCGTGGTCCTGACGTGCCTTACTAACAACGTGGACATGTAGTTCGCGAAGCCGTTTGACCCATTTAAGTCTAGTCTTGCGTGGAATGTGGCAACAAAAGAACCGCTACCTTGCGCAGCGATACTGCTGGCTTCAATCCGCAGCTCACAGAGTCAGCTGATTGATAAGAAGGGGGCAAGTACAATGCGGGAAATCGGTTTATTCTGACCCCGTTCGCTGGTCCAAAATAGCCTTCTGCCCTCAGCTTCTCAACTGTCAACAACGCTGCACGGTCTCAGCGAAGAAGTAAACCTGGGCGGCGGAATTCAAGCGGCGCAGTGCGGAGAGTGGTCAAGAGGGAGTGACCATGAACAGCCGTGCTCATCAATGACCGGCAATAATTAAACCGTTTGACGCATTAACACGCTGACGGCATTTTTAGCCCGACAATATATTTACTGTTGAGTGCTGATTACATTTCGGGTCGCAGTCGATAATCACTGTTTCGAACGAGACGCAAGTCCGAATGAAGCCGCTGGGAAATAAATTTACACTTTCAAACACACTTGCTACAAGTTGGAACGAAAACACTGTTGGTAGCTACCACTGATGGTAGCAGCAATGTGAAACCCAGCAACAATACGCTTCCCACAAACACTACGCAGAGCGGTCGCCACCGCGGGCGCTGTGCAGAGGGAAAGAGAAGAGGAGTCCCTGTGTAGTACGCATGCTCTGCTACACCCCGTCCCAACTGCGTGCCCTCCAGTCCGGCGCATCAGCAACAAACACCAGCCAACAGTCGGTAGCTGCCACAGTTCCCCACACGAAGCGTTAATACAGCCGATATTAGTAGGAAGATTAAAAACAAACAACCCGCACACCAGCATCCCCCACAACACACCAATGAGAAGCGTTTCGGGGTAGCTCGGCTGGAAACGCTGATTGGTGGACACGCCGCGGCCTGGCGTGACGTTTTTTGCGTCGGCTCGATGCTTAACCGGACGTGACGTCGTCAAAAACTGGGTTTACTTGTTTTTTTCGTCCCTAGACGCTGTAGGGAATCGCTAGGTGCCTCCCCTGGCAGACCGCAGACCTGCACATCCCGTACTACTCTTCCTTCTCTATGTTGCACGTGGCTTCGTATGCAAAAGAACTGTGAGTTGAGCTAGTTGGTGCATCATTTTTAAAAAATACACAGTGCAACAAACATGTTTGTTCAGCGCTGTGTATTTAAAAAAAAAAATGTGGCTTCGTATCAATCGCCGCAGCCACCAAAATAACTTGCGCGCTAGGCCTCTTTACCAGGTTATACGTAAATACACGCATGCATAATCGTGTCAAATTTGATTTAATAAAGTGCTACAGTGCTTATTACCTGCTTCCCTCACGCATTCTTCCGAGTAGCTGCAGAACACGTGGCAAGAGTCACTCTGCTGCCGTGACGAACGCTAACTAAGCCTATACAACGGTTAACAGCTAGAGTATTCTCAGTGTGGTGCAGCTTTGTTCAGCGATGTTAATGGAAGTATCGACATTTTATATAACAACTGCATAATCGTCTTGAATATTGCTTCATACAGTACTGTACTGCTTAATTCCCACTAACCTCGTGCATTCCACAGCTGCTGCAGCTAGCACGTGGCCAGCGTCGTTCTCTGCAGTGAGGACAAACTATAGGCCTCGCGATAGGCTACAAAATACAGCACGGCTTTGTGTCGCTGTGTATTTTTTTATAAATGCATCACATTTCAAAGGTTATAGTCGTCATCCAAGGATCGCTTAACTCGAGAGCACGGGAGAAGGCAGAAGTGTACGACCTGGATTCGATGCCGTGTACAACGGTACAACGCCGTTTTTTATATATATATTTTTTTTTTACAAAATCATACGACGCGCTAGGCGTCCTAGACAAGGTTCAAGTGTAGTGTGCCTTTGTATAGTAACCATGCATGGGGTGAGCAGTTGTCATGTTTTCAGTTAACTTTTGTTGCCTGTTTCTTACATAAAAATTGTCATTGGTCTCTGTGTCTGTCACTGTGTCGAAAGAACTGCTCTGGCCGAACCACGTACGTAACGATGGATTGCACCGTGGCAGTATGGCTTTGTTCCAAGTTTAACAAAAAAGTTGAGGCCAAATCAAAATCAGAAATGACCATTTCCAACTTGGATATTGGCCCTCAGTCAACAATTTGGAGTCCAATTCAATGGCAAGAGTTCAGCTCTGTGCCAACAATTTGTACAGTTAAGGGAGTCGAGATTATGGAAATGGCATGCATTTGTGAACATCAAACAAACATGCTTCACATCCAATTAACATGTCATGCAATGCTAATATAAAAGCTCAATATTCTATCAGGGAACTCTGTGAAATCTGCTAGAGCATGGAGCACACGTTCGTAGAGATATTTTCTTGAATTACTAGCACTCGCTAAGGTATTGGAAATAATTGAATCAAGTCCCATTCAAGGAATCAGATGAACAGTAACAAAAACAAATCCTTTATATATTTTGTTTAGTACCTCAATGAAGAGTATTAGGCACACTTTTGCAGAATTTGTACATAAATGACATATTGACAACAGTGTTCAGCTCATCATGTATGCTGATAATAGTGTGTTTATTACTGGCTTTGATCTCAATGAGACTGTTTTACATTGAAATTATTTACTTAGCACATCGGTTGCCTGGTCCAATTTTATGAAGAAATAAACACAGAAAAACTATTTTGTTTTGAGCCTGAAATAAGAAAATGATGTAGGAGATGGCTACCGATCTATAATAAAAATATTGACCTTGTAGAAACTCGCATAAGTCTTAGTGCGAATTTTTTTCATTTGAGATAGGAAATTCATATAAACAACACTGCAAAAAAAAAAAGATTTCTTCAATGAGTGAGCTTTATCTTGATGTGGTACTGTCCTTGCCTTTAATTATGCAAGTCCCCACAGATATGGTATTGCAGTTTTATGCGGGCAAGCACCCCAAGAGCAAATATCAATAAAATGATAATTCTCAGTAAATTAAATGTGTGTATCTTACATAATCGATATTGACCACCGGTTGACGACACCTCCTCGCAGAGTACAGTATAATTATCTTTAACTATGAGTACCACTTCTTCCATGTTTACTATTTTTCTTGGCAGGACAGTAAAAGCTTTCTTTACTCGATGGCACTGTTGCAATTTAGAGCCACTCCGTTTTTAACTCAAAACTCTAACCTCTGGTTTCTCCGCACTTTTATACTCGGTGCAACCTGCAATCAATAAAACACAATCTAATGGTCTCACTGAATGAACAAACAAGTATTCCTGAAATTGTGAAAACAGCTATGAATACACTTTTTAGGGTTGTAAAATCTGAAATGTTGCAAAAGTTAAAGAGCACTGCAGAATCTGCATTGGAGCAATGCAAAAGAACGGATGCTGCTGCAACATTACATCACCCTCCATCGATTGACACCACTCTTTAACCTCTACCACTTTTCAATTATTCACAACTGCTGCGGACATGATTTTGCAGACACGTTCTGCGGATGCGGTGTGCGGACGCGGTCTGCGGACAGAAATCTGTGAACATAGCGAAGTAATACTTTCGCATTAATAGATCTAGACACAGGGTCTCTAATTCTTGCACTTTTTTTTAAATAATGTGTAATTTTTTTTATCCTACTCTGCAGCTAACGTCTGCTGCTCCTTTGTAAATGGGTCCAGGACCTAAGTGCATGAGTTGCTCTCTGAAACATTTAATTTAGCTCTCGAGACTATCTAATATGCTCAAATTGAAATCATTGACTCTAGATTGGACTTTGAAATTAGTTGCAAAATTTTTAACTGCAAAGCCTATTGAATCGAATATGTTTGGGTGTATCTTTACTAGGGAGCGAAGTGCACCAGCTTCCTTTAACATCTTAGCCAGCACACACACAATGCATCATTAAAATGTAGTTTGAATTCCAGTTTCACCATGCATAACAATTGTCCATTCATGTTGGATGTTCATTAGGAATAACAATTCTAACCTGTGAGATGACCATAACTTAGCAGCCCATAATAAAAATAAATTGCTTGTTTACAGAGAGTTAAAAATATGCAGTTGGGACTAAGTACTTATTCCAGCTGGGAGGTCATCTGGAAACTGGAAGACATTTGATTATGGAAATTCAATCAGGACTGAAAATTCTAATTGGAAAGAATGAAAAGATGCCTAAATGGAATGAGGGCTTCTAGAGAATGTGTAAATTCTGTAAACTCAATTGGATAATGCAAGACTCTTTAGCAGGATCTAGAACACACCTTTTACAAATGAACACTTGAAACTTAAAGAGCACTGGCTGATGCTCACCGCCGCAGCTCTCAGAATAACTGACAGCATGGGCAAAACTACAGTAGATGTTAGTGCAGTATACACCAGTGTTGTCACTGCGAAGTGAAGAGCCACCAAGAAGAGGACTGCCATCCTTACTACTGCCAATATAAAAGTCCTTCTCAGAGCCACCCCATTGTTTCCTGGCAGATCATGGGCCTTCAGCTTCATCGTCATGTTTTCTCATTTTTAGTTTTTTTTTTAGGATATATTGGGCCTTCAGTGGCCTGTCATGTGAGACTGCATGACTAATCCACTGATTGCAAAGCCGTTAACCAGCAGAGATATCTTTTCACTTCATGTGCGGCACAATAACATCATGCATAAAAGAGGCCACATATCACTATTCCATCTTTCTTTACACTTTCTTTCTTTAGCACACTCTAAAACCATTCCTGCAAAAAGCTATAGATTCTTTTACTCAAAGTGACATGGCAAGTACTGTAGCTTGAAACATTTTCAAAACAAAAAAATAAATGCATGAGGTGGCTCACAACCATTGTTTTTTTGTAAAATTGTGTTGCTTCATAGGCAGTAATTTGAACAACACTGACAACATTTCTACATTACTTTGAAACAACCCAGGCAAAAATCCTAACTGGTGTAACTGATTTAAGGAACAAACTTCCAGTTCATTCCAGTTGGATAACAATGGATCTCCAACTGGAATTCAACTTGGAACAACGTTCATGCGTATAAGGTACCTGTTGCATGCAAGCCTTGCTACCTGTTGATGGTTTACAACTCAGAAAGAACACAAAAACGAGGGCACAAGTGCAGATAAGGCGCTTGTTTGCAGTCTCCATGACCGGTTGTATTCGTTCCTCTGTATCCCATGAAAGCACTCCATTTATAACCCCCAATGGCATAGGTCTGCGGCATCTGGTGTAATAATGCGGGGCACCCCCCCCCCCTCCTCATGAACACACCTGAGCGCAATACCATCACCTACTTTGTCGTCAAGGCTTTCTTGGATGAGGAAAGTTTGTTTTTCGTATCGCACAACATGGTGCAAGCCGAGGCATTTTTTTCCTTCATTTCTTAAGACTTCAACGAAACAAGCATACCCCACAACTGATAATAAGCTATATTACGAGGGGCATGTCATATCTTTTCTTTTCTTAAGAAAGGCGCATTTGTGAAGAACTAAGTAGAGGTTTTTGACAGATGAATTGCTAGATTGGGACCACACAAATAAAAGGGCGTATAAAAACCACAATTGAATTGCAAACCAAGTTACCAAGTATTTCTACATGCTCAAAGCATGTAGAAATACTTGGTAACACTCACAGTAACTAAAAAGTGGCAAACTGGCAGATGCGACCAGGATTATAGCACAGTGCCATTGTGAACTATTTCGTTTACATCAGGTATAGAGCAGTGCCAGCAAAACCCTCGAGAACTGGCCAATGTGCTGTATTGCAGTTCATATTTTTTATGCTTCCACAAACTCTTCATAAGGACTGTTGAAACCTTTGAACATGCACAAGACAACTGCAATTACATCGGCCACAGTGACAAAGAATAAAGTAAATACAAACCAGCCAGAATGTTGGACTGAGCATTCACATGCAAATGTGGGCATAGAAATGCCATTTGAGAAGTAACCATGCTAATAGCGAAAGGACAACTCGAACAGACACAAAAGAACTGAAGTTACAAAAACAAGCAAGCAATTATAATTGAGGCCTTCAATGACTACGCTGTGAAAGACAAAGTTTGCAGAGGGACAAGCACATAATTAAGCCTGCCGCACAAACGAAATAAGCATACCCCTCGATCGATTATAGAAATTGTGTACAAAAAGTGGGAAACACTGAAGTCATCTTGCTTTGAGCAATTAATTTCAGATATTATAAATCTTGTTTTGAAAGCGGGTAATGATCTAAAGAGCATAAAGCAAAAAAAAAAAACAACTCGAAATGCCAACATTTTCCATTTCCGGTCTTTAAGGCTTCAAAGCTGCTACTTGGTTTGTCAGAATCAATGTTTTTTGCCAGCTCACTTTCGAGAGATGATAATGCAAGATCTGAAAGTGTACACTGACCCATCATAGGTCCTCCTCCTCACAGGATACAACCTCCTCCTCTCAGAGGATACAACAGACACTCATATGTTAGGAATAGCTGCAGGCTGGGGAGAGGCTCTAGAAAATCTCAATCCGGGGAACTCCAATGCTGCCCAGTTGTTGGCCTCTTCGAGTCCAATGCTTGTCACTTTAATTTGAGGTGTCTCCTCAGCCAAGGAATTTCGATGAAATGTGCTCTATCATACAGCATGTAAGCTACGGAATACATACTTTAAGGCTTGAGAGGTTCCTCAGTAGAATAAAGAAATCTCTTCACTTCAAGAGGACCAGATATGTTCTGCGGCTTCTAAAATCGCTTTTGATTTAATGCAGAGCTCGGCATAAAATCTACCAGCGCAGTCAAGCATCACCCCTTTTATTTTCTTCCTGCAATGAAAACCCTGAACCTCAGACACATTCCTCAACCATACTCTTTTTTAACTTCTGGGGTCTGTCTACTGATATTCTGAGCTCATTTGATTTTATGAATTTCTGCTAAATAGCGTTACACACTGTGGCCACACATCATCTTTGAGAAAGAGCTTTAAATCATCCAACTAAATCATCCAATCAACACTTCTTTTTGGGCGAGTTGGTACATTTTTGGAAAACTTTGAAGAGCGCAAACACACACGACTACTAAAGACAAGACGCTTGTGTCTCGTCTCTTGTCTTTAGTGGTCGTGTGTGTTTGCGCTCTTTCAAAGTTTTCCAAAAATGCCCTTCCTAAAAAAAGCATCTGTGCCTACTCATTTCTCTGCATTCTCACCCTCTCCCCAACCCCCCATTCCCAGCCACACTTCCCTGAGCACTGCACTCAGTGCAGTCCACACACCCCTATGGACAGCAAGGTTTCTAACCCCTCCTTTATGCTAAAAAAATGCCTTTTTATATCATGAAAAGCAATCTCGCAATGTCTGGACCGCCTGAAATTCAGCAAATACTCGTTTTACTCATCTTTGCACCTTAGTAATGTATAAGAAAGTTTTTTTTTTCTTTTTTGCTGTTGACATATTAGTTGCATAAAAGGTGGCATATGCCCAGAAAATTTTGTTAAAAATTGGCTATATTGCATGCTACCTTTCTCTTTCATAAGTCTTTTGCAAACTGAAGTGGTGGACCACATTAACTTATTCATCATTGCATTATGCCATCATTGTGCAATTAAAAAAGTGTCCACTTGGATATATTCACAAGTGCTGTTTGATAAATAATTGTCTTTAAACTCTGAGGTTGTGTGAAAGAGATACTAAATGGAAGGAAAAATAGTGTAGAACATATATAACTTTATATGTGTTTGTAAGTGTAAAGTATAGCCAAATAAGAATGTGAAGAATTTCTGGAGTGCGAGCAATCAATGTAACGAATGACAATCATTTACTCAAGGCAAAGAAAGTTATTAAAGCATTTCAATGTTTTTATGAAAAAAATAAATGCAGTGTTTGAATATATAACAAACAAATTTGTGATGGCAGTCAGCAGTCTGTTTCAGGCTACAAGTCCAGTTAAAAATTACAATTGACACATATGACGGATGCAAAACTTGTTGCCGTGAAAGAAATGCAGATGTAAGACGCTATTTATTACATATTAGACATGCGAAGGCATGACAAGCTGAAATGATCCATGCGTTGCTTTAGAACAAGCACTGTGTCATTAAAAGATGCATGCATCACATGGATCTCAATTTGACAGCAAACATATGTTGACATTGACAAAACATACAATGCCATTACTCGTCATGTGATATAGACTGCAACATTTTCATGTTTTCTAAAGGCTACGCACAGTTCTGTACTACCTAAAAAGTACATATTTTACAATGCCCCTATAGTTACCCAAATATAACATGACCGCCTTAGTAACAATGTACAACATTTCTTCTTGTTAGCCTGAAATCCTGAGGCTGAATGTTTTGAAATCCGGTTGTATTAATTTTGACTTTATGATATGCTCCATAACTTTATTTGAGGTATGAAGGCATTATGCTCTAAGTGCAAGATGGGGATTTGCTTTATTAAACTTAATCTAAAACAAGCCCTGATCAATGTGAAATGACTTACATAGTTTTATAATAATCATAGCCCAAATGAGAATAGGATATTCATTAAGCACCTAATTGTTTTTGGCAACAGGGTAACCAAAACATTGAGAGGTCATCCTTTAATACTACCGCTTATTTAGTTTTGTTTTCCCTAATTAACATATCACTCCCAGCATCACAATTCTGACCTAAAAAATTTGTAAAGTTGAATGACCTAGTATCGTATCTCTATTCCTTTTGTCCTCAAGACTTTTCTTTTTTGCCCCCTACAGTCATCGACTAGCTAGCTATTGCAGCTAGGGAGTGCTTATAATAGCGCCGGCACCGCGGTGTTGTCGGCCGGCATCATATGCATTCGCTGGCGTATTAGTTTGGAGTGAGGAAATTAGGCCCTTTTTAGCCAATAAGAGCGGTCACCAAGAGCATTTCTGGTTAAAACAATTCATAATGAACTATTTCGCTTAGAAAAAGACCGAATTATATCGGGACGCGTGGCAACGGGACGGGCGACCGTTGACGAGAGCCTGCGCGCCTGAAAGACGTCGCACCGAGAAAGCCATTTTGCAAGGAAACGTTTTGCAAATATACGAAATGTCCAAAAGAGCGGGATCACCGCAAACATGGTGTAAAGTTGTCACTGGAAAATTTGCCCGGCCGGCCTACGAACAGGTCAAACCGCGTTGGCGAACCTCGATTGTTTTTGTCGCCGAAAGGTCTCACACAGATCTAGATAAAGGAAAAGCAATTAAACTTGATTTCCCCGGCAATTCGTGTGGCGTGACAAGGTGGTTCGGAAACTTCTTCGCGGCTCGAAGCGTGCATATGTTATTTGACGTCGCTGCCGTTTCCACAGTGTCCGCACCGCACGCAAGCTAGGCCTCGCGCCTCTCCGCCGACGGCCATCGGCTGGGCAGCTGCCGTTTGCTTGCGGCGTGGTGGTGATAAACGTTTATTCATTTAAAAGGGGTGGATGTATGCCCCTAATACGGGACCCCAGTGGCGTCGGCCGCTGCCCGGGCGCGCTCGAACAAGGCCTTTTGGGCCTGCAGGTGATAGCAGCCGAGCAGGGTCGCCTCCCAGTCCTCCCGAGTGGGGTTGGGGTGAGGAGGAATAGCTGGGTTGGATGGGCAAGCCCACACCATGTGGTAGATGTCCGAAGACTTCTCCGCACAGTGCGGACAACTGCCCGTGAAGGAGGGATTAAAATGTTTAAGTGCTGCCGGGCACAGCAGAATGGTGGTATACAGACGGAGTAGAAGCCGCTCCTCTGTCTTAGATGCCGACACCGCCGGCCATGCCACCAAGTCGCGTCCGGGCGCTCTCAAAATCATGGGGAATCCAGGGACAGTCTATGGAAAACACCTGCGCCCTATGTCCGGACATGACATCATAAAATATCACGTGACCCATGACGTTGTTTGTGACGCCATATATGACGTCACGAATTTTGGGCCAATCAGCGTTTCCAGCCGAGCTATCCCGAAACGCTTCTAACCCATGCACACACACCACCGAGACGCGCCGCCCGGCACACCGCACCTGAGGTGTACGCTGACTGCCCACTGACCACAACGACGGGGGAAAGCCCGCTTCCCGCCACACAGGAGGCGTGCAGGGCGCCGTGTCCGGGCAGAGCCAAGAGAAAAAGAAGGAAAAAGCCCTGACCGCTGGAAAGTCGTGGAAGAAGATTAGAATGTCCTGGGTCGTGGTGCTATACGGCAGGCCGCGCAAAAATATCGCGGTGGGGCCTGCCGAGTAAGGGTAGTACGTGGTTGGGGGCACCGGGCGACCCGGGTAGGACGAGTTGACGGGCAGGTTGTATGTGGACACCCGCGGCGCCGGGGTGGTCATGGTGGGCGCCGGAAGCTGCTCGTATGGATAGGTGCCGTACGGGTCCGGCGGAAGCATGGCCCGCGTCGCTGCACCCCTCCCTGCCCGAGGCAAACCCGGGTAGGACGAGTTGATGGGCAGATTGTAGGTGGACACCCGCGGCGCCGGGGTGGTCATGGTGGCCGCTGGTAGCGCGGGCGCCGGAAGCTGCTCGTATGGATAGGCGCCGTACGGGTCCGGCGGAAGCATGGCCCGCGTTGCTGCACCCCCCCCTGCCCGAGGCAAACCCGGGTAGGACGAGTTGATGGGCAGGTTGTAGGTGGACACCCGCGGCGCCGGGGTGGTCATGGTGGCCGCCGGCAGCGCAGGCGCCGGAAGCTGATTGTATGGATAGGCGCCGTACGGGTCCGGCGGAAGCATGGCCCGCGTCGCTGCATCCCCCCCTGCCCGAGGCAGACCCAGGTAGGACGATTTGACGGGCAGGTTGTAGGTGGACACCCGCGGCGCCGGGGCGGTCATGGTGGGCGCCGGAAGCTGCTCGTATGGATAGGCGCCGTACGGGTCCGGCGGAAGCATGGCCCGCGTCGCTGCATCCCCCCCTGCCCGAGGCAGACCCAGGTAGGACGATTTGACGGGCAGGTTGTAGGTGGACACCCGCGGCGCCGGGGCGGTCATGGTGGGCGCCGGGGTGGTCATGGTGGCCGCCGGCAGCGCGGGCGCCGGAAGCTGCTCGTATGGATAGGCGCCGTACGGGTCCGGCGGAAGCATGGCCCACGTCGCTGCGCCACCCCCTGCCCGAGGCAGACACACAGTGAGGCAGCGCCAGAGTGCACCGACCGTGCTACACACCAACCGCATGCAGGGAGCGCGCGGAAGAACACGGACAGGACAGGGTCGCCTGCTGAGTGTGAGCTTCCAAGAAAATCAGGCACACCAGTCACAAACCGCGAAGGTGTAAATGCGTCCCTGGACCCGTTTCCGTGTTCTTCTTGTGCGTCCATCCTATCGACAAGGCATAACCCGTGCTGCTTCAACAGGGCTCGTGCACCATGCCGTTCTCTAACAATTCCTACCACAAAGCAACAGTCTCTCCTGTATGGCTACCAACCCAAAAAGGAAACACTCCCACGAGTGATTCTAATGCTTTGCTCTGAAAAAGAAAAAAAGACCACAAAATTGCAGACTACATAAACTAGAGTAATCCCGATAATACCTGACTAAGCGGCTACTTATTGAATTGTACTCACACAAGGCGTTCAGCTCTCTCAGCAGGCAGCCTGCGCCGAAGTGAAGGAAGTATTGCATTACACCTCTCAAGCGAATCGGCCTTGCGCCCGATATATCTAGCCTATAACATTGAAAAATGGGCGAACAAAACGACTGCCGGGCCAGTTTGTAAACTACGCAACGCGCTTTCTTTACGACATGTGACACGAGGATAAAAGAACCAAGCAAAGCGCGCTCAGGCGGCAACAAGAGCAAATCGAGCACAGCCCTCGGTAGCGCCTTTATTTCCAAGGGCTGGCCGACAGCCTACTGGTCGTGAATATACTACACGGCACCGAAAGAGCATTTGCTGTGCCCGTAGAAAGAGAGGAGGCAGCGTGGTGGCTCACCTGGAGAGAGCAGGGGCCTTTGTATGCGGACGTCTACCGTTAGGGTCAGCTTCAAGTCGTCAATGGAGCACTGATATACGTCGATGCGGCGCGGATTTATTCCTCCGATGTATTGATGGTGGCGTTGCCGGGCTGCTAAGAAGGCCGAGACCTCCGAATTCATCTGTATGAATGCCTCGCCGGATGGCTGCCCCTGGACCGAGACATGAGCGCATGCTCACCGTTGGCAAAGTCGACATTGTGGTGCTTTCATCAGTGCTACGATCAAAGCATATTGACCTCGACCTTCTTAATTTGCGCAGCCCAAGGGCTGACGCCTCGAACTGGCACTGCAGGTTTAGCATCAGCTAAGGTAGAACCTTCCCAAATCAAAACAGCAAGGAACCAAATAAAATGGGACAGAGTTTCGTGATAGTTTCATTCGCGGTCTATTTCATTTCTCTACTGTCCTAGCAAGTGCACTAGCATTGAACACTTTTTTTTTGCGTGAAAGCTAACAACTTAAGCTCCTTAGTCTCCTACGTGCTGCGCAGTGCAGAACAAGTTCTTCGCAAGTCCTTCAATTTTCTTTTACTTCGCCTATTGCAAAACGAGTGCCCTTCAGTGATGTCCAGCGTAAAGCCAGCATGTTAGCCTCGATGACTTTGACTTATGACAATGGTGCTCACTGGGATTCGATGGAGGTGTGCTGGAATTCCAGCTGGGCGGCGTTGGATTTTGTGGACTACGCTGGAACAACGACTGGTATCACTCGGAGCACTGGAACAGCGTTGCTATGAAAAGTGGAACTCTTGCGAAAAAAAAAAAAGTGTTCTTTACCGTGAACTACCTAACACTCCATACCTCACGACAAATCCATTTTTTTTTCTTCTCGAGTCTGTAGGCGAGCGGTCATGCTACCCGTTCGTTGTGCTGCTTGGTCGGCAACAAATTTTGACACAAAAATAAAAACAATAAAGTAGCTTTTCTTCCGTACAGTGAGAAGTAAACCGGTAACAAAATATTCATGGCTTATACACGTATTGCATGGTGTAGAGAGCGGGGCGAACATGAACAATTCATAGGTCCGCCTCTGTTAAGGAACGCAGCAGGACTGCAAGTGACCAGCGGGTAATGAATCTGCGTATAAGGATGAAGAAAAAACCGAGGACAGCGCCTGATCTCCATTATTCCTGCAGCGTCTCTTTCTTTTCGCGCAGTTCATTCGGTTATGTGCCAGCTGTCGATCATCTCGAACGCACTAAGTGTCTGTGCATTTATAAAATGTTTAGTGGCAGGTTCGTTCGTAATAGACCAGCTTCTCCGCTGGACGATTATGAGGCAACATACCGCATTAAGCCAGGAACCTGAACACTATAGAAGAGATCATCAGAGCGAGAATTATGGGCGTTAGTGTCCCAGACAGTTATAAAAGCCATGGCGCTTTGAAAGTCCAAGTGCATAAAGTTTGAACAGTTACTAAAATGCGCATGAAGATACGTTGCAGTAGCAGCTGCGGCCTTGAAAAAGGCGCAAGTTCAGCGGCAAGCACCGCACATTCTTCCCTCGCTTGAAAAACAAGAGAAACGCAAACACACGTCATAGTAAAAAGTCGCGAAATTTACGACTGACTTCGCAGTGTACTGGATGCGGTAGAGCGTACGTTGGACGGCCTGCCCAAACAAGATTGTTTTAATACTGTGGGCACTACCACGAGCATAATGACGGTAGCTTTTAAACATGTAGCTGTTGCGTAAGCAAACAATAAAAGAAGCGTTCGAGGTTGAGCATGGGATTCTAGTGAGCTTTTTTTTGTTTTCTCTTCCTTTTTCCCTTTTGTCTTCTTTGCAAGTCACAATCTGGGCTCGCTTTCCATTCCCGCTTCCTATTTTTCCATTAGGCATTTTACACTCCCCGTCCTAATAAAATGTCCAATAATTTCTCCCCTATTTTATTTCCCTTACTCTGCATTCCGAGGCAGGACGGGGGTCGACGGCGCAAGGAACGTTGCTCCGCTATGGTCTTTTTGTAGATCACTGACCGCGTCTGAAATGAATTTCCCTGTCTGTGCCGTTCACAACACCACAATTTAGTGGTTGCCTTCGAAATGATGCAGTTATACAGCGGGACTGCAGAGATTTAAGCTAAACTAGGTTTTCACTCAGCCCATACATGTAATGGCGACAATAACTAGACTAAGTAGGATTCGGTGAAAATGACTCCTCGCCCACCTGCGGGTTGTAGACCATGTATACTCCCTGGTCGACGATGGCCTGCGCGTGCTCGCCCATGAACTCGATGATGGTCGCGAGTTCGGCCTCGTAGGGCAGCCCGCGCAGCCTTACCCAATTTTTGCGCGAGGAGTGCGATGGCAGCATCAGCTGCGGCAGCAGCGGGATCTGGGGTTGCGACCGGACCAGCGGCTGCGCCGTGCTCCGCGGGTCCATGGTGCAGTTCAGCACCTGCGGCATCCACAGCGTCAGCCCATCCGTGGAAAGCCGTCCGGGGCAAAGTACCTAATGAGACCAATGCACCCAGTGGTGTATACACACTGAGTTATGGCATTTCTTAATCTGAAAGAGCCCAGGTGGAAGCTTTATTTAATTAATTTTACATTTCTGTTTAACGGCATTGAGAACGGGAGATGGATGTGATCAGCGTCAAGAAAATACGTGTTTCGGACTACAACCTTACTCGAAGGTCTTCAGGCTGAACTGGTACCTCCTTTTCAGTCACGTAGTGCTAAACCTATGAAGATTCAAATCTCTGTACATAGGTCGAGAACAACCGTCGTCGGCAGTTTTCAAAACATTATGCTGCTAAGGGCGCTATAATCCAGTTCCCGTCTTAATCTTGCACGAAGCCTAACGTAATACAAGTCAAGAGTTTTTGAGAAAGTTGAACTTGCAGCAGCAGTGAGACTGAAGCCACCTGATGGCCATTTCCGAGGGGCAGAAACGCAGATTTTTCTTTGCACTGAATCAGTTATTTAAATAAAGCTGGTGGTTACGTTCCGAACTACTGGCAAAGCGTAAAAATAAGGAATGAATGACGGAACTTCTGAAGGTACATCATTCTAAACATTCTTTCTCGTGAGCATGAAAAAAGCGCTTCAATCGGTACTTAACGCTACTGAAATACCAAAAGTTCTACGGGGCGATAACTTCATAAAATCTTATTTAATCGCATAGAGTCTCATATGGTGCACATCATTATCATAAAATATCGTACATAATTTATGATAATGTACAAGAAACTATGAGTACTTATGCAAAGCGCCGCCGAAAGCAAAATGTTCCGAGCTCGCGTTGCTGCCCTGGGGAATTTTGATTTCCCACGCGCCTTATTTAAGAGGCGGCAACACTGAACGAAGGAAGCAAATCTCTGTTCAGTGGTGTTCCGTAAGTTCTTGAGATTTTTTCCATTTCCAAGTAATATGAAGCATAACTATTTACCGGAAAGAGGCATTTTTATGCTGTATAAAAAAACTTTAAGAATCGAGATTGCCTCTGTTTTTTCTCAGATAGATGTAGTTTTAAAGCTGCTGCAGGGAAAAAAAATGTTTTGAAATTGGCCACTTTGATGTCTAACCGAGAGAATTTTTGATCACACAGTGGAGCATTACTTTTCTATTCTCTACTTGAAGCAGTTATCTTCAGCGGGCTAAATTTTATTCATTAAATGCTGCTAATTAATTAGTATAACGTAAACTAAAGCAATACCCAAGCATGCCCTAGGCGGCAGCTAAAATCTCTCTCTCTCTCACTTTCATGACCACGAACTATAGCAGCTTTATTGGACCCGTCACTCACGCTGCTTTTTTTTTTTCGATATGTATATACTACCTCTCACCTAATGCCTCTGTTACACGCCTACTGAATTTATTGTGACAGCTGAGTGGTTTTGGACGGCAATGCCAACAAGCAGCTGAGCTGTCGGCGGCCGTTCATTTCAGCTGTGGCCATTGCTATGAACTGACAAAACGGACATTTTAACCACTGACAAACTCGTGGTTAAAAATGATTTATTAATTGAAAGCAAAAACAGTGAATAAAGGACACAAAAATGAGCCTTCCTCTGCTGAACAAAAATGTTGCCCTTTGGTTCACTTCCTGTGGGCACTTTCAAAACATGTTCGCTTATTAGTGATGCAGAAGAACAGCCGGCATTGAGTGCAGAATAACAGTAATAATAACTGGTTCACAGGAAAGGAAGGCGTACTATCTGTCACACTTGTTCAGTGGACACCAGACCCGCGCCATAAGGAAATGTAGGAAGGTGGGACTGAAAGCGGAGAGAAAGGGGTGCCGTAGTGGAGGGCTCCGGAATAATTTCGACCATCTGGAGATCTTTAAAGGGAAGCTGAAACGGTTTTCAAATTGCATGAAATTCAGTGGTTGGAAAGAAGAGGTTTTGTTAATCATGTGTGTCAATTTTTTTTAATTCTGTCGATAAGAAAAACAGCAATCGCTTGTTAAAAACGCGTCGCTGTCACGCCCTCGTCGTTGCCGGGAGCGGCGGGGGCGGGGCGTCGAAACTGGGGAACAGGCGCATGTGACCTCAATGTCGGAATGCCGGCCGGCGCTCCGTCCCGCACTTCGGAGATCTACGGATCAGCGCAATCTGCTGCTGGTGCCGTTTGTTTTCTCCAGTTCTATCGTTCTGTGCTGAAGGTTCTGCGTGTTCAAAGATCCCATGAGGTTAACCAGCAGATACGCAGCTGTTGCGAAGTGGTGCTCCGCGCGGTTCGACGCACTCCGACTAGTGGGCCTCTTTTGCTCAGTTGTAAAATAAACGTCGTTCGTTCGAAAATTATTTTCTCGTGTCATTAGAAAACAATCATTCTTGTGAGTGTGTGAAGCAACTGGTGGCTATTAGCCCCACGTTCCGTTGTACGAACATCGGTGGTCCAGGCGACATGGTGCTTTATATCCTGCCAGAGGATAAGAAATTTTCGGCATTGTGGGCCTCTGTCATGAAAAGGAAAAAAAAATCTTGCCTTTGGAATCATATGTTTTGCACTGATGATTTGCATGCCGATGACGATAATGGAATCTTGGCAGCGATTGCAGCCATTTGCGATTCCAACTAAATCAGCACAGCTGAAGTCCGCGGCCGTTCTGTCGTTGTTCCTCGTTGTTCCCGCACCTAATTAGTTTAATACCGCTGTTGCACGGGTGGCTTCACTGTCGTTACGCTTAACCGAGAATACCGAACTTAAAACGCATTTGCCGCTCACTGTTGTTACAGCTCGCCGCCGTTCTCGGCTACGTCAACAATTACCAATTAGGTACAGCAAACGAAATGCATATGATCGGAAGCTGCATTTGGAATAGTAATTTATAACGCAGTGTTTGGAGTGCCGTGCTGCTCGCGCGGCAACAGCGCGCTCAAGCATCGTCCGAACGCAGCACTGCCTCCACATGCCACGCCTTCCGCAAGCTGCCCGTGGATCCTTTGCGCTAGTGTCAAGAAAGCGTGCTCAAATTGATTGCTGTCTTATTAAGCCCACCCTACTGAAAAACCAAAAGTTCTACGTGGCAATAACCTCATAAAATCTCATCTAATCGCATATACTCTCAAACGGTTCACATCATTATCATAAAATATCGTACATAATTTATGATAATGTACAAGAAGCTATGACCTTATGCAATTATATGCGACTTGTGATTTCTTATGTTAATTGAGTGAGATTGTGTGAGAAAATGTGAGGTTATTGCCTCATACAATTTTTTCAGTAGGGCAGGGATAACGGAATGTCAAAAGTTAATCCTTATTGAGGCTCGCCGACCCGTACCGAGATGCTGGTGGAATAACTGCGATACAAGCGAGTTTCTCTTCACGGCTGTAGCGGCAATCGCCGGTGCCATCGCGGCTCATCCGACGTTCTTGTATGTATACATTCTTCTAAAACGGCACCGTGATAAATATCTTCATTTCATTGTGAGACAAAGTGATTTACAGTAGGCAGTTCTACGAGTAGCCCGTTTACTACAGCGCTGCTCAATTTCCAAGGGTCGTCTGCTGTGGCGCCGATGCGAAACAATTTATAGGCCTAGCGACGACCAGGGAGTTCGCACCGCGCCAACTATTACCACTGCACCTCCGCGGCAAGGCAATTTAGTTTTTTTTTTTTTTTGCAGAAAATCTTCGTTTTCATGTTGCAGCCCTGTAGTGTGCAACGGGCAGAGTTGAGAGTGTCAGCCAGTCTTGGGAAGTGGCCAGTGCTCTTATCTTGGGGTCCTCCGGTAGTTAGTTAAGCCTGATTTGATGGCGGATACCATTCAGTCCTCGCTCTTCGTTTCATCCTGGTTCATTCCTTGAGCCACAAGGAGATGCGACTTTATCCACAGGGCATTAAATAACAACAGTTCTACTCTACTGTTCATAAAAAGGCTATCGCAAAATGGCGGTGACAATAACCGAATTGAGTCCCAGAGTCGAACATAATGGACAATCAAAATAAAATGAAGCTTAGATAAAAGTGAGCGCGTCTACAGTTTAAATTTTGCGTTCTGCGCGTTCCCCGTTGTATTAACTTTAAAATAAAATCAAATGATCTAAAGGTAGGTAGAAATAGGACAAACAGTACTTACTTCTACGAGGGGTCACCAAAAAGCAGGCGCCGCTTGTCGCCGTTCCAATTGTTTCGGCGGAAATCAACGATGTATTTTCATCAATGCTGCATAGATGGCGCCAGTAGGTGTCCAATATTATAGCCTCTGTATTCCCCCTGTAGAGGGGTTTTATATAATATTAGAATCACTTGATAATTTTCAGAGTACAGCGATTCTTTTCCTCGCGCCGCTGCGCCATCAAATGGTAAGTATGGGTCACGTAGTGCGCCGCGGTCCGTTTTAGCCATCAAGCTTCCAGTCACAGCGTGGACGTCTTTCATCGCAGTGCCTGAGCGGAGATTGCTGTATTTCACGCCTGGATTTTGTTGCTCGGGTTTTTTTTTTCTTGCACGAAGTACTTAGCGGCAGAATGCCGGGCTACAGCGCCTTCGGCTGCAGCAACCTGCATGAGTTCGGAAAGTATTTTAAGGCGAAAGCCTTTCTAGGCTAGCTCGTTTAGTGAAAATGTGTGCGCATGATCTGTGTGTCGCATATGTGCGCTAATGTGTCGCAAATAGCGGACGTGTGAGGAGGGAGTTTAAGAATGAAAACGACAGGTAATGACTAATGATGATCAATAATTACAATTGTAATGACCAGTATGTCAAACTACGACTTGCAATGACCGCAACTGATTGGAAATGAGTAAAAACGCTTTGCGATGAGTGGTAATGACCACAATCACTAGGCATGGCTCGTCATGACTGCTAATGGCAACAAAACGACCAATATGCCAAACGATGACTTCTAATGACTGCATCTGATTGGAAATGAGTAAAAATGCTTAGTTATGAATTGTAATGACTACAATGAGTAGATATGACCCATCATGACTACCAAACAACAAATATATCAAACGACGACATGAAATGATCGGAATTGATTGGGAATAAGTAAAATGACTGGATCATGGAAAATGCTGGATCATGGAAAAAGCAAGAGAGTTCCAGAAACCCATCTACTTCTGCTTTATTGATTATGCAAAAGCGTTTGACTGCGTAGATCACAGCAGATTGTGGCAAGCTCTCCAAGAGATGGGAGTTCCAATTCGCCTCATCTGTCTCCTCAGGAACCTGTATGTAGGACAAGAGGCCACAGTCAGAACTGGGCATGGTCTTACTGATTGGTTTCCGATTGAGAAAGGAGTGAGGCAAGGCTGCATACTGTCGCCCTGCCTATTTAACCTATATGCAGAGTGCATCATGAGGAAGGCCGGTCTGGACGAGTCTTCAGCTCGAGTGAAGATTGCTGGAAAACGTATCAACAACCTTAGATATGCAGATGATACTACTTTAATGGCAGAAAGTGAAGTGGAACTCAAGAGACTTCTGATGCGCGTACAAGAAGAGAGTGAGAAGTTTGGGCTTAAACTGAACAGTAAAAAGACAAAGATCATGGCGTCTTGCCCTATCAAGTCCTGGAGCATCAATGGACAAGAAGTGGAAGCTGTGGCCGATTTTCTGTTCTTGGGCTCCAAGATTAACTCGGAAGGAGACTGCAGCCATGAAATTAGGAGACGCCTGCTTCTGGGAAAGAGAGCAATGGTTAGCCTTGACCGCCTAGTAAAGAGCAGAGACATTAGTCTGCCAACCAAGATCCGTATAACTCGTGCTATGCTCTTTGCAGTTGTGATGTATGGATGCGAGAGTTGGACTGTGAAAAAGGCTGACCGCCGAA
This sequence comes from Amblyomma maculatum, assembly GCF_055883805.1. Lineage (NCBI taxonomy): Eukaryota > Metazoa > Arthropoda > Arachnida > Ixodida > Ixodidae > Amblyomma > Amblyomma maculatum. Next base: position 213,856,979 of record NC_139344.1, read on the forward strand.
GAATTGACGCGTTTGGATTGTGGTGCTGGCGAAGACACTTGAGAGTTCCTTGGACTGCCAGAAGATCAAATCAGTCGATATTGTCGACCATAAACCCTGACTGCTCATTGGAGGGTCAAATTCTAAAGGTAAAGCTCAGCTACTTTGGTCATCTGATGAGAAGAGAGGAGTCGCTGGAGAAAGATTTGATGTTGGGAAAGGTTGAGGGTCGCCGGAGAAGGGGTAGGCAGCGAACGCAATGGTTAGATGGCATCCTCGAGGCACTGCAGATGAAATTATGTGATGTTAGGAAGATAGTGAGAGACCGGAAAGCGTGGCGTGACATGGTCCATAGGGTCACGAAGAGTCAGACACGACTGAACTGAAGTAAAATGACTAGGCATAACTCATCATAACCGCTAATGACTACAAAACGACCAATATGACAAACGATGACTTGTAATGACCGCAACTGATTGGAATACAATGACTAGGCATGACTCATCATGACTACGAAAGGGCCAATATGTCAAACGATGACTCTAATGGTCTGAACTGACTGCAAATGAGTAAAACTTGAGTAAAAGTGAGTGATGAATGCAATGGCTTCATCATGACAACGAAACCACAAATACGTCAAATAATGACTTGAATGACCACAACTGACTGTACACGAGTATTAATGTTTCGCGATGAGTGATAATGATTTTTATTGCATCAGTAAAGATGTTTAACAAGCAAGCTTGAGTGAGCTTGAGTCAAAGTGTGCGCGCACATGTGCGACAACATACAGTTAGTTGCATTTGCATCATCATAGAGAATCATTCAATGTGATCATTTGCAGTTGTAATCATGGAAGGCAAGAAAGTGTGAGTGATAATCAATACCATGAAACCACAACAGAATAGCAAGGTATCGGATTAATCGATAGAGCTCTATGGTGGGCTGGAAATATCCGCATGCAGACTGCTGCTCAGCCTTCCATACAAGCTCACCATTCACAGTTCTCAAATTCTAATGTTTGTAAAGTAGCTGAGGTGCTCTTCAAGATAATGCACAAGCAAATGCCCATGCTGCTTTCAAAATGTCCTCTGCTTTTGATTTGAATATAGCTGTGCCAGAAGCACGCCTCGAGCAGTTGCAAGCTTCAAGGCCGCGCCGGTCATGGTTGCTAGTGCACGATGGGACCTTTGCGGTACTCTGAAAATTATCGAGTGACTCTAAGATTGGTTAAGTTGCAGCACCACAGCATGTGGCAGCAGTTTGGCAAACTAAAAAAGTTGCTAAACAAGCAAATGCAAATCTGACATCAGGGGGAGCGTCGGCATTGGCAAGTAGAGAGTTAATAGAGGAGGTCGTGCTCTTATACCTGAATCTAAGGAGGGGCGTGTAAAGGTCAGTTTAGGCGTGCGGTAATGTGACGGACACTGTGAAGCATCAGCCCCCTGCAGCAGTAGTTCCTTAAAGTATGTACTACAAATGCACCTGTCGACACTGAAGTATTCGTGCGATGCCAAGGCAAATGGCACCGATGAAAGCCGTTGGAGTGACAGACGTAACAAGCTCTAAACGACTGATAAGTCGCGGTTGGAACGAACAAATGATGACAAAAGAGAGATGCATCTGCTTGGGAGGGGTACGTTGCGTGTCGTTTCAGCAATTAATAACGTGGCCCACAAGGACCAAGATCACTGATGGTGCAAGTTTGGGAGAAACGACAGGCCAAGGCGATGGCCACTTATCGCAGTGCAATGCGTCTTGAAGTACGGAAAGGATGCTTCGAAACGACAATGCCAAATGAGCATTGATAACCGTGACTTTAAAGTGATCAGGTGCAGTGCCGAAGCACAGGCAGCATGAGATGAAGAGAAAGGTTGCATTCTTGTGTTCGTTTGTTTTTCCCTCTGTAAGAGAGGGGCCCGTGTACAGGTTAAGGTTATGGAGCAAATCTCGGAATTCGGCAGCCAATTATGGGCACTCGGGCTGCTACTGTTTGTGTATTTTCACAGTTTTGTAGCTCTTCTTGCTCGCATATGTGCCTCAGCAGATAGTTGTTGGTATTAGTAACAGCAAAAGGGGTGTGGTAGGCAGCAAGTAACCAATTATGTTGATGCTTGCTGCAATTGGCTATGATTCGAGTGTGGGCTGGGCTCCGCGTTATTAAAATTGAGCCCGAGAGCCTAGTCAAGGTTTCTGAGTTCTGATCTACGGCTTAAGGTGTCACCTTTGCCTAGGCCGAGGTAGCCAGATCCAAGCTCTCTCAATTCAAACTTAGACGGTGCTGGATGGGACAACATTAAGGCTGATGTGCATGACTGTTTCAGGGCAGTGGGAATGAGGCGGGAATGTGAGGAGCAACAGGAGATTACCATCGTCTCTGACGTCATCCTCCTGCTTTCTAAGCCTCTTTCTGCAGGTCAGGGAGTCACCGAAGAACTTGCCTCACAGTGCATCCAACTCCGGAAATTACTCCAATGTCCCTGTGATAGCCTTAGGATTATGGCACGCGCTGAATTGTGGGAGGGGGAACATTGGTGTAGCAGGCACCGCCTTCGATGCCGCTTAGCGCGCATGGAGACTTCACTCACTGAATTGGTAGACCCAGTTACACTCTAAAAAAAAAAAGATGGGATCTTAGTCTTTTTGGGGGTAAACCACTTGTCGCTGAACTGACAACTTTTTGAGGGTAAGGTTACGCTGTTTCTTGAAGACTATGTATTTATACCATTGCATACATTACGCTTCTGGTAGCCTAAACTTGTACCTTAACAAGCAGTCTGTTGGAGTGGGTTAAGAAATGCATGGGTTTACGTACTTTGTCCCATCGTGCTTTCTCTGCATTGCTTTTACTCCTCTCGGGAGATGTTGAATTAAATCCTGGCCCTAGTCCGGACAGTGGTAGTATTGATGCATGTACTATTGGGGGCATTTTTGCAGTTGTCCGCAGGTTAGAGCAGGGACAGACACGCTTTCTTGCCGATCTTGAAGTAGTTATGAAGGAACAGAATGCTCTTGCTCGTTCGCTGCAGGAACTTCAAAACTCAGTCACTGTACTGCAAAATGATTTACTTGCAGTCAAAGAAGGCGCCTCAGATAATCGGCGTAGACTGGTAAACGCGAAATCGTCCCTCGAGGATGCAAATAACAGGACACGCAGAAATAACTTGATAGTTTTTGGCTTATCTGACTTTCAAAATGAAAGTTGGAAAGAATCTGAGAAAAATGTTATCGCGTTTTTCAAAACTGAGCTTGACCAGATCACCCATGCAGATAATATCGAACGTGCTCACAGGCTCAGAACTTTTCGTGAAGGAAAGAACCGGCCGATTATTGTAAATTTCTGTAGGTTTAAAGCTAAAGAACTACTGTTGTCGAGCGGATCAAAGCTAAAGGGTAAACGATATGCTATTCGTGAGGATTTCAGTCCCGCTGTTAGACGCGCTCGCTCAAAACTGTACGAATATGCTCAAACCACAAACCTCTCATTCAAACTGCGTTTCGACAAACTACATAATATAGGCAACAAAATTTTTGTCTACGATAGCGGAGATGACATGGTGACGGAAATAAACAGACAGCTAAATGTCAACCACTGCTCAAAGTCTAAAGCTTCGTGCGCCAGTGCAAAATCTGATTCTTCTTGCAGCCTTCCGCTTAGTATTTTGCTAGTTAACTGCCGAAGTTTGAAAAATAAGGTAGACGAATTTGCTGCATTGCTTTCCTCTGTTCGACCACATGTTATTATCGGGACTGAATCTTGGCTTCATGAATCCGTTGCAGATATCGAAGTCTTTCCTTGTGGCTATGAAGTTTACCGGTGTGATAGAAACACACATGGTGGTGGTGTTTTTGTCCTTATTGATGAATGCCTTCAGAGTAGTGAGTTACCTAGCTCTTTTGATAATTCTGAATCTGTGTGGTGCAGGATTAGACTTAACCATGGCAGTTACATCGCTATTGGGTCCTTTTACCGGCCTCCTGGTTCTTCTAGTCCAGAATCATTTAATGAGTTATCAAGCTTTTTAACTACCATAAATAGTGATTATATACTTGGAGGAGACTTTAATATGCCTGCCGTTCACTGGAATAATGGGAAACCTGTTTTGGCTGATTCGACTACCTTATCTCTAGCTTTTTCAGTTTATTACAACTAATGACCTGACCCAATTCGTGACTGAGAGCACCAGACGAGGTCATGATAGTGAGAGTACCTTGGATTTGTTTTTTGCTAACTCTGAGTCATTGATTAAAGATGTAGTTGTCATCCCTGGTATCAGTGACCATGACAGTGTTGTGGCCGCGTGCTCTACCACTTCAGTCAGATCTGCCCACAAACATCCCAGGAAAGTGTTTTCTTACGACCGAGGTGATTACACGTCAATTTCAAGAGAACTTTCTAGTTTCTACCCTCTTTTTTTATGAAGTCATCCAGTCACTGGATATAGATGGAGCTTGGATTCTTTTCAGAGATAAACTAATGGCTTTAATTGAGCAACACATCCCTTCAAAATTTATTACACGTAGACGCCGGAATGATAAGCCATGGGTGGATAAGAAAATTCGGGCATTAATTAATAAGAAATGCCATCTGTATGCCACATATATAAGAAATCACAAGCAGTCTGTTTTCCAGGAAATGCGCCAGATAAGCTACAAAATTAAGCAAGAAATAAAGGTAAATAAACATATTTATATTTCATCGCTTGATACAAGGTTAAGAGAAAATCCAAAAGAATTTTGGAAATTTGTTAAAATCAATAGTAAAGAGGTGACCTCTGTCCCTACTTTGTTAGTTGACGAGAAAACAGTGTCCGACGATTATGAGAAGGCCTGCTGTTTCAATTTTTATTTTCAATCCGTCTTTACTGCCGCATTCTCTGGTGAATTGCCTGAAACACAAGTAAGAGCCTACGAGGACATGCCCGCGGTTACTGTCACATATAATGGTGTCCTCAAGTTACTTTCTAGCCTAAAAAACAAATCAGCCAGTGGGCCTGATGCCATCCCGTCGCATGTATTGAAATCTTGCTCACAAGAAATTGCGCATTTCTTAGTAGCCTTGTTTAATAAATCACTATACAGCATTTCTTTACCTGCAGACTGGAAGGCAGCAAATGTCATCCCAGTCCACAAAAGTGGTCCCATAAAAGGCATTGCAAAACTACAGACCAATCTCTCTTACATGCATATGCTGCAAAACTATAGAACACATTATTTACAGCTCTGTGATGAAACATCTCCAAAACAATAATTTCTTCTCAAATGCTCAACACGGCTTCAGGCCTGGCTTGTCGTGCACGACTCAACTGGTAGAATTTTCTCATGATCTCTTTTATTATTTTGATCTTGGTTTTCAGGTAGACTGCATCTTTTTGGATTTCCGCAAAGCCTTTGATACCGTTCCTCATGCTTTATTGTTATATAAATTATCTTCTCTCTGTATACACCCTGAAGTAGTAGACTGGATTAGAGATTACTTATCTGGGCGAACTCAAAATGTTGTAATCAATGGTACTAATTCAACGAATGTCACCGTAACCTCTGGCGTGCCCCAAGGGTCTGTCTTGGGGCCTTTGCTATTTCTAGTCTTTATAAATGACATTGTTGAAGGGCTTGAATGTAAAGTGAGATTATATGCTGACGATTGTGCCATTTACAGGAATATACGAAATGATCTTGATGTAAGTAGTATACAGAGTGATCTGAACAAAATTCATTGTTGGTGCACTAAATGGGGCATGTCTTTGAACACTGCTAAATGCCAGTATGTGTCATTTTCCCGTAAACGTCTTCCCGTGAGATCAGTCTATAATTTGGACGGGCTACCACTTGAAAAGGTCCAACATTACAAGTATCTAGGGGTCTATTTTTCAGAAAATTTGACATGGAACCGACACATAGAATATTTAACCTTAAAGTCATCTAGAACGCTAAATCTCATTAGACGAAATTTTTATAAAGCCCCCACAAAAGTAAAAGAACAGCTATATGTAACTAACGTCCGTCCAATACTCAAGTATGCTTGTGTGGCATGGGACCCTCAAAGCTCTTACCTTGTGGAAAAACTTGAACGCATCCAAAACCGCGCTGCCAGGTTTGTTTCCGGCAACTATAACTTCCGTAGTAGCATCACATTAATTAAAGAAAACCTTAGATGGAAAACATTGGCTCACCGGAGACTAACCGCAAAATTAGAACTTTTTTTCCAAATATACTCTGATCTTACGGGAATAAACAAGAGCTTGTACATTCTACCTCCACATTTTATCTCTGAACGCCGCGATCATAAGCTGAAAGTTCTTGTAACGCGATGTCGAACTAATGTGTTCCGTAATTCCTTTTTTCCTCACACTTCTTCACTTTGGAACAGTCTTCCTAAGAGCATAGAACAATGTAAAACAGGTAAACATTTTCAGTCTTTCCTGGCGTCCAATTTGTCGTAGTAGCTTTCCACCCTTTTAAACCTGTTTCTCGCACTCACATTTTCAGTGTTGTTCTTTTTATTGTTAAACAAATGTGCTTTACTGTATACTTTCAGTATTGTAACATGCTCATTTTAGGTATTTTTTTACCGTTATTGCCCCTCCTGCTATAATGCCCCTGGGTGCTGCAGGTACTTGTATAAATAAATAAATAAATAAATAAATAAATAAATAAATAAATAAATAAACAGCATAACTGTAATCTACCTAGGTATAGTGTTGCACCTTTCATAAAGACCTATGTTTTAGTCTGTCGATGGCATAAGCATACCCTTCCATCAAAAATGCTAGTTTGCGCCGTGAGAACGTAAAGTGATCCTGTATGTACAGGTACAAAGTTACCATTTTAGAGTATAAATTTATATTGCAACCAAGAGCGCAAAGTTTTGCACCTTTATGACACAAGCTTATACCACCAGGAGAAGGATATGCTGCCCGTCAAGCAGTTTAAAGTAATGCCATATTACATAGGGTATCTATGCATCATCTCGTGATATATATATGCTATCCACGCAAGAGTACTATTACCAATCTGCATCGAAACTTGGTCACTGGAAGCAGGAATAAAGCTGACCAATACGTTTCAAGATTTTCTGGAAGGAAAAGTAATGTTGAAATATTGAAATATCTTTATGTCGTCTGGAGTGAGACAGTGAGCAATGTTTCAGATGAGATAGGCTGTGTCATATTGTGTTCAAGCCGTAAGTTCTGCTGCAGAGTGAAAAAAAAAGAATTCACAGAACAATCAGTGAAAATAACATACCGTGGTATTTATTTCACCTCATAGTACACCCAAGTTGCAGCAACGGACTGGATAATCTCTGCACAGTCAGGGCCGGGATGCACCACGTATTTGACCTGCACAGAAAAGAGAACTTGTAATTGGTTGCTAATAAAGTCTCACAGAACATGCTTATGGGGTAATTACTGCCCATATAAAATTAAAAGTTATATATCAATAATATTCCTTACGTCTGGAACTGCAAAAAAAATGATAAAGTGAGGGTTCAAAAAAACGACGAAGTCGCCGCAAATTGGCCCGTGACGTGAAGTTGTACGCAGTTGCGAAACCGCTCACCGAAAAAGTGAGCAGCTCATTTACCTCAGTTTTTTCACTAATACAGATAGCTTGTTTTGCCATAGTAACACAGGCCAATCTAGTAAAAATGCTTGAGAATAGCTACCTTTAACGCATGCAGCATTGCAAACAAGAAAGACTCGCTTGAAAATAAACTGCTGGAGTTTGACCCACACATATCAGTCCTGAGGGAAACTTGGTTACATGATGACTTAGCAGATGACCTGGTATTTCCTCCTCATTGTAAAGTCGTTCGCAAGGATAGGACCTCAAAGGGTGGCGGCGTAGTCGTTCTCTTAAGACTGTAGAATGCGACCTCATATATGACATTCCTGACCTTGAATGCCTTTGCATGAAAATTTCTTGCCGGGGTCATTCTTTTATCCTGTATGCTTGCTACAGGCCACCAGATGCCACATTCGACTATCTTATTAAGCTACAGCATCACCTGTCTCATTTCCAAAATAAGAAAATACTGCTAATAGGTGACTTCAATCTGCCAGATATGTGCTGGGACCACTTCCAAGGCAGTGCTAAATGTGGGAACAGTGTAGACATTATGTTTGATATCATGCTTACTCATGATTTAGCTCAAATTTTTCATCAACCTACTCGTGTACTCGGGACATCTTCCTCTATACTAGACCTAGTTTTTGCTAGCTGTCAATATTTTATGCATACTGTGTCGGTTGAAACAGGCATTTCAGCCCATCACCTGGAAAGCGTATCAATAGATTTAGTTAAGTTCCCTTCCCTCAACAAAAAAGTTAGTCACGTACAATCTTTCAAGGATTATTCTAGGGCTGATGATGCCGCAGTGTTTGAACATATGGAAACTTGTTTATCCAGTTTTGATGAAAATGATGATGTCTGGAAGCTGTGGGAGCGATTCGTCGAAATGTGTCAATACTGCCTAAATATCTTCCTTCCAAAAAAATGCAAAAAAGTTCACAAACACACACCTTGGATGACGCAGAAGATTATTCAACTGAAGCGAAAATTAAAAAGATGTAAGAAAAACAACCACCAGTTAAGTCAAATTGAAATGCTTAAAAATAATCTTGAACATGCGACTCGCGAGTCATAGGGCTTGTACTTTAACACAACATTACCTAGTTTTGTTAAAAATGACCCAAGTAAAGTTTGGAACTTCCCAAGTGATAGTAAGAAACATATCTCAAAAATAACAGTGAAGGGAGATACACTGACTGATTTGATTGACATTGCAAGCAATTTTAATTCTTTTTTTCACAGCGTATTCTCTGATGCAGGTATACAATGTGTCCAAAGCGCGTCATATTTTCCTGCATCGGAGGTGGACTATGTAGCCTCCCTGGTGTATTTGCTTTGCTTTTAGAATTGAAGCCTAAAACTTCTGGTCCTGATAATTTACCTAATGTATTTTTGCGACGCTATGCCGAAATAATTGCTAAGTTTCTTTTTGTGTTGTTTAAAAATAGCAGAGAAAAAATCTCAGCTGTCATCAAAACTTCTGGTTGAATGAGATTGTTCGAGTTGTTCCGATCTTTAAAAAAGGTGAATGCACATTATTACAAAATTACCGTCCTATTTCTTTAACTTCCACATGCTGTAAAATGCTCACTAAACATATTAACAAATTTCTTAAAGAACACTCCTTATTAAGTAACTTTCAGCATGGGTTTAGAAAGGGCTATTTTAAAATAACACAATTAGTTACAATAGTACATACTTTTGCTAAAACACTGGATATAAATGGTGAAATAGACACCATATTTATGAATTTTAGCAAAGCATTTGATAAAGTTCACCACAGAAAACCCATTCAAAAACTAAAAAAACAGTAATTTTCCAGACATTTTAATATTGTGGATTGTAGATTACCCCATCAATAGAGTGCAATTTGTTTCAGTCGATGGGTGCAGCTCCAGTTGTCTCTCTCCTAGTCACCTCTGGGGTGCCCCAAGGAAGCATCTTGGGGCCTTTGCTTTTAGAGATTTATATCAATGACATTGTTAATGTGGTTACTCCAGGAATGCATATTTGCTTGTTTGCTGATGATTGTGTCGTATTTCTAAAATTACATGTACTAATGATCAAAATGAACTTGACCGGTTTCGATGCAAATAACACATAAAATGAACCTGATTAACCACGTGTTCACCCTCGGATCATCAACACTAAAGCAGGTTAATAGCTACAAATACCCATTTAACCACATGTACACCCTCGGATCATCAACATTAAAGCAGGTTAATTATCTACAAATATCTAGGTGTAACACTAACAAGCAATCTTTCCTGGAACTCGCATATAGATAACATATGCTCCTCTGCATTTAAAAAGCTGTTTTCTGAGGCATAAACTAAGAAATTCTCCTTCTCACATTAAAACTGCTGACGTATAACATTTACATCAGGCCAAAGCTTGAGTGTGCTTTGGTTGTATGGGACCCATTTACTAAACTTAACATCTATAAATTAGAAAGGGTTCAAAGAAAAGCTGTTAGGTTTATCTATTCAAAATTTAAAATCACCGACTCCCCCACTGAGATCATGGTGGCTAACAATACTGAATCACTTGAAACGTGAAGAGGAAAATATAGCCTTGAGTTTCTATATTCTTTACTTAACCATAGGTTAGCTTTGGATACTTCGCAGTACATATCCCCTCTATCCACACGGCATACCCGACATCATCACATTCTCATTGACGCTGTATTTTGCAAAAACTGACTGTTTTAAATATTTGTTCTTTCTAAAGACGATATCCAATTGGAACTATGTTATGGCACTGTCATAGTTTCGCAAAACTGGTTTGCTCATTTTTATGCATATTTCTTTTGATTGTGTTCTGTATCTTTTGAGTTTTCTTAACAATATATGCCTGTCCTGCTTGGACCCTGAAATGGGTCTGCAGTATGTACTAAATAAACAAATAAAAATAAAAACACTGCAAAAAAGGTAGGTAAAAAGAAAGACAAATGGAAATAGTACACTAGTACAGGCTTCGAAGTGTTTATATAATGAGAAGTGAACTCACACAATATATAGATGAATGAAAATTCTCCAAGTCTGAGCTATACCTGTGCCACTAACACATACATAGATAACTAGCACATTGCAATCTCAGGAAAAAATTCACAATATGCTCAATAAGATACAATATACAATGAGACATATTCTTGTTTGGAGCAGGGTCAAGCCACAGGCATCACTGATGTTGCACTACCCAGAGGGTCGTTTCAAGAAATATGAATGAAAACATTGATAAAATGGAAGCTAGTCTAATAAAGGCAAAAGATATGATTTCAAAAACCCCTCCGTGTAGTTCTCCATTTTTTTCATTAGCTTTTTATTTTAAACCTTGTTTTATCTTCTTCACTTTCGCCTTTATTTGCTGGTTTCCATTCCATCACCTAAACATTATAGTTTGCTTTCACACCTGACCATCCCAGTGGTCTTATTTCTAGAGTCACTATGTTCTGATCCTCCACCTAGAAAACAATGTCTCTGGTCCTTCATGATATTATCTTATATTGCCTATGGTGTTGTTTCCTGAGACTACACTGTCTTGTAGTCATCCAATCATCCATCACAAGTGACAACTGCACATCTTTTTTTTGGTGGGGGAGGGGGGGGGGGGGGGTCGGTTCTGTTTTTCTTGCATTTGTTGTCTCTAAATTCATTTCCCATGAATATAAAGAACGAAGCTTGCTCCTGGAGGGGTATGTCTAAGGCCATTCTAGTGTTCTTGCCCTTAGTGCAGTTTACATTCCTGGAGAAAGGCATGAATATACCACAGAGGGGATACCACTTCTGAAAGATGGAGCGTTTCATGCTAAAAGTGCAATAATAGCAAGGCACATCCAAAGCACCTTCTGCACTTGTGCATAATTGAAGTGATGTGACAGATGCAGAATTATGTAAAGCATGGCAATAAAATGAAACTTTTACATAACTTCATTGCTAGTTTCACACCACACATCAGCATATACCTATGCAAAAGACTTCTCAAGACTGCTGTTTCACTTCAAAACTACATTATCTTGCTTCAAGAGACAAAAAAATACCCTTCAATACCCCCAATTCCTTGAACAAACCACAAAGCTCGAGATTTTATGTATTGCTACTTCATGTAATGCTTGCAGCACATACAGCAGGAATAAAATTTCTCATAAACTGCAATTTGCCAGAACTGTCCAGTGCACCACCTATCTCTTTAGATGCCTAACTAATAAAATTGTAACTGCTGATTAATAGTCTACAAGAATGCTTATAAAAACTGTCTCCAACAAATTTCTCCAAGATGATGTTCATCTTTACAGATTGCATACTGTTGAAACCGTCATAGTTAAGTGAACTGTGAAGACACCCGTGCAGTCTGCCAGTGGGTTGCGTAGCAAGGTGGACTTTTGGTACTTGGTACAGCTTAATGATCACACTTAATTACCTATATTTAACCAGTCTATTTTTTGTTTATAAGAGGCAATATGAAAACTGCAAAATTGAAGGCTATTAACATCATGAGTGAGCCCAGGTCTAAAACCCTTCATCATCTATGTGGTCTAAAATAATGAGCATCAAAAATATTGTCACGGTGTGATGTCTCTGATCAGAAGTCACCGCGGGACACAGGAGTAACAGAAGTCACAGTGCGGCAGGAAACTAGCAGGCCCGCTTCGACAGAAGAACTTCAGTTTCTTCGCCTCGAGGAGACGAACATCGGTTTCTTCGCCTTGAGGAGGCACACGCTCGCGATCAGCACAGAGAGAAAATAAAGAATGCAGCGTGTCATTGCCCCCCGGGTACAAGAAGCATCGTCCCGATGCTGGGAGTGTGGGTAGAGATAAAGAAAAAACCATTGCACAAAGGGCAGTTGCTCACGCACAGAAAGAGTCAACACTATCGGTCGTAATACGGTTTCAGGCGGACCACGTGGACCACGTCCGGGAGCGTGGAGCGTCGGGACTTTTTAAATCCATCAGGAACAACCTCATAGTTTAGGTCCCCAACTTGGCTTACCACTTTGTACGGGCCAAAGTAACGACACAGCAGTTTCTCGCTGAGGCCTCGTCGACGTACAGGAAACCAAACCCAGACGCGGTCTCCAGCTGTGTACCGGGCGTCACGGTGTCGGAGGTTGTATCGCTGGGCATCGCGGCGTTGCTGATTCTGAATTCGTAGCCTGGCCAGCTGACGGGCTTCTTCGGCGAGGTGCGGAAAGGTGTGAACATCTGGTTGTTGGTTGCCGTCGTCTAGATGTGGTAACATGGCATCAAGCATTGTGGTCACTTCGCGGCCATGGACCAGACGGAAAGGTGTCATGTTCGTTGTTTCCTGGACCGCTGTATTGTATGCAAAGGTAACGTACGGGAGCACTTCATCCCACGTTTTGTGCTCTACGTCGACGTACATTGAGAGCATGTCAGCGAGTGTTTTGTTCAAGCGTTCGGTCAAGCCGTTCGTTTGAGGATGGTAAGGTGTTGCTTTCCTGTGTTCAGTATGACTGTGAATTAAAATCTGCTGCACCAATTCGGCTGTAAATGCGGCTCCTCTGTCAGTAATCAAAATCTCCGGTGCGCCATGGCGCAGGACAACGCAATTGATGAAAAACTTTGCAACCTCTAAGGCAGTACCGTTGGGTAGAGCGGAGGTTTCCGCGTATCGTGTAAGGTAATCCGTGGCAATAATGACCCACTGGTTACCGGAGTGTGAAAGGGGAAATGGTCCCAGCATGTCCATGCCAATCTGCTGGAAAGGCCTCGACGGTGGGTCTATTGGCTTCAAGAGTCCGGTGGGCTTAGTCGGCGGCACCTTACGACGCTGACAGTTGCGACACGTTTTCACATAGTGTGAAACGTCTGAGTTAAGTCGAGGCCAGTAGTACTTTTCCTTGAGCCTTGCAAGCGTGCGCGTGACTCCCAAATGTCCAGAGGTTGGTTCATCGTGGCAAGCTTGTAAGATTTCATCACGTAGACACATAGGTACAACAATCAGGTACGGCGTTTGGCTGGCGGAAAAGTTTTTCTTCATGAGGACACCATTGCGCACACATAACGATGACAGAGCACGCTTGAAAGCTCTCGGAGCGGTTGTACATGCACCGTTTAGATAGTCCATGATGTGACGAAGTTCGGGATCTGCAGATTGTCTTTCAGCGAGGCACTCTGTGCTGATGGCATTTAGCAGTATGGCCTCATCAGGAATTTCATCTGCGGGGGGATCTACAGGGGCCCGTGAGAGGCAGTCTGCGTCCGAATGCTGACGGCCAGATTTGTATGTGACAGTTATGTCGAATTCCTGTAATCGTAGACTCCATCTTACAAGACGGGTTGAAGGGTCCTTTAGGGTTGCAAGCCAGCATAGGGCATGGTGGTCAGTTACTAACTTGAATGGTTTCCCGTAAAGGTATGGCCGGAACTTCGACGTCGCCCACACAATGGCTAGACATTCTTTGTCTGTTGCGGAATAGTTCGCTTCTGCTTTAGATAGACAGCGACTGGCGTAAGCGATTACACGTTCTTGGCCGCCCTGGATTTGAACTAGAACGGCGCCCAGGCCTATGTTGCTTGCATCGGTGTGAAGCTCCGTGTCGGCGTTTTCGTCGAAGTGAGCCAATATGGGAGGTGTTTGTAGGCGGCATTGAAGCTCTTTGAATGCTTGTTCCTGTGGTGCGTTCCAAGTGAAAGGCGTGTCTGTCTTTGTCAGACGTGTTAGGGGCTCGGCGAGTCGAGCGAAATCTTTGACGTAGCGCCGGTAGTAGGCACATAAGCCAAGAAATCGTCGAACAGCTTTCTGGTCTTTGGGCGGAGGGAAGTTGGCAATAGCTGTCGTTTTCTCTGGATCCGGCAGGACACCAGCGTGGCTTACGACGTGCCCCAAGAACTTGAGCTCCGTATAAGCAAAATGACATTTCTCGTTCTTTAACGTAAGGCCAGAGGATGTTATGGCTTGCAAAACAGTTTCAAGGCGCCGAAGGTGCTCCTCGAACGTTGGAGCGAAGACCACAACGTCGTCAAGGTAAACGAGACATGTCTGCCACTTGAGATCTGCAAGTACGGTGTCCATAAGCCGTTGGAAAGTAGCCGGAGCAGAGCAGAGACCAAAGGGCATAGCCTTGAACTCGTAGAGCCCATCCGGAGTAGTTAAACGCCGTTTTCTCGCGGTCCCTCTCATCTACCTCTATTTGCCAGTATCCGGATTTCAAGTCCATTGAAGAGAAATATTTCGCGGAGCAGAGACGATCCAAAGCATCGTCGATACGTGGCAGGGGATAGACGTCTTTCTTTGTAACTTTGTTTAGCCGGCGGTAATCCACACAAAACCTCAGCGTACCATCCTTTTTCTTCACGAGAACGACAGGTGCAGCCCATGGACTCCGCGAGGGCTGGATGACATCGTCGCGAAGCATCTCTTTCACTTGGCGGGTGATAGCGGCGCGTTCAGTCGGAGACACTCGGTAAGGTGACTGTCTGAGAGGTGGCACGGTATCATCCGTAATAATGCGATGCTTGGCGAGATCGGTTCTGCCAACACGTGAAGAGTTGGAGAAGGTCGCCCGATAGCGCTGGAGGAGCTGGTTCACTTGGCAATGCTGCAGTTGAGAAAGTGCAGGGTTAATGTCGAAGTGTAAATCGGTGGTAGGCCTCTCCATTTCGGTAAATGACAGCGTCGCAAGTCCAGAGGCTTTTCGAACATGCGTGATACCGCAAATATGGGCCACTACAGTCCCACTGCTTAAATGCTGGTGCTCACCGCCAAAATTTGTGAGTAGGACGTCTGCTTTGCCGTCTTCGAGGCGAACGACTCCTCTGGCTACAGCAAGACTGCGTTCGAAAAGTAAGATCTGTTTACTCTCCACGACACCTTCAAAGTTTCGCAGTGTATTCGCAGCCACAGACGTCATCACGCTGGAACGGGGCGGAATAGTGACGTGATCATCAAGGATGTGCAGTGCTGTCGGTCGCTCTGAAGCACTGTGTATTGCGTTCTCAGTCGATAAGGTCACTGACTTAGTCTGCAGGTCGATAACGGCTCCATTCTCTGCTAAGAAATCCATGCCAAGGATGACGTCGCGGGAACACTGGACAAGTACGACGAAGGTTGCTAAGTACGTTTCTTCTTGCACAGTTACCCTAGAAGTGCAGGTACCGGTCGGCGTTGTCAAGTGGCCTCCGGCGGTACGAATTTGTGGGCCTGTCCAGGGTGTAGTCACCTTTTTCAGAGTGGCGGTGAAAGGCCCACTCATCACAGAATAATCGGCGCCGGTATCCACAAGCGCTGTCACGTCGGTTCCGTCCACTGAAATGTTCAGGTCGGCGGTTACGGCTGTGGTGTTACCGGAACGTCGCGGGGTCCGGTCACGGCTGCGGTGTGGTACTAGCTGATTTAGTGTCGTCGGAGAACTGGAGCGCCGAGGCAGCGGATCATTGTGGGGCGCGTCGTGTCGTCGTAAAACGGAGTGGCCATCCGGTTGCAGCGGTGGAAGAGCTTGAGAATTTCGTCGATGAGCAACCTTCCCTCCAAAGGTTGCCGCGTCTAGTTTTCCCGATGGGGGCTAGGGGAGCGGACCCGCGTCAGGCCGGCATTACCACGTGTCTGCGAGGAGTATTGGCCCGGTGAAGGCGACCGCGAGTAGTCATAGGGCGTTCCGGATGATTCAGCCAGGTACGCGTCAATGGCAGGGGGTCGTTCACCACGCTGCGGCTTTCGCGCGTCGGCGCTAAATCCCGGCAGACCCATTCGTCGGTAATAGCAATCACGGAACAGGTGACCAGCTTCGCCACAGTGGAAGCACAGCGGGCGATTATCGCGAGTGCACCAGACGTCGCTTTTGCGTGGACGCACCTGAGAAATTCGAGCGGGAGGTGCTTGACGAGTGTATGCAGGGGCTGCTTGGTGCTGACTTGGAGGTGGATGCTGACTGGGAGGTGGACAGGCACGACGAGTGACTGCGGCGTAGGTCATGGCCTGCTGTGCTGGCATTGTTGGGAGTGGCTCGGGTGGGTTGAGTGCCTGGTTGACCTCCTCCCGAACCATCTGAGAAAGGCTGGATACTTGAGGGGGTGCTGCCGTCGAAAATAGTTTTTGCAGCTCCTCGCGTACGATGGCCCGTATGGTCTCACGGAGCACGCCAGTGCTACCAGTGTCCGCGATGGCGGCAGCAATAGGGATGGACGGCCGCTCGTAGTGCTTAGATCGCATCTCTAGAGCCCTCTCAATGGTAGTGGCCTCGGATACAAATTCCCCGATGGTCTTGGGGGGACATCGCACTAATCCAACGAAGATCTGTTCCTTAATTCCCTTCATAAGATATCGAAGTTTTTTTCTTCGGACATGTTTGGATCAGCGCGACGGAATAGCCTCGTCATGTCCTCGAAGTAAACGAGGACGCTCTCGTTAGGGAGCTGAACTCTCGTCTGTAGGAGCAGCTCGGCGCGTTCTTTCCGAAAAACGGTGGTGAAAGCTTGCAGAAACTGGTCCTTGAAGGAACTCCACGTTGGGATAGTAGTCTCATGATTTTCAAACCATGTGCGAGCTGAACCGTCAAGCGAAAAAAATACATGTTGCAGTTTCTGATCGTCGCCCCAGCGATTGTACTGGGCTACTCGCTCAAATTTATCTAGCCAGTCTTCCGGGTCGTCGCCGGGAAAGGCTTGGAAGATGGGTATCTCCCGCGGCTGCTGCAACACGAAGGAGGGGGCAGTGGTGTCTACCTGCGTCATTACGGGTGGTTGTGTTGTCTCCGAAGGTGGTGCTGGAGAAGATGGTGGCGGCCTCGCAGTACGAGAAAATTGTAGAGGCGCGAATTCAGGATCAAGCCCTCGAAGCCGTCGGCTACTCTGATGGGTAGGCGTAATCTCGATGGTAGGAGATCCTTGAGGGCTGGAGTCTCGGCTGGTTGGAGGTGTTCGGAGCATGGGTTGCGTTACCCAGCACCTCCACCAGATGTCACGGTGTGATGTCTCTGATCAGAAGTCACCGCGGGACACAGGAGTAACAGAAGTCACAGTGCGGCAGGAAACTAGCAGGCCCGCTTCGACAGAAGAACTTCAGTTTCTTCGCCTCGAGGAGACGAACATCGGTTTCTTCGCCTCGAGGAGGCACACGCTCGCGATCAGCACAGAGGGAAAATAAAGAATGCAGCGTGTCAATATTCCTTTAAAAGCTTTGTAAGTTGGCTTTCCCACATTACATAACTAAAATATGGTGTTGCTGACATTTCTTATTCAGAGAATACAGACATATTTTGTGTTTTTGATGATGCAGAAGAAGCTAACATGATTATGGCATCAATACCAAGTGGAGAAACATTTTTTGCATGCAATGTGGGAAAGCAAGACTACAAGAGTTTTCAAATATGCCTTTCCTTGTCCAATATTCTGAACTACATTGCTCTTTAGGAAAATTTAAGAACTGGGCTCACCTATAATATTAGGGACCCTCAGTTCTGGTATACAATACTGTCCTCTAAAATTAAAATGCAAAAGTTAATTTTAGTTGATTAGCGATGCAACCATTACCATAGACATGTCCACAGTGCTGCACAATCCAGTTCTGATTTTACTGCAAATTTCATTTCATTTATTCTCCCTTAAAGGCCCATAAACATTACATAAGAGGTGGGGGCATATATATTGTGAAAGAAGGCCAGGTCGAGACGGCAAGGCAAGGGATGCCGTGTCTGGCGTTTTACTCCGATGACAAAGCCCAGGCGCGTGCCGCAGCCAGCGCCGCGCGATGATGATGATGGTATGTACAAATGAAAGGAAGATGATGGCATGTACAAATTAAAGAACGTCTACAGAAGGCTCACACAATCTGCCCGGGGGGTCGGAAGCGGCCAGCCTGGCCGTTCCTAACTAATTGATGCATCGCGGCGCACAAATGGTTTCAAGCGAGACACATGAACAATTTCAGTTCCACGGTGGCGTCGATCAGCTGGGGGATTAACAGGCGTCACTTTGTAGTTCACTGGGGAACTTTGGCTTATGACCTCATAGGGACCTACGTAGCGGTGGTGGAATTTGTCACTAAGGCCAGGGGTGCGCAATGGTGTATAAAGCAGTACTTCGTCACCAGGACGAAAAGAGACCACTCAATGTGTAGAATCATAGCGAGTCTTGCGGTCTCCTGGCACGCTGCCGTGTTGAGGCGGGCAAGATGACGACATCTGGCCACACGAGATAAAAAATGGGCAGGTACTGATGTGGAGTAGTCGGGCGTAGAGAAGAAGGAAGCGTCGAGAATTGTAGTGGGAGGACGGCCATAAACAAGGAAAAATGGAGAGTAACCGGTAGTTCACTGTACTGCTGTATTATAGGCGAATGTGACGAATGGTAGAACAGTATCCCAATTTCATGATCTGGTGTGATGTGCATGGATATCATGTCCGACAAGGTGCGATGAAATCGTTCAGTGAAACCATTAGTCGGGATGGTAGCTTGAGGTTGTCTTATGAAGGGTGGATGACGCGTGAAGAAATTCGGCAACGACTTTCGATAAGAGGGCTGTACCGCGGTCACTTAGGAGCACCCGAGGAGCACCATGACGCAATACAATTGATCGCAAAAAGAAATTTGCTACTTCTTCAGCGGAACCAGTCGGTACAGGTGCTGTCTCAGCGTAGCGTGTGAGGTGGTCGACAGCCGTTATAATCCAATGGTTACCCCCATCGGAGAGAGGTAGGGGACCATATAAGTCGATGCTGACTACGTCGAATGGCGTGGTGGGACAAGGAAGAGGTTGTAGAAGGCCAGCGGGCGAAGAAGTCAGCCGTTTGCGACGTTGGCACAGAGGGCAGGATGCGACGTATTTGGCAACGGTGGAAGATAAGCCAGGCCAAAAGAATCGCTTTCTCACGCGGTCGTAGGTTTTGTCAAAACCAAGGTGACCTGCAGTAGCGTCATCGTGGAAAGCCACCAGTATACGTGGGCGAAGCACACGCAGAACGACTGGGATCCAGCGAGTTCCATCAGGGCAATACACATAGCGGAGTAGGATGCCATCTTCGAGCTTGAAATTGCGAAGCTGTCGGCAAAGCCTAGCATTGGGCGGGCCCGAAGCGCCGATAAGGCGGTCGATGATAGGACGGCAGTAGGCATCGGCTAATTGCTGTGAGCGGAGAGCGTGCTTGTTTTCAGAGTCATCAAAACAAACGGTTGTGATATACGTCGGGCAAAGAGACGGTCGGCTCTGGTCAGAGGTGGAAATGCAATGGGAAGAAAAACAGCAAGTTGATTCCGAAAGGGGACAGCGAGAGAGAGCGTCGGCGTCTTGGTGTTGGCGAAAAAAAATTATTAGTGACGTCGAAATGGTATTCTTGCAGGCGTAGAATCCAACGGCCAAGTCGGCCTGTCAAATTTTTGAGTGAAGACAACCAGCAAAGAGCATGGTGGTCGGTCACAACTGTGAAGTGCCGACCGTATAGGCAAGGGCGAAATTTTTGGACAGCCCAGACGACGGCAAGGCACTCCTGCTCAGTAATGGTGCAGTTTTTCTCAGCTGGAGTCAAGGTCCGACTGGCAAAGGCAATCACTTTCTCACGCGATGTTGCATCACGCTGCAGAAGTACAGCGCCAAGACCGTGACCACTGGTATCGATCGGTGTGCAGGATAGTTGGAGCGCTGTCACTGAGGTGGCCAAGAACAGGATCTGATGTAAGGGCGTGCTTTAGGTCATTAAAAGCAGTTTCGCACTGTTCAGTCCACACGAAAGGGCTGCGTGCTTTAAGTAGCTCATGAAGTGGTACAGCAATAGTTGCAAAATGCCTTATAAGACGCCGGAAATAAGACGCGAGTCCGAGGAAACTGTGCAAATCTGTAGTCCGTTGTGGACGAGCAAAGTTCAAGACCGTGATGATTTTTTCAGGATCTGGGCGAATGCCGTCATGGCTGACCAGATGTCCCAATATTCTAATTTCCTTCTGTGCAAAGTGGCACTTCTTGGTGTTGAGCTGAAGGCCTGCCGAAGCGAGACAGGTGAGGACTTCATTCAGGAGCGTGAGATGGTCATTAAAGGTTGCCGAAAAGATAACAATGTCGTCCAAGTAACACGAACAGGTTCTCCATTTTAGGCCATGAAGCACAGTATCGATCATTCTTTCAAATGTCGCTGGTGCATTACAAAGTTCAAAAGGCATAACATTAAATTCATAAAGGCCATCGGGTGTTGCGAAAGCGGTTTTTTCTTTGTCGTCCTCGTGCATAGGTATTTGCCAATAACCTGAGCGGAGGTCCAAGGTCGAGAAATATTCAGAGCCTTGGAGAGAGTCAAGGGCGTCATCAATTCGCGGCATCGGATATACATCTTCGCGGGTAATTTTGTTGAGTGCGCGGTAATCAACACAAAAGCGTACCGAGCCATCCTTTTTTTTAACTAGCACTACTGGGGAGGACCGTGGGCTTGTTGAGGGACGAATTATATTGCGATGGAGCATGTCATTTACATTTTCTCCAATTACTTTTCGTTCAGAGGGGGAAACCCGATAAGGCCGTCGGCGTACGATAGAGTTACCTTCAGTAATGATGCAATGGTGCGCAACACTAGTCTATCCCAGTGGTGTGGAAGTGGCATCAAAAATGGCTTGGTGGTGTCGAAGCAATGTCAGCAGTTCTTGGCGTTGGTTCGGCGTGAGTTTAGGATTAATAGTCTTTGCGAGAACAGAAAGATTGACGTCTGACGAAACACGTTGCTGAGGCGGAGGGGCGGTGAGCACCATCAGGGAAAAAGGTTGAACATCCACCATGCAATGCAGAGAAGTTCCTTTTGGGAGCACGAGGGATTCACGTGAAGTGTTAGTGGCCACTACTGTCGCTGAGCCGTTGTGGAACAGGACAAGACTTGACGGGAAGGCGATGCCGCATGCAAGATGACTATATGATGGTGCTATGAGTACGTCCCCATCAGTTATGTGGTCAGAAACAACAGTAAGCAGTTTTTCGCACTGAGGAGGCAAAACAGTATCAGCGGCGGCAACGAGGGGATGATGTCGTTCAGAAAAGTCAGATGAAAAATCGGTCTGTCATATGGATAACACAGTCACCACAAGAAATTAACGCTGAAGCGGTTGACAAAAAATCCCATCCAAAAATCATCAGATGCGCACAAGGTGAGAGCACAGCAAACTGCACATGATGGCGGATGCCGTAGATAACAACTCGTACGGTGCACTTCGCTGAAGGGCGCAAAGGGACGTCATTGGCTCCACGGAGTTCAGGCCCATCATATGGGGTTGTTACTTTCCGCAAACGGTAGCACAAATCAGCGTGAATGACAGAAATTGCAGCCCCTGTATCAATCAAACCTTAAACCGGTAAACCTTCAGCGATTACAGCAATCACGTTATGCGGGCGATCAGGAGGACTTTTAGTAAGTTCGCAGAGTGCAGTTTGACCTCCGGAAACTGCAACACTTAGTTTTCCGGATGGCGTACAGGGAGAGCGGTTGCGGGGCAGAGAGGGGAAACTGAGCGGCGGTATGGGGAAAGGAACCGGCGTCGAGATACATGGGCGCCACTTGGTTCAGACGAGGATACCGGCGGTGGAGAGGATCGACGAGGTGGGCTGGGAATAGGTCGTCGCTGATAATATGAGGGTACGTCACTTTCGAAGGCGTCGTAACCACGCCGCTCGTTCTGAATGCGTCGACGACAGAAGCGGGATATATGCCCTCGGATTCCACAGTAGCACACTGGGCGAGAGGGCCGCCAAGGTGCATAATAGGGTTGCGTAGGCTGTGCCGTCGTCACGGCGTTGATGTGGTTGTAGGGCGGTGCCAGTTAGGGCGGCGGAACAAAAGAAGGGGGTGATGCTGCGACGTGTGCGTAAGTCGATGCTGGGCGGGGTGCAGGAGGGTCGGACGCCATAGGTCGGGTGATTGTTGCCAGCTCATCTTTAATGATGTTGCGGAGACCGGCGTCATTAGAAGGTACCGAAGAATGATCGCACCCGTGTCGACAGACAGGCTTGAGGGCTTGGAGCTCCTCCCGGATGATGGCTCGAATCAGTGCCCGCAGATCCAGGTCAGCAGAGGTCGGGCCAGTAGCAATGCTGGGCTGCAATCGTGAGGACTGCAGCTGGTCGATACGTTGGCAGGTCGCAATAATGGCGTCAACAGTAGAAGGATTCTGGGCAATCAGGGTGTTATATGCCACTGAATTAATTCCTTTCAAGATGTGGTGTACGCGTTCAGGTTCCGGCATGGGGGGACTAATACGCCTGCAAAGTGCAAGTATGGCCTTTATGTAAGACGCGTACAACTCATCGGGACCTTGGAGGCGAGAGGCGAGCTTATTCTTCGCGACCTCAGTCTGAACTGCTGGGTCCGCAAAACATTGGCGGAACTGCTGCTTGAACGTGGTCTAGATAGTGGTGTGGGGTTCGCGGTTAATAAACCAGGTTTTGGCGACCTCAATGAGGTAGAAAGAAACATTCCGAAATTTTAGAGCATCGTCCCACCGGTTGTAGTTACTGCAGCGTTCATAGGTGTCCAGCCAGTTATCGACGTCTTCATCGCAACGACCAGCGAACAGCGGCGGGTCGCGTTGTCATGTGGGCACAGTCGGAGGGGGGGGGGGCGCAGCCGAGGTAGAGGGTGCTGCCGATTCGTGGGTACTCTCGGTAGACATAACGATGGTGGCAGGCGGTAAACAGTGACCGGAACGTAGCTCCAGCGAGAGGCAGGGCACAAAACAGCAAGGGGATCAAGTCTCACCTCCACCACGTGTGAAAGAAGACCAGGTCGAGACGGCAAGGTCAAGACGGCAAGGCAAGGGATGCCGTGTCTGGCGTTTTACTCCGATGACAAAGCCCAGGCGCGTGCCGGAGCCGGCGCTGCGGGACAATGATGATGGTATGTACAAATGAAAGGAAGATGATGGCATGTACAAATTAAAGAACGTCCACAGAAGGCTCACAGTATATATATATATATATATATATATATATATATAGACTGCGGGTTTGCATTGTACACAGCAGCAATGAATTAAGCACCCTTACCTAACTTCCTAAGAGCAAATAAAATTTACCGCAATATCAAAGCTCCGTGCGCAGTTTCACCACAAACGAATGAGCGGTAGAGCTGGAGAGATACAAGCTGCCGCGGTAAACATGTATTAGGATACATATGCTGTATCTTCCCCTCGCAAGATTTCACATGAAGTGCAGTGATGAGGACCCACCGAAGAAACAAAGAAAACGACTTTATTTTGAGATAAGTCCTAGAGCATTGCTCTCCTTGGCGAAAAGCTGTGCTCTCTTAGTTTTATAATTGACCACCTTGTTGTTTCTTATGCGTGAGTCAGAGTACATTTGAGTGTATGTTACACTTTAAACTTTTTTGTCACCATGTCTTTCTTTTATGTTCTGCGCGTTGAAGATACTCAAAGTGTGTACAAGAGTCTGTGGCAAGTGAATGTAAATACATGTACATTTCTCACATTTTGTTTCAGACACAGCACCTGTCCATATCGCACATTTCTTTTAATTGCTGATTTTTTTTTTTGCTAGCAGATCACTGTAAAAATATGACTCTATCATCCATGTCAAACAGGGGTAGGAACCTCGTCAAGCTACTGTGTTAGTAGCCTTTTGTTTCTACCTTAGCATTTGTTTTTCTGTCCACAGGAGGAAAAAAATGCTGAATAAAATTGATTGAGTCGCTCAGCAGTAGAAATTGCCGCTAAGAACCCTGTATTATTTTGTGCACATAATAATAATCAGCACAATTACAGTGTTGTCTTGTAAACTGTGTAGCTTTAAGAACAGGGAACAGCAAGCCCGAGAAGAGAGATGTGACATGGTCACTTGTGAAGTCGGCTCACTTGAAACTTCCATTTACTTACAGTTTGGTCTCAAGAAGCTGAAAAACTGACCGGCATAATTATTCGCAATCTAGCCTCACACACCTTGAACCCACAGTTGCTCTGCCTTTCCTACTTTTTGTTTCAAGCAGCAGCTTTGATACAATACTGGAAAGGCCTGCGAGCGGTCGCACACCATGTGTAGTTGCCGTAAACATGCTTTGTGTGCACTTTTGCTTGGCCGCAGCCACAAGCAAAACGCAGAGATATGGGTACAAGATTGCATTCACTCAGACAACAGAAGTCATATGAAGCTGCACTCCAGCTATTGTCAGCCACAGCAAAATTATAGAAACAATTGTTTCGGCTCCAGCGGCCAATGCTTTGCGGCGCTGATGCCCATCTGTTTAGCATTTGGTTTAAGTACACTGACAGTTGTACTGTGCAATTGACTAGTCATTATGAAGAGCAAATCTGTGCCTGTGTGCAGCAATCAGTTCTTCTTTTGACGGTCTTTTATAGGCATCCGTCATAAAGTAACGCTCTGAAGCTGTGCTTGCAGCTGTCTCTCTGTGCGAAGAGCCCTCAGACCGTTTGTCCACATCCTGGAGGAGCCTGTGGACATACACTGCATGAAATAGTCATCGAGATTACAACATTTCACTTAGTTTTTCGTGTAATATTATAAGTAGAACAAAGTTTGAGCTCACAAAAAGTAGGCTGCGTTTTCACTGGAGCGACACTGAAATGTCCTTTTCTTGCTTTTGCCATCTTCACTTTCCAGTGGTCCTCTCCTTTTTTTGTCTGTCTGGAGCCTTGAAGAATTTTCATTAAAGTGAATTACAGCCAGATGTGACCTAAAAAGAAGGTAAATATGAATTAATTTTTCATACTTTGGAAAAAAATGTTTCTTGTTGCCTACCAACAAATTGATACAGAGTAGAGGCTACCATAAGGAACCATAATGCATTATATTCACAACACTGCAGCAGGAATTGCTTGTTTTAGCTACTATGTTCAGCGCCTTTAGAATTAAGAATGTGATACAATGATCTCCAAGCAGCAAAATGAATGTATGACATGGGCTATACATCATATCGTGAATCACCTGTGTTCTCCCTGCTGATGTATTCTAGCGATCATCATTAGTCCAAGTGGTCAAGTGAACCTTGAGCATTCTTGCAATTTCAATACAGTAGCTTCGGGACATTCGAGACTGTTTTAGAGGGGTCGGAAACTTGCGCTGATAACTTCTAGTCCTTTAAAAACTACCTTTATCTTGGGACTGCACTAAGATGAGGAGCACAAAAGAGACGAGTTGTTTTTCCAGCCAGCCCTCCATGCTTGTCCTCAACTTCATTCTTTGTCATCCCATCTACCTAGTCTAACATAAGAGCAGTGACTTCCAATGAGGACCCTTAGATGGCCTGTGCAGTCTGTAGCCTCCTGTCTCACTTTTTCCATGGAAGGGGATTACAGAATAGCTAGTGATACCATCCTAGAAAATATGTTTTTACGATAATATATGAAGCATTCTTAAAATGTCAGAAGTGTGCACCGCAGTCTCCTCAAAATGTATGAAAGCTACCTTTGACATGGCAGCAGTCTAAGATTCGAAGAGAAAGACACAAGATAAGTTCAGCTAATTTTACAGCAGAGTATTTAATGTCAGGATGGAAGGATTGTGGAAAATTTCTCACTGGGTGCATACTTTGAGCAGGAGTTGGGATTGACTTAACATGGTGGGTGCCCTTTTTTGGTAGATGTCAGAGTTGACTCCTGCGAGTCGCAATTGTAGGGTCCCGTATTACCTGGCTGGCCTGATAACATGACAGCTCCAGATCAAGCACTGTACTAAGGGGAGTGCTGGTCATAGTGGCTATTCGTAGAATTGACTAAAAGCGATGTGCTTAGTTGGGCTACTTAGCAAGTTGAAGAATCGAAAGGAGGAAAAGGAAATGGTGCGAATGACGCACAAGTTTTCATAGATGAACTGCTGATTTTTTTTTACTGTGTTCTATTTCCTCTGGCCTCTGTTCCTTTTACAATGACAATATTATGTACATACATTAAAGGCTTCATGCAAGGATTGATTGTTTGCATATGCCATGCAGAAGAGTTGGAATGCATACTGGCACTGGAGTGAAAAATAACATATCCTTCTCTTTCATTCAACTTACCTTGCTTGCATCCCATCATCCGAGTATGCAATTGATTTGGGAGCAAATCTGATGACCAAATTATAAAATGATTCAAGAGAGGATGTTTGGGCTTTGGGGAAGAGTTGTTGAATGTCCTTCAGGAACCGGAAGTTCTTGAGACAGCAGTTTAGCTTCTTGAAAGCACGTGAATATGTAAAAAATATACATATGTATATATGTATGTATGTATATATATATATATATATATATATATATATATATATATATTCGACTGATGAGTTGGTAGTGTTGGCGTGTATTCTAGTCAATCATAGATGCTGAACCTGCTTATGGCTGCTGCATTGCAGTTGAAAACAGTTTTAGCATCATATTCGTTAAAAGACACCTGGTCTTGTACTGCTATTTTACTGTGACAAGAAATCTAAGATGTGCTGTTGACCAAACAATTGTCAGTATAGGAAAGTATGGAACATCCCATTGTTTTTGCGTTTTTTACTGGCGTTATAACCAAGCTGCCACAGTATTAAATTATTCTCGCAGTCTCAGCACTCACATTTACTTTATGTTGTTTCTTCACTTCGTTATGGGTTTCTTTCTTGGCTATGTCTTGCTGTTATGTGCAGATGTGTAAAAAGCTTTTTGCGTGAAGTTCTATTTGCATTACCTATCCCTTAAATTTATCATCGGTTTACAAATGCCACAAGTGTGGGCCATGCACCTGCCTAACAGCATCAAAGTGAAAACTCTGCAAAAAACCTAGATAAAAAATATTACCTCTGCTCATCCATTGCCTGTTCGCAAGAGGCTTGTGCAGGCATTTGCTGTATGGTCCATCATGCCCATCGTGCTTATCACATATGTGGTTCAATAGGCTGCACCACATGCTGATGATTGTCGCCATCACCCTGGCCCAGGGCAGCCACATAGTAGACATGGTTTGTTATTGTCTGGTTCCATCAATCTATTGCTTCACAGCCCTTTGACCTGGTAACAGCTTTCAGCTTCTTTCCTGTGCAGAATGGTGTTATGACAATGTGTTTGCACTAATCATTAAATAGAGAAACTGCACACACCATTACTACAATGCCAGGCATCAAAGTAGTGCCATATATGCGGTTTGCTGTTTCTGCAATAAGTCCGGATAGTTGAGTGGCGATCTGTAGATAGTAGAACAAATTAAAATCTCATTCCATAATAATATATGGCACCAAATGTACCTCATCCCCAATGGTTTGCAAAGATGAAATATTTTATAACTTAATTGTTTTTATTGTAAAATGACTATACACAGGCAAGCAGCACTTGCCAAGGGCACTCTTGGTGAGGTTGAAAATAATTTCTCCTAATAATATGCACACATTTTTACCTGTAGTTAAAGATTGCACTGAGACTCCTTGAGTTTCAAGTTTCTGCAGGCACCTGGCCAGGCCTTCCTTCTTCATGCTCGTGCTATTGGGCACTGCAGCTGACTGCACAAAATTAGTATGAATTAAAGTTTGCCAATTTCCGTATCACAGCATTGCCTTACCTCTCCTATTCTTATCTGTTCGCACTGAAGGATGCGGCCAGTGTGAATGGAAACAACGCTGTACGTGCAGTACTTCGCGCTGCAGCCGGGGGAGTCACAACCCCTGTCTCCTGCGAGGTCCACTTCCATTCCATCCAGCTGGCTGATGGTCTGCACCTGCTGTTCCTGGAAAAGCTGGGACAAAAATAAATGTGCATTTGTGAGCCACTTGTAAGGTTGAACCAAACTGTGTCACTGGTTGCACTACTGCATCTGCGCGTTCCCTCCTCCCCCTCCCCTCTCTCGGCAGGACAAATCTTATAGCTCCTGTTACCCAGCGCTTACATTTCTGATCGTTTAGGGATTAAGCGACTAAACGAGTTCACGTGAGTGATAACTTTTTCTCCCCCCCTTTCCCTTTCCCAATACAGGGTACTCCTTGGCCCTTTTTTTTTCATTTTTCCATCTGTTCCTGACAGTGTGCCTCCTTTCTTCCCCTTCTTCCTTCTTTTATCAACCGCCTATATCTGTTCTCACATGGTTCTTTCCTATCATGCTATGCTATCCAGCCATGGTGTGATCATAATCAGGCACCAAACAGTCTGTTTACTTCCTGTTGGTGCGCGCGTTCTGCGCGTTCTGCGCTTTCCTTCTGTCAGCAGAGCAGAACCACAGCCTGACAAACTACACCACTGTGCACAACTATATGCAGTCCCCTTCTCCTCATTCCCCCCTATTTTTTCGCCTTACTACCGGTCGTTATCTTTCATGAAGGGGCATCGTATATGCAGTCAAACCAGCCTGACAAACTACACCACTGCTACCCCATAAGTTTCAAATAAATCAGGATAAATAAGGAACATCTTTACGATTGTTACAATTGTAAACATGTTCGTTATTTATCCCGATAACTTTTATTTGCAACTCTTATTTGGTGTTTCAGCGAAGGCGAATAAAAAAAATCGTCAGCTAAGATGTTTCATAATGAATTCTGGTGCGGGCCCACGAAAAAACACCATCTTCTAAACTAGTTGAAGCACGTCTTAAAATTAGTATTTCAACCTTTTCAATTTTCTACAGGCTCGCTTATCTAGGCACTCTTCAATACTACATGAAAAAAATAATAGCGTCAGCAGCATATGGTGCTGTTGAATTTGGTGTCTGTGCACCTGAAAAGCGAAACTCGTTAAGCTAATAATCCTGCTTTTAGTTTCACACAGCTAAGGTGTGCACGCATGGCAACTGGGCGATAAATTCTTTCGGGCAAGCGCAAAACGAAAACTTCCAAAGTCACTACCTGGATGATGTGCTCGGGGAGCACGTGAATTCATTTATAAAATTGTGCTTTACACGATAAAGTTGCTGCATACGTCTACAAGTACTGAAGAAGAATTATAAATGACTTCACTTTTTAAAATTTTGGTACACCTTCCCGAAACAGCAGCCAGTCATGCGAAAGGGCATAATCATAATGGCTAGGGTATACATAAAGTGCATGTTTTTCCGAGGGACATGCCCCGCAGATTGCCTACATACAAGGCTAACGCAGGTGCAGTTGCGGCTTCTGTCAGGAGATGGCCACGCCACTGGAACAGGTGTGTTGTCGCGACATGCCAGCCATCGTCGCAGTGAACCAGGATGGCTGCATAACACATCACGCATTCGAAAGCGTATACTGTCTCCCACAATGCTGAGAGTTGTCTACTGGGAAATGTGTGAGAACGAGGTCGACGTTGTGCGGGACGATGAGGTGCACAGGTAATTCAGAAATATCTCTTTGCGACTTAGACGCTGTTATGCTTCACTTAATCCACTTTTTTTTTTTTTTTAAAGAGTGTACCGGTACACCGCGTACAGGATAATCACTCACTGGATTTGGCGAACGCTCGGAAGGAGGAACAGGGTCGTACTGCTAGCTTGTGTTGTCTCCCAAATCCGGCGTGAATTTCCCTCAGACAGCTATGTCGGATTTCGTTACCCTGCCCTATAAACATCAATGCCGATACACTGGCATGCTGACAAGAGATATGATGTGTACATTTCCCGTCACTGTAAATAAAAGCCCACTTATTACCTATAGGATTGTCGTCTCATGAATTCAACTCTGTGATGCAGTTGGCCTCATGGAGACATGAACCAGCACTGATTTAATGGTAAAAACAGCTGTAAGATATGACATTGGCCATGACAATATGTGCACTTTGTGCATTACGTATTGTTAGGTGATCAAGCTGTGAAGCAATTATTTTTAATTGGTAAGCTCCCAGCCAATATTTTTCCTCTTTTGGAAACTCTCTCCCTTCCCTCAGTGTCTTCAGTGTTTCTGCTGGGTCTGTACTGTACTAGTGCTACTTTCTTCTTGCCTAATAGTTTTCTATTTTATAAAGATGCTACACTGACTATGATTGCAGTTTGCCTTCGGGCCATGGTTTGTGTGTCCAACCACGCCTGGATAGGCTTGCAGAACTCAAATCAAATTTGGGAACCTGACCCTTTCTCTTTAACTCAACGTTTACTATATGCTGCAGCAGTAACTGGCAAAGGCCTGCCCAGTTTGTAGCAGATAAAGTTTACTGGTTGACCATTGTTCCACTTTCGTGCTTGACACATATATGCATTGCATCTTGCAACAGAAGCATTACCCAATGTTTGTCACCTTCATGCTTCTGGTTATCCTTCCTTTAAATCCTTTGCAACGATCAATATATTGCCAATATGCCTTTCTTCTCATACACTGTCAACTTGATTACTCACCGCTAGTTCAGATGTGCCATCACCCATTGTATTTTGGTGATTTCTGTCCCATTGTTTGTCTCTGCCATGCAATTCTTGAAGGCATTCCACATTTAGATCAACATGCTGGCCAGTTTAGGCTGCATTGTGTGGAGATATAAGCATTCATATAAAGCTAACATATTAATTTAAATGTATATGCATGTAAACCGGCAGTTCTAAAAAAGCACTTAAGGCTCTTGTAAAGGCATGAAAAGTTAAACATGATAACTGCACTAATACATGCATGCCTCAGAGACACCATGATGAAATACCATGCACTGCTAGAAGAAGCATGAGATCAAATGCAAGTGTCAATCTAATTTGCTCTGCTTACACTGGTAGCTGCTTTCAACCCAAATGTGATAAGAAAACAAAAGGGGTATTTACTTTTCTCACAGTAGGTAGCAGGTACCCTCTCTGGTAGTCGTAGAAAGCCGTTTCACTGACCACCTGAACATTGATGAACTTGAGGGCACGTAGAAATGGAGCCACTGTGCAACCAGAGAACAGAATGGCTGCTGCCAGCAACACATTCCCAGCTGGCTTGTCACCAAGTGATGGCTGACTTTGCCATGTCATGGGGTGATCGGGACAGCCACTTGTGACTTGGGGCATTGATCCCGTCACACTGAATTCGCTGTTGCAATGGTGTTTGCATGTGCAGCAAGAGGCAAGTAGCTCTCTCAAGTTGCTCTCAAACACCAAGAACTTTCGTTGCTTGTATGGAGGCTCCTCTGTGTAATCACTACAAAAATATATTGTTCATGAGTGTAAGTACTGCCTTTAGCTTGGTTATGATGCTTGTGTTGCTTTTTTCATATTCTTACTAGTGATTTCCACATGCAAACAATATATATGCATACTTTGCCAGTCAGGTCTTCCATAGTGAGCTTATCGGAGCATTGTAGCTTTGAGACTTTTGTTTTTGCAAAAAATAGAGAAATTTGATGTGCCTCAGCTCTGGTGTACAAACCTGCTAAAAGCAATTTCTAGAAGAAATATAATACTCTGCAATTCATGTACCTCAGAATGCTGAGATCAAAGGATTCATGGTAGGTGATATCACGTTCAGTTGTTGACGCCTCCATTTCTTCTGTCTCCGTTTCTTCCACCTCCATTTCTTCCTCAGACTGCACAGGGGTTGTTGATCTACCAGGTGGTTTGAAGCTGTTAGGTAGTAGTATAGGGTCAAGTAATAGCCCAGCATCCTGTGTTGTTGGCTGTACAGCAAGACTGGCCTCAGTCTGTGTTGATACTGAAACCTGTATCTTGGCACCAAAGTGTACCTGCATGCCTACAAGTGTTTAAAAGTTAATAGCATAAAAGAGTAATGTTTGTTCCGTAACTTTCCATTGGTATCTGCATAATTGCTGGTTTTTCTCAAAAAGCATTTTTTTTTTATTTGACAAAGAGCAAGTAGCCACAGTGTGAATTTTTAGACGTGAATGAAGGCATTCATCTTATTTTTAGACTTAGCTTTATGACAAGCACAAAGGAAAGACAAGCTTACCAACACTCCTATCATTGAGGCTTGTGTCCCAACAGTGAGCAACTCTCGAACAGTTTGTGTGGCTGCAGCACTTGTCACAGGATGACAGCTGCACTGGCATTTCCGAGCCTAAAAAGCATACACCATTGTGATGTATGCAATATTTTTCCACGATTTGCAAAAATACATATTTTACTGTCAAAAAATGATCACAGATGGGCAGGCTTTCCACAACACTTTTAAGTAACTGCACCTGTTGCTGGAGTACTTAGTGCACCCTCTTTGGGCACTTCAATGAGAACTATCTGCTCAATTCTGTTGCAGACCAGGGGAAATTCCTCTGAAGGAAGGCTTTGAGAGAGAGGGGTCTTGACTACTGTCACTCACCAAAGAGCTCAATTATTCTAAGTTTGTGCTTCGGCTGCGAGTGTATGAACCAAAAAAATATTGTACGCTACACCATGCTGCGTTCTGGATAAGAACTATAGGTGGCATATACCTCTCACACTAGCAGCTCAGTGCCATGCATCTAAATCTATAATAACAACCTTGGTGATAATGCTTGTGTAATGATCCAGGTAAGCACAACTTACAAAAAACGAGACTCCAGATGACTCGCCACTAGGCGCAGTTGCTGAAATTGCTTAGCTGTGCAACACCTGTGGCATATGGACCTGCGGTTAAAGTCATGAAATGAACTGATCTGTTTACTGAATGTCAGTAATCAAAGTACATTGTACAGCTGTGTTCTTTCATACACAAAACCAGCAACAAACAATGTGCATAACTCACAGGTAAAATAGAAAAGTTGCCACTACAAGCCAGACATTTGCTGGCTGCTTTGTGCCTGGTCTATGGCACGTGGCATGGCTGCAATAATATCAACTATGTATCCACCTCTAGTGTGATGTACTTGTTTCAAAGTTATGTGCACTAGATTATAAGACTTGCCCCAAAAGCTTTCATGGTATACTGTACTATTTGTTTTTTTCAAATGCTATACATATGCTGTACCATTTCGCTCCTATGCACCCAACTTCAGAATCTAATATTCCTCTTGCAGACTGCATTTTTTTTTTTTTTCAGTCTTTCATTTGACTTTCTTCTGCACCGTCCTGTTGTGTCTTTTTCTTTTCAAAGCAGACTATCATGTCAGGGCTTTTTGCTTCCTGGGAGAAAAGTCTCTTTGTATCAAAACATGCATAAAATAATGAGAGTAAAAACAAGCCTGTGCAGCAGGCTTTGCACTAGTGTTTCTTGCATTTCACTCCAACTGCCTGTATTCACTTAGATAGCTTGTGATTGGTAGACTAATGGGCTACTGGTAATGTAAATGAAAATGAGGGTGCTGCTTCGAAAAGAAACATTTATTAAATCAACATCCCAACCTAGCTGAGGCTCACCTTCATCACAACTGAAAGGATAATATACAAAGCATAGGCAAGCCCAGAGTTGGCTCTGCATTACGAGGAACGACGTTTCACTGCAAAGCCCCCCCCCCCTCTCCCTTCTACGGCTACAACACAGCGCAAACATGAGGATTTGTTATCACATTTATTTTGACATGATGCAATTGAAAAAAGAAATAGTGAGCACTTAAAAGTAAAACAAGCTTCGCCATAGACACAGAATAAAAAGTATGCGACGACGCACTTTCATAACGGTTCCTTGCAGGGTGGCAAGTGCACAGTTCTTGTAATGCAACATTACGTGCCCTCAGCCATGAGTATAAAAAAAAAGCTTGCATGGCCATGAACTTCCACGTTTACAACTGACAATGCAAGTCCGACAGTAAAGGTATGGGGTTGACTTGGCACCCCTTTGAGAAAATTAGGGGGAGGCAACCCCCTGCTCCCTTTCCCCCCTTTTCCTGTGCGCACGCCGATGGTACGAAGGGTGGAAAAGAAATTAGACAAATGGGAGGGGGATAGAGGAGGAAAGAGGATGAGCAGCAGTGAAGTACAATGAATATGTGAACAAATAACATGTAGCATCGACTACAATCGGTGAAAAAGCAATAGAAAAGGGAGGCGGTGAGTGAAGAGGGAGAAAGCAGCACGCTGCAAGCAGGAGCTGCGTGACCTTCCCTGCACATGTGGGGAAGGCTGGAATTCTTTGGGGTTCATGGTTATCTTCTCTGGGAGGCGGCAGGAAGTTTAGCTAGAAAGAAGCAAACTTTGGCCTTGACAGCTGGTGTGACTGGTAAGTGTCGGAGACGGAGTTTGCCTGACGTCTTTTGAGGATGGAATTTAGGAAGTCTAAACTCTCTCGTCTAAAGCGCCACTGCGTTTATATGGGTGCATTGCTGTGTGGGGTCGACTAGTTATAGCGCGACTGTAAAAAATAGCAAAATCCCATCGGAAGCTCAGCACTTGTTTATTTCAAGCACTGTAATTCACAGTGACCATAACAAATCCCGCTTATGCATGCCACAATGCCGAGCAAGACCACCCGAGTTGAAAAAAAAAAATCACACTATATTGTCCCAGGTAGCAGAGCAATGGTACCTTTTTGTTTCGGTGGAACGTTATTTGGATGTTGTTAATTTCCTTTTTTCTTCTATTGCTTTAGCAATGTTACACATAAAGGTTGGTGTAATGTTTTGAAAACATTTACACAATATAAATCTAATATGTGCAACATATGTATAGCATTCGTGAAAATGTAGAGCAATCAATTGCATGAGCACGTAGGGCCACCACTCATGATGGTACACAGCTTGCGCACTTTGCAAAGACCACAATACATTACAACTCCATAATACAGCCCAACTCCAACACTCACCTCTGAACAAATATCAGAGTCAACGTTTTATATCCATTGCAATGGGTGTTCCATGAGTGATAGTGGCGAATGAATAAGGAAAAATTTATAGCAAAATATTACGGCTGTGCTTTCATTCTACGGTGGGAATCATCTCAACACTCTAGGTGAGAAGTGTTATTGAAGAAACATGGCTGCTGGAAAAAAATGACAAAAGTGCTCGGACTTAGTGTTAAATATATATGCAATGCTGCTTATATTTAGTGATTGTGTTGTGTTGGGTTTTATGGCGCATAAGCAACTAAGGCTATCATGCGCCAAGAGCAAGGTTAATGTATGTTTTGGTTGCAAAAGAGGCAATGGATATGTTAAATCTATAGTTTGTTTAAAAAGTTTCCTTCTTCTAGGAAACTGAGAACAGATGCTAGGTTTTGTTGCGTCCGGATGGCGGCTTCAAAGGGACATCTGGCCAAGTGCCTTTCGAAAAGGCCACAGGGAACGACTTCCTGTGCCACGCATTCTCTTCGGTCCTTGTTTCGACGTGTATCGGGAATTTATGACTGTCTGCGCCTTCTCCGCCCAAAAAGAGAAACACACAGAGCAGTTGGCGCCGATCTTACAAGAACTGCGTTTACGCGGTGCTGTCTAACTGCTCGGTTTTCGTCACTTCGCGCCGCGGCCGAGACGCGACTCCGGGGCCATTTGCCGCGAAGCGGAGCGGACGGAGCCGGCGGCGCAGCCCCTTCCAAGGGTTTCGGATACCACCTCCAAGGAGCGGCCGCTTCCGCCGCGGTCATAAATTTTAACCCGCGCCAAGCTGCCCTTTGACCCTGGGCGTTCCTCTGGACTCTCTCCCGCAGTTACGTGATGTGACGTGCGTTCCTAGGGACTCTGTGTGGGGACCTGGGGAACTTTTTCGGTAGATATACCGAGCTCCATCGTATGCGAGCTCTCTCTCACTGTGAACCTGGAACATGTAGCCTCTTGTATAAAGTCTCTTTCTCTTCTCTACTCAACTGAGCCTCTCGCTTCTTCGAGCACGGCACCGACACCGGAGGAGCCGATGGCGTCGCTAACCAAGTCGCAACAGTGGATGGCAGTTCGGTGGGATGAGCCGGCGTCAACTATCCTGGTGCGGTGAGTGCCGCGTGTTTGTCTCTCGATTCGCCAGATTGTCTAGCGCAGGGAGTCGTTAGTCGAGTTTGGTGAAATTTAATTATTGCAGAAAATTTTGTTGCCACAGGCCAAGAATTGGGTGGTTTGAGCACAAAATTTATCAGGGAGCAAACGACGCAGAGTGCAAAGTCAGGATGGACAAGCTTAAAGTCCGAGACCTTCTTGAAATCTGCCAGGAGTTGGGCATATCAGTTGGCCCAACAAAGCGCAAAAAGCCAATTCTAGAGCTAATGCGGGCAGAGGAGGTGACTGAGGAAGAAGCCGACGAGGCTTGGGAAACAGTTCTAGAGAGAAAAAAACTAGAAGAGAAGGAGCTGGAGAGAAAAAAGGAAGCAGAACAAAGAGAGCATGAATTACAGCTGAAGAAACTCGAGATAGAGGCACTTCGTATTTCCACGGGGCGCTCTGTTTCTTCAGGTGGTCAGTCCAAAATGAAGGACCTTCTGCAGCCGTTTAGGGTGGGCGAGGACATAGCACTTTTTCTCGTTAACTTTGAACGCACATGCGAAAAGGTCGGCTTCGAAAGGGACGAATGGCCACAAAAGCTGTTGACTGTACTTCCATGCGAGGCTTCCGTGGTAGTCGCACGCCTTAGCAACGACGAGGCTAAAGACTACGATAAAGTTAAAGCGGCACTGTTGCGGAAATACCGTCTGTCGACTGAGGCCTTTCGGCAGCGTTTTAGAAACGCGAGGAAGGGTACAGAATCTCATCAGGAGTTTGCGTATGAGATCAGAGCTAATATGACAGAATGGCTAAAGAGCGCAGGCGCATATAAAGATCACGACAAAGTGGTCGAGTGCATTGGCCTAGAACAATTCTATCGAGGAATCTCGGAGGAAGTTAGATTCTGGGTGCAGGATAGAATGACGGAACTAAGTTTGGATAAAGCAGCCGAACTGGCTGAAGAATACAACATTCGCCGAAATGTACGCCCGAAATTGGCAAAACAGGAAAAAAGCGACAGAACGGACTTTGTTCCACGCAGGCTCGAAGGAAGGAGATTTCCTCCTCCGAAAAACCTTGAAAAAGCTCCTCCACAGGCACTGGGGAGCGGAACGGAGGGCCAGGCAAAATCGACGAATCCAGCGGAAAGGTCAAAGTCACCTGATGACAACGCAAGAGCATTCGAGGCGCGCAGGCCAGTTGTATGTTATAACTGCAAGGAACGGGGCCACTTGGCTAGAAGCTGCAAAAAGAAAGTCGCTTTTGCAAGCATTGCAGATTCTGATGAGAATATGAGGCTTTTACAGCCGTACATGCAGGAGCTGCTTGTTAATGGCAAGAAATGCAGAGTGTTGAGAGATTCTGCGGCCACCATGGATGTGGCGCATCCGCGTTGTGTTTCTCCGGAACATTTTACCGGAGAATGCGCATGGATCCGGCAGGTAGTAGAAGAGCAGAGTGTCTGCCTGCCACTGGCTAAGGTGGTCATAGAAGGCCCGTTCGGGAAAGTATGCACAGATGCGGCGATTTCTCCCAGCCTACCTGATCATTTCCCCTATCTGTTTTCAAATAAATCTGAGCAGATACTGAAGGAACGGGGTCAGTCGTTCTCTAATAGCATAGCTTGCATGGCGTTAACCCGTTCGAGGGCTCGCGAACTCTCCGGAAAGCTCGGAAGCACACCACCAAAAGAAGCGCCAGTAAATGCGACAGCTGAGCCCAACGCTGTTCCGCCGGTTGTTCAGCCCCGCGCTCCAGACGATGAGAGTCAAGGGGAGGGCACTGAAAGCACAGAGGCGCCTGCTGAGGAAAACCCGGGCGCAGGCTCAGTATTGTCACCTGCGTCCGACAGCTGGAAGCAGCTCGCTCTGCTCGACAAGGTAACACTTGTTGCCGAGCAGAAAGGAGATGTTTCATTGAGCGCCCTGCTAGAGAGTGTCAAACAAGGCGCCCCCAGAAAGAACATTTCGTTCTATGAAAAAGATGATCTAATGTACCGCCGATACTCTGACAGTAGAGGTAGAGTATACGACCAATTGTTGGTCCCGCGGAAGTATCGCAAGCAGATTCTAGACCTGGCACATAGCAACGCTTGGGCCGGCCACTTGGGCATACGAAAAACTAAAGCAAGGTTAGTACAAGAGTACTACTGGCCCGGGTGCTGGAAAGAGGTAGAGGACTATGTTCGCTCGTGTGACACATGCCAAAGAATTGGGAAGTCCACTGACAAGTGGAAGGCACCGATGAAATTGGTTCCGATAATTACTGAGCCATTCCGGCGGCTAGTTATTGATATCGTTGGACCGCTACCAATGTCGGAATCAGGTTGCCGCTACGTCTTGACCGCGCTGTGCGTAGCCACTAAATTTCCAGAAGCGATCCCCTTGAAAGAGCTAACTGCTGCATGCGTCGTGGATGCTTTGCTGGCTATTTTCTCGCGGATCGGATTCCCAGCAGAGATCCAAAGTGACAACGGAAGCGTGTTCACTAGTTGTCTCACGACGACGTTCTTTGAGCGATGTGGAATCAAGGTCGTGCATAGCTCGGTTCACCATCCGCAGTCGAATCCGGTTGAACGAATGCACTCCGTTTTGAAGAGAATTTTAAGGGCTCTTTGTTTTGAAGAAAAACGTGATTGGGAAAGTTGCATTCCTGCGGCAATGTTTGCCCTCAGATCGGCTCCTCACGAGAGCACAGGTTTCAGTCCGGCAGAGCTTGTGTACGGGCGTAACTTGAGGGGTCCGCTACGATTGTTGCGAGAATCGTGGGAGGGTCAAGGCGAGAATCCTGACGTAGTCTCTTACGTGTTGCAATTGCTGGAACGCCTGGGAAAGACCCGAGAGATAGTGGAAAGCAATATGAAAGCGGCGCAGAGGCTTGCCAAGGCACGCTATGATGGGATGGCTCGCAGGCGAAGTTTCAAAGAGGGCGATGAAGTCATGTTGCTATGCCTTTCGAAAAAGACAAAGCTCGATGTTCAATGGGAAGGGCCAGCCAAAGTGGTGTCCAAGCTTTCTGACACCAATTATGAGGTGAAGCTTGGAAGAAAACAATCTAGAGTGTACCACTGTAACCTCATGAAGCCTTACATTCAGCGAGAGGCGGTGGTGAATCTGGCACTTAACCTCCCAGAGGAGGAAACCCCTGAGATTCCACCTGTCATGACGGGAACCACTGCGGCAGACAGTGTCCTGCTGGCAAAAATCGAGGCAGAGCCCGGTTTAAGCGAAAGTCAAAAGAGCGACTTAGAACAAGTAGTCCAGGATTTCTCTCTCGTCTTCTCAGACAGACCAGGCAAAACAAACTTGGTAGAACATGATATCGAGTTGACAGATGATAAGCCGATTCGATGCAAGGCGTACCGGGTTTCTCCCAAGCAGAGGGAAATTATGGAGGCTGAAATTCGCCGGATGTGTGAATTAGGGGTGATAATTCCAACCGAAAGCGATTTCACGTCGCCATTGATTTTAGTTGAAGTCCCTGGCAAAGATCCAAGACCTTGCATAGATTACCGGCGTTTAAATTCGGTAACGGTCGATCAGACGTACCCTATACCGAACATCGAAGAGAGGGTTGAAACAGTATCCCAGGCTAAGTATATTTCAACCTTAGACCTTGTTCGCGGATACTGGCAGGTTCCGCTTACTGAGCGTGCCAGTCGCTACGCGGCTTTTATTTCCCCATTAGGAACATTCCGACCAGTGATGCTCAGCTTTGGGCTGAAGAATGCCCCTTACTGTTTTTCTCGCCTAATGGACAGGGTTCTACACGGACTGGAGAAGTTCGCTCTTCCTTACCTAGATGATGTAGCGATTTTTTCAAACACGTGGGAGGATCATATAGATCACCTGCGTAAGGTAATGGAGAGGTTGATGGCGGCAGGGC
Source organism: Amblyomma maculatum (assembly GCF_055883805.1). Classification (NCBI taxonomy): domain Eukaryota; kingdom Metazoa; phylum Arthropoda; class Arachnida; order Ixodida; family Ixodidae; genus Amblyomma; species Amblyomma maculatum. The sequence goes on from NC_139344.1 coordinate 213,897,007, forward strand.
TCACGGTAAGAGCTGAGAAATGTCACTTGGGCTGCGCGGAAGTCACCTACCTGGGGCATAGCGTTGGAAGGGGTAGACGCCGACCATCTGAACTGAAAATAGCTGCCGTGGCAGACTATCGTCGCCCGAAGACTAAGACAGAAATGAGGGCTTTTCTAGGGCTTACTGGTTATTACCAGCATTACGTCAGGCAATATTCCGAGATTGCAAGTCCCTTGACAGATTGTCTGCGAAAAACAGAGCCCGTGATCATTCAGTGGGACGCCAAGAAAGAGGCCGCGTTCGAAAGTTTGAAAAGGGTGTTGAGTCAAAGACCTGTTCTCACAGCGCCCGATTTTTCGAAGCCTTTTGTCATTCAGTGCGATGCCAGCGACCGAGGTTTGGGAGCCGTGCTTTGTCAGACCGACTCGAATGGGCAAGAGCGACCCATTCTGTACATTAGTCGCAAATTGAGCACTAGAGAAGAAGCGTACAGCACATCAGAAAAGGAGTGTGCATGCCTCATTTGGGCTGTACAGAAGCTCGCCTGCTACGTTGCCGGGTCAAAGTTTACTATAGAGACTGACCACTGCCCCTTAACGTGGCTGCAAAGCATATCGTCAAAGAACGGCTGCCTACTTAGGTGGAGTTTAGCTCTTCAGCAGCACAACTTCGAAGTGCGATACAAGAAAGGAAAGCTGCATACCAACGCTGACGGTCTCAGTCGAGCATTCTGAAATCAATTCAACCCCTTTCCTACCTTGTTATGCATCTGTGTAACCGAATGCATTGTATTCATAGACGTTTATGATTTCAGAATGGTATGTACCGCATGCAGTCGAATAAGCGCGCTTTGAGTTTAATGCAGTGCCACTATGTTTAATGCGCACTGGGGAATGTGTGCAGGTTGTCAAAGGGTGTGCGAAACCTCGGGGGCATCGAAGTCACCTTAAATCGAAACAGCTAGATATAGAAGGGAATAATACAACGCTCCTAGTACAGTGAGCTGTCCCCTTCGCCTGCCTGATATGCTCTAGCATTTTAGACATTCATTTAGTCGAATTGCATAATCAGATGGCGTCGTGGTGTAAAGGCGCCCTTGCGGGAGGTCTTCTTTGGGCTTTTACACTTGTCGGGCACTCTGGTTCGTTTTTTTTTTTATAGCATATTAGCAGAAACGATTGTTTTCTTGAAGATCTGGCGTTTCGAGTGGTTTTCACGGGGTGCTTACTGTGCTGGGTGTGTTTGGCAAAGGCAGTCTTGCTGAGCGCGCCAGGCGTACACAAGTTCCAAGCGACGGGTGCCGCTGAGTGCTGAGAGGAGGACACCATGCAGCAGAGAGAACCAGAGATTCGAAGAAAAGCGGAGCCGACCACTCGTTCGAGCCTTCGAGTCAACGCATCAAGTCAGCCGAGCAGCGCCAAACTGCGCGACCTCCTGATGCAGTGTCTGGCGGCAGGGGTGCTGTTGCGTCCGGACGGCGGCTTCAAAGGGACATCTGGCCAAGTGCCTTTCGAAGAGGCCACAGGGAACGACTTCCTGTGCCACGCATTCTCTTCGGTCCTTGTTTCGACGTGTATCGGGAATTTATGACTGTCTGCGCCTTCTCCGCCCAAAAAGAGAAACACACAGAGCAGTTGGCGCCGATCTTACAAGAACTGCGTTTACGCGGTGCTGTCTAACTGCTCGGTTTTCGTCACTTCGCGCCGCGGCCGAGACGCGACTCCGGGGCCATTTGCCGCGAAGCGGAGCGGACGGAGCCGGCGGCGCAGCCCCTTCCAAGGGTTTCGGATACCACCTCCAAGGAGCGGCCGCTTCCGCCGCGGTCATAAATTTTAACCCGCGCCAAGCTGCCCTTTGACCCTGGGCGTTCCTCTGGACTCTCTCCCGCAGTTACGTGATGTGACGTGCGTTCCTAGGGACTCTGTGTGGGGACCTGGGGAACTTTTTCGGTAGATATACCGAGCTCCATCGTATGCGAGCTCTCTCTCACTGTGAACCTGGAACATGTAACCTCTTGTATAAAGTCTCTTTCTCTTCTCCTCTCAACTGAGCCTCTCGCTTCTTCGAGCACGGCACCGACACCGGAGGAGCCGATGGCGTCGCTAACCAAGTCGCAACAGTTTACAAGTGCTCTTTCTCCTAAAAGCAAGGTGGGATGGAATGGGATGGTATGATTGTAAAATATAGTAAAATGTTTTCTCCGTAGTGCCTCAAGTTTTGAGCATGTAATCAGAATGTGGTTTACAGTGAGTATCTCATCGAATTCTTCACAGGTCGGTTTGTTATGTTTCATTAGCAGAAAGTTATGTGTAAGATGTGTATGTCCAATACGAAGACGGCATACTATCACTTCCATAAAACGTTGTTGATGTGTGCTCGATTTCCATTCTCCTAGTACAGGCTTTATGAGGCGCAACTTATTATTTTCTTGGTTGTTCCATCTGGACTGCAATGTTCAGAACATATTGAAAACTTTGTGTGCAACATACATCAACATTAAAATAATGTTTATAATGCAAAATAAAACATAATACAACATTATAATAACATTGAAAAGTCTACAGTAATACAGTAATATGTCTCTCTTTTTAATGTTCTATTAATGTTGTTTTTATGTGCCAAACTTTTTTTGCTACCGTCATTTGCAATACCTTCACAGCCAGGGACTGCACAATGTCGCAACCTCCCGCCGCTCATGTCCCATCAAAGCGACAATTCCACGCTTCTACAGCTGCTCTCGCGAACTCAGACAGTGGGCAGTCGAGTCCAGAGCTGTTCTAACACCTCGCACACGCGATGTCAGAAAATCGCGGGTGAGGTGAACACCAAAGATGTTTAGCGTGCAAACAAAACTTCCGAGTTGCACCGAAGAGCGATGTGTGCCATAGCAGACGAAGCAGACGACGAGTGCTCCCCGCAGCGCATCAGCAAGCAAGCGCGCCAAAACGGAAGTTGCGGCGTGCGGCACTAGGTAAAAAAGTAAAAGCGCAAACACGTCAGTGGTGACGTATCAGTGGGCGAGGCCCGTGGAGGAGGGCCAGCCTTTGCGCGTGATAAAAAGTTGAAAGGAGGAGGAAAGCCGCGATGGCACAGATATTCAAATTTTGATTGCAAATAACTGCTTCCAAATGCTGCATTTCAAAAATTCTTGCTGGAAGATCATCTTACATCGACATTCTATCCCATACTAGGCATAGGGAAACTATCGCTATAGCTGTTTTGAGCCCCTTGAAAGCAGAGAAGGGGTGACACATGGTTTGCTTCAATGCTGAAGACATTTGATTATCAGCTAACCCAGACTCTTCACTTGTTAAGTGATTTGATCGAGTCCAATATTTATTATCAGTTCTTAACATAAGTGATTAGGAAGTTAAATAACACTATTCCCTCGCACATGCCCTCAAACACAGCGAAACTCAAGGCATGATCAGTTACTGTCTGGGCATGCGTCATACTGCATGGCATGAGCAAAAATGGCAACACCCAAGGAGATACATGGCACGCGACATAAATATTCTTCGAAGAATCCCATGGAGTATAGATTGAGACAGATGTCAGTAATCAGCAATATAATTCTGCACACTTGTATTTGCTGTAGTGGGCGGCAAATGTCGCCGTTCGGTTCGTATTACGGCAGGCGTATACCCACATGTTGCGGGGCTTAAAGGGGTCGTAAAAAGAAAATGTAGCTGCCCGGTTGTAATTGTCTTTGCTTCAGTAAGCTTTAGGCATGTCGATTCCTAAATATTTCTGCACAATTTTGAGTCTACATTTAATAACGAGCATTTGAAATCGTAGCCTTTTCTCATTCCCAAAACGACCATGCGAATCTGTAGGCTAGGTTGAGAGTTATTGTCTGCGTCTATTCTCAATGACATCATGTTAAACATTTAGAATTGTACACGTATACACAGTTTTAAACTTCATTAGACCTAAAATAATAGGTTTCTGTTGGATTGCACTAGTTTGCTCGCGCAAATGTGTTCCGTGCATTTATAGCACGTGACTGTGATAGTCTACTCTGTCAGCTGTTCAGGTGGTAATTGCTGCGTCCGGAACCCGCGCTCTTTCATGTTTGTTCATTCCCTTTATACTTCCTACGACTTCTACTGTGCTCAGTCTTCGCCTCTTTTTCCCGACGTTAGGTTCTGGGTTTCGGCGTGTTGTGCGGGTTTGAGTGCTCGTTATGCCAACCGTGTGCGTCGCGAGATTGCAACACGACTTCTCGGAGTGGAAGTAACGTTTGTTTTTACAAGTTTTGGCACACAGTTTGGGTTCATGTGTTTGTACTACTTTCTACTGGAAGTCCGAAATGAACCTCGGCGTCATTCGAAGCCTCGGTATGGAAACAAAGAAAGCTCACCTCAAACGAGACGTTGTACCGAAGCAAAACTGCTGGCCCAGTGCATTGGCAAAAGTGTAGGTGGTCTGAGGCAAGTTCGCGTGATAAAATGATAAAAGTAGCAAAAGTAGTTGAGATCTGTAGCCTTACAGATATGCTTATTTCAGAACTACTCGACTCGCAGAAGCCACCTGTTCTATTTGATTACTTCCTTCCAGACTGCCCTCATAGCAGTAATATGTGCATTTTAGATTTTTTTTTTTTTAATATTTATTGCCTCAGGGCATCAGTAGGGTATGAGGTGAAGGATGAGGAACTGATATGCTCGTTTTCTTCCCATGTCGCCAGCATACATTGTGTCCAAATAATTAAGCCTTAGTTTTAACCACGGCCTATTCTGTGGTATTTCCAATGTTTAGGATGCTGAAGAGGAAGCAGGAATTGATTAGTTTCCTACTTTGAAGTGGGTATAATCGAATGCTTACTGCGACAGCATCAGTGTAGTATTCTTGGAGCTTTGCAAATCTATGGTTACATTGTTTACCAGCAAAACATGCACGGTATGCAGATATGTGCACTAGGACACATAAGATGCAGTGCCAGTATGGGCTGCCCTAGCGTCAACAGCTGCCCTTTAATCCTGTTACATTCTAGCCTGCAGTGAATTCAGCAGCAAAAGATTTAACAATTTAACCATCCCAACTTTATATTTTCAGACTTGACCCCAGCACCGAGGAAGTCCTTCCTCAAGACGAGAGGAAGTTCATTACAGTAGAATCTCGATGATACGATTACGGCTGGTACGAATTTCGGGATACGAATTTTAAGAATGCTTTGAACGGACTACATTCTATAAAATACGTTAAGATTCGGGGTGGTACGAAGAATTTCTGAACCCGCCGCGGTTGATACGAACATGCAAACCAGTTGCGCATGCGAGCAGGCCGGCGTGGCTGGCCTCAAGAGGGTAACATAACTGACACGGCCGCCGCTAACTCCTCTCCCCCTACCCCCGCTGCGAATGATACGAACAAACGTTGTACAAACGCACAAAGCCACCGAGCAGCTCAGCGCAAGAGCTCACAGGGGGAGAGGGTACCCACCGCAGCCGCTGCCTCTCCTCTCCAACCCCCCTCACCCCACTACCCACCCTACCCCCCCTCCCTTTCGTAGCAAACTGACGAGCACTAGACAAGGACGGCCAAGGCGAGGCACGTGCCCAGTCGTTTACGTCACTCATTCGCTGGCAGCTCATTGGTCTATCGAAAAGTCTCGCTGGCTGTTCCCAGGAGGCCTGTGACGCTGGCTGCCCCTGCAGTAGTTCACCTTGGTAGTTCTCCGTTCGCCGCTTCTTTCTGTCATTCGCTGTGACGTGAAGTGCCCAAACGTTAGAAAGACGCAAGCGTTCGCTGCTGCCGAAATTTCACGGAAGCGTAAAGCCTTTTCTTTTAAGGAAAAAGTTGAAGTGCTGAAGAGGGTTGATGAAAACCCTAAGAAGCGTGTCGACTTAGCAAAAGAGCTAGGGTTGGCACCGTCGACGCTCTGCACCATTGTTGGGCAGCGAGATGCCATCTTGAACGTGCAGCACTTCGGTGCGAACGTGAAGCAGGCTAAAACAGTAACCCATGCCAAGCTGGAAGAGGTTGTGCTGACTTGGTTCCGCGAAGTGACAGCGGCTGGCGCCAGTGGATGGCAAGGTGCTACGTGAAAAAGCTGACACCGTCGCGCTTTCGCTTGGAATTGAAAATTTCCAAGCGTCTGGGGGATGGCTGCACCAGTTTAAGGAGCGGCATGGACTTGTCTACCGGGTCGTCTCAGGTGAAGGAAAGAAAGTGGACCAGTCAGCTGTAGATGAGTGGCTGAACACGCTGCCGGCGCTGATTTCGGAGTACGCGCCACGCGACATATTTAATGCCGATGAGGCGGGCCTCTTTTTCAACCTTCAACCGGAAAGAAGTTTGTGTGTAAAAGGCCAGGCATGCCAGGGCGGCCAGAAAAGCAAGGAGAGAGTAACAGTACTCTCGGGACTTCGTTACCGCGGACGACGTCGCGACCTGTGGGCTGAGGTCTATTGAAGATTTGGTCAACGAAGCGAATGATTGCGAAAATGAGCCTGACAGCGATGGTGACGCTGACGACGAGTGTGATCAGCCGCCGTCAACGGCAGATACTCTTCACGCTTTGGACGTTCTGCGCCACATCGTGCCAGCTACGTGAGCGACGAAACCGCGGCACGGTTTTATGCCTTTCAGGCGGAGCTTGTCCGCGACATCAACAGCAAAAAAGTGCAGACAAGCATTACGGACTTTTTCGCCGCAAGTAGTTCGCCATAACAAAGTTTGGTTCATTTTCAATTCATTCTCATGTGGAAGTTGACTTGTTTTGGATCATACAAATTCGGGATGATATGAATATTTTGTGTGCTCCCTTGGAATTCGATCATAGAGATTCTACTGTACCAGCGTTTCGGTGGCGTATTCAATGAGCAGGCCAATTAACTCAATATCATGCAGGTTCTAGTGCAGATTTTCCACGCAAACTATGAGTGTGTATGATCATGAACAAAGGAGGCTTCATTATACATGCCTTTTCAGCGCATTGTTTTATGACTGGTTAATGTCTGGTACGTTTCAAAGAATAAGGCTCATGCATGTCTGCAGGTATGCATGTCTACTTAATAGCAGATTATGTTGGCTTGCTTCTGAATGAGATTGCAAAATGCTGCAAGCAGTGACCACCTTTCAAAGCAGCTTTTGCAGCAAACCTTTCGATTTTTCTTTTCCGCATGAGCCACTCCTTTCCGAGGCCGTGTATAGGTGAACGTGGCAACTAGAAAGTCTAGGTTTGTTAGTGTCACAAGAACCACCACTCTGTAGTACCTTTGAGCATTGTCTAATGTTACCAAATGAGTGTTAAAGAGAGACATGTTGCTTTCAAAATAATTTATTGGTTGGCCGCGGGTTCATCTGTGCATTAAAAATTTTTAGGCTAGAAAGCAGTTGACGTGAAGCAAGACATCTTTTATTCATGCTTCCTCACTGTCTTCCTCCCTCCTAAATATACAAATGGGTATATACAGCGTCACAGTCATTATGTATTGAGGTCAAGGCTCAATAAAAAAAATTTTTAAAAAGCACCCGAGAAAGGTATAGGTAGGGATTGAGTACACAAAATTCATTCTAAGTGAGCCTATGTCTTTAGATTCCAAGGGAAGGCAAGTATAACAGGCGGCAGCAGAAACTCAGGCAGGTGAGGCTAGGAAGTTTGTGGGGATCCGATGGATGTAGCTGACAGAGGATCGGGTTATTTGAATAGATATGGGAGAGGCATCTATACAAACAGGTATATATACAGCTGCGCAATTATGATGTATTTGCGGTCAGTGCTAAAAAAACAAAGATTCACCCGTCAAGGGTATAGGTGGGGATTGAGTACACAAAATTCATTCTAAGGGAGCCTATATGTCTCGTAGATTCCAAGGGAAAGTAAGCGTAGCACGAGGCAGCAGAAACTCAGGCAGGCAGCTGAGATAAGAAAGTTTGCAGGGATCAGATGGATGCAGCTGATGGAGGATCGGGTTATTTGGATGAATATGGGAGAGGCATCTGTACAAACAGATATATACAGCTGCACAATTATGATGTATTTGTGGTTAGTGCTAAAAAAAATAATTCCACCCGTCAAAGGTATAGGTGGGGATTGAGTACACAAAATTCATTCTAAGTCAGCCTATATATGTCTTGTAGATTCCAAGGGTAGGCAAGTGTAGCAGGGGGCGACAGAAACTTGGGCAGGTAGATGAGATAAGGAAGTTTGCGGGGATCAGATAAATGCAGCTGAGAGAGGATCGGGTAATTTGGATGGATATGGGAGAGGCATCTATACAAACAGGTATATACAGCTGCGCAACTATGATGTATTTGTGGTTAACACTAAAAAAAAACTAATTCCACCAGTCAAAGGTATAGGTGGGGATTTAGTGCACAAAATTCATTCTAAGCGAGCCTATATATGTCTTGTAGATTCCAAGGGAAGGCAAGTGTAGCAGGGGGTGGCAGAAACTCAGGCAGGCAGATGAAATTAGGAAGTTTGCGGGAATCATGCACCTGGCACAGGATCGAGTTATTCAGATGAATACGTGAGAGGCATTTGCCCAGCAATGGGTGTAGTCAGGCTAGTGATATCAACAAGACTAATAACTGGATGAGTTTGTACTGACCCATCTTAAAACCAGCCAGAAGACAAAACACATGAGAAGAGAGGAGCACAAGACAAAGCTTGACTAACAACTGAAATGTTATTGAAGGAAAGAGACAAAAGAAGATTCACACAGAAATGCACGTGCACGAAAACCCCAAAGCAGTGAAAGCATGAAAAGCAGAAAGGGTGGAAAATAACCAAAACCAAAAGTCACCATTGTGCTACTGAATCATCTAAAAAAGCAAATTCCTTATGGTCAAGGACCACCTGTTACAAAAGGGAAGCCACAGATCCAAATCCAAAAGCACACTATATTGCAAAAGCTAAGGACGTGTGTGTGGCTAAGCAGTCGGTCAACAAACAGTATTTTGGGGTCTTTTCTACATGCGCATTTCTGTGCAAGTCTTCTTTTGCCTCTATCCTTTAGTAAAATTTCAGTTGTTAGTCCAGCTGTCTTGCAGTTCTCTCTTCTCATGTCTTCTGGCTTGTGTCACAATGAATAAGAGGATGACTCTACAAACCTTGTGGAAACTGGAAACCAGTGTAACTGTCAGATGGAAACCTTTCCCTTATTTGGCTTGCAGCACAAACAGGGAGGACTTTACACTGATGTCTGCCGCATCCCCACAGCCAGTGTGCAAGCTGGCTCTAGCTGATGTAGCAGTGCCTCCTGTTGACAAGAGAAAAAGCAATATTCACTTTTCAGCATAGCAAAACGAAAAGGCGGTTTGGGTCTTTTACAAATCTGAAAGTTATTCATGTTGCCAGCATCTGTACAATTAATTCCCATCTAACAGGTTGCAAGCTGTATAGTGCAACTTTCTCTGTCTATTCATTCTTCCTGGAAGTATGGCAAACTTTGAATTCTGCTGCAGGTGATTGAGAGAGAATGAGACCCACCAAATATTAGAGCAGCAGTGCAATCACAATTTGCTATTGCAGCAAAATAATGCCTAAGGCAATGCAGCTTTCGACTGACAAAACCTGGTAGTTGTCTTACATCCTGTATACTAGGGTTGTTGCCGATGTCAATGTGCACGCTGATATCATCCGCATAGCACGAAGATGTTAAGCATGCAACTTATGCATTAAGCAGCTGTGCGCATAGAGTCGTTTTATTTGAAGGAGCCATAAACAACAAGTCCACTTCTGTCAACACTGACTTGATAAGACAGTATAACCAGCACATAAAGAGGCAGCAGTGAAACTTTGGCTTTGGTGCCAAATTTCTGCAAGTGCCACAAAACTACTCTATGACATATTCTTTTTGTCAACTTCATTTGCTAACTGTAAAATGTTCAACACTTACTCAAGCTGTGGAAGTTTCGGTGTACTGGCCTTTGGAAAAATGTCTTTTTTTTTTTTAATTCCCATATTTCAGCACATGTAAGATGTCAGTATCAAACCAAACTAGAAAATAAAGCTTTGAGTGCTGGTATGGTGATAGGAGCCTTGCGCTGCCCAGGGGGCGCCGCAAAAACGGTGCTAAAAAGCACCCCCTAGGCATCTGCTGGGTAGTACAAATCGCCGGCGTCTGCATTCGAATGCATGGAGTCAGTATGGATCCACCGTTTTATATTCTATTATGTATGAATTACAACGAAATTAAGGCACTGAAAATTCATCTAGGGCTGTCATGATGTAAAAAAAAAAGGCAATAAATAATCCAACGTCCGGCATTATACAACATGCAGCAATTGGAGGCGAAGTCTCGGCGCGCTGCCAGTCCATATAGCCAGGCGAGAGTCGTGCGAATTCGTGGAGCTCTATGAAAGCTTTACACGCAGCTGAGCTGAAGTAAATACACGAAACCGAAACACGGATATAGGCAGCGTAAACAACCCCTCTGAGGCACAAAAAGTCCTTTCGATGGGCACCTTGAGCCGGCAGTGCATAGGCCGCTGGGGTTTGCGTTCAATGCATGCATGTGAGTTTGTAAGTTGATTCTAAGCTGGTTTTTGCCTTTTACGCACCATTTAGCTGATAAGTCACACTCGTAATGTTTGGAAATACAATCCACGTACTGGAAAGTCCCACAGAAAGCTTAAGCTGGGACTACAGAAACGTTCGAATTACACCGTGGCAGGCACTTGTGTTCATCGTTAGGAGCAGATATCAGAAGGCACGCTGACCTCGTTTCACTGCTCAACGGCTAATAGCCTTTGATTTATGTGCTTGCAGCTCTCGAGCTCGAGCTTTTGCCTGTTGGGGGCAGTGGTGACTTTGCATATTAGAATTAAGCGCTCTATCAGATCAAGAAGGCGCGGTGCATGACCGAAATGCTATTGTCGGCTGCTTAGTAATTATAAATATGCCCCAAATGACGTCTATTACTGTTTTCTCTTGAAAGTGAATGGCTGCTTTCATCAAGATAGCAAACGTTTTAAGTAAAATCTAATTTGTCCTCACCTTTTGTTGCTTGACATACGCACGTGCAGTTATTACTCACACAGCTCCTGAAAACAGTGGCATAACGGACGGTTTCACTCTCGATCACACATAAACATATAGCTGTACTCTATATATAAATTTCAGCTCTGCTCTGAGCCGGCGGAGCGGGCAACTTAGAGCGAACGGCATTTCTATAACCAGTGCATACATGCCCGTACCAATCGCATCGTAGCCCCGTTCCGTGCGGCTTGAAAGAAAGCAGTAGAGTTGAACGAGGAAATTGTTAATTTGTCCGTGGCACCCTACGATGCAAGCAAATATAGCAGCAGTGGCGATGTTTCGGGACAGATGGTACACGGCAAGATCAATGCCGCATGCTTTGAACATTTCGCCGGAAGGCAGCCGCAGCGCTTCTATTTTCTTTTTTTTAATGTTAGGCCACTGCTGGTTCACAATGATACGTGACGACTCTTTTCCTGCTCACGAAGCGGCAATAAGAAGCACGAATCGACCTAGAAAGCCTGCAAGATACGCTTTGCAGCATAGGCAGAGCCACCGTTGTACTACCCAGTTAGGCTTTTCTTGTCCGCCGCGAGGCGGCGCCACCCTACTCAAAACTCCAGTGCAAGGTCCCTATTGTTCTGGCAGCGAGTGGGTTAGTGATCGTCTGCAGAAGCCAGTCCTGCTCTGTTTTTTTCTTCTGTGTCGTTTTTAGTGCATTTTCCCACGGCTTCTGCAGGGGACAGACTACTGCGCTACATGCAATTTCACTTAGCACAGACTCCTCCAAAATGAGACTGTTTTTGTACTTATTTACTGTATTTCTTGTGGCCTACCTTATGTATTCCTGTTTTGAAGCGCTGCATTTGTTGAAAGTTATACCTGGCTAATAAAACAAGCAAATTTGTCTGGACAGCGGGTTTTTTTTTTTTTTTTTCCATTACTTCACATCAATGTGCAGCAAGTTCACACTATCAGATGATGCGTGTTTTCTCGTTTACTCGAGCATGGAATTAAGCAAACCAGTAATCTGCACGGTGAAACGTCGTGCTCATGCGCATCTTCTACGAAAACAAGAAAAATATGAAAGCCAGCGACGTTGTGTTCGCGCTAACGTGGCGCAATGTCGACTCGACACTGGAACACAGCGCAAAAACATCAGCGTTTCTTTTTTCCTTTCGCATTTTCCTAAGAGACAGTGTAGATGATCTCAAGTAGGTAACGTTAAAGGGAAAGCTTTCTTTTATTAGCACTGCATTCCGCAATAGATTTCATTACAGCGTTTCTTGCTCGAGAAAATTTAAAACAGGCGATCGCTTGTTCAAGCTATATCGCCTTTCGCTCAAGGTTCTTACCTTGTGTTCTCGACGAGCAGTCCATGATCAAGAAGCATTTGGAGTAAATGCGGATGATCTGTAATGCACCCAGACGACTGCTTCAACTACGTAGTCGCCGCCGGGATCTCGCCAGAAGTTCTCAAGAGCAGTCGGCATCGGCACGCACCGCCCGCAGCTGCACTTGTTCGAAAGCTTCGGTTAGCGATTGCGCACTCTCGCAACGGTCGAACGTAGGTTAGGCTGCAAGACTCGGACATAACCGAGACGGCTGGGATCAGGAGGCTGGCGGTCGGGGCTTCTGCAAGCCGGAATTGTGCCGCGGTTACCACGGCTTCTCGACACAAGTGTTACTGTACTGGTCGCAGTCTCCATCTTCGCCGACCTCGCACCCCAAAAGCTGCGTCGGCGTAAGTACAGAACACTGTAGCGTAAGGCTCAAAGCCCAATATCTAACCATGTTTCTAACTGTAGCGACGCAGCGACGCTAGAAACTATGCTTGAACGTAGGGGCACGTCGGCCATATTAAAAAACACTATGTGAGAGTAGAGTAGGGCACAATTAAAACCTCTATAAATGCACCGAGCTCGGTCAACTTTAGCTCAGCAGGTTCCGGCAACCGGAGCTTTTCATTGGCTTAGCGCTATAACGTTTATGTTGAGTTGAGGAGGACGCACGCTAAGAAACCGAAATTCTGTTTTTGTCGCTATTAAATCAGCGCGGGCGGTGAAACAAATCGAGGTATATTATATGATGAAGGATAAGGATTCCATTCACACAAGCCGTGCAAAATTCCCGGAAAACGTTTCACGACCCCCTTTAATATACACGCACCGTGGCACCAGTAAACTGCTGAAGGAATGAATGAAGACTTTATTTCCACCGAAAAGGAGCCCTTCATCTCCCGCCCCCGGCACGCAGGCCGGAGAGCGGGCCAGGAGGGCTCCGCAGGCTGAGGTCAGGTGAGGTTACAAGCACTCTTCACGGCCCTGGTGCCGTGAAGAGTGATCCCACCGAGCGGAGATCCCACCGTTCGCGTGCCGCTGAACAGCAACACTTGCTGTTGGGCTAGTTCGTTCAAATCCATATTTGGGAACACAGCGCGGAACAGTACGCACACAAGAGAACGAAGGTAGACAGGACGTCGGAGCGCTCCGTCCTGTCTACCTTCGTTCTCTTATGTTGCGTCCTGTTCCGCGCTGTGTTCCCAAATAGGGATCTCCGCTCCGCAGCCAAACCTCCCAGGCTTCTCTACTATCAATGTTAATGCCGGCGCCTGGGGAATCGGCGCATTGCCATATTATATGATATAGCGTGCCTTTTTGGCCGCAATTTTTACATTTAGAATCTTCTTCCTCCCCGGCCTGTGTTAAGAAAACCCAGACAGGGCAGATGTAGTTATCGGCTTGTAATCGCCAGATGCGTGCTTCATTGTTAGTGAGAGACCGATCTGGGGGGGAGGGTATACTTTTCGATCTAGTTTGTAAGATTCTGTGATCTCATTGTATGTGATAGCGCAATCTTTAATTCCCTTGCATTCGGTCTGTTCTATCGCTGCCCGGTGGTAGAGATCTCGGGCCAGCAGGTGCGCAGCTTCGTTGCCAGGGGCAGACTCGTGTGCTGGTATCCATATGATGGATATGGTTCTAGTAATGGGATTTGTGAGAAGAACCTTTTTGGCCTCCTCTGAGATCCGTCCTGCTGCCACGCATAAAAATACGTCACGCTACGTCAACATAAACGAAGTAAAATAAAAAATGTGCGCAACAGCAAGTAAGCTATTCAAAATACTAATTTGTAACTTAAAATTTTGGCTGAAAAAAGGTTACTGTTTATTTTATTCGTAATTTTAACTTATGTAGGTATCGGCGGTGTCGGCGTTTGGCCGTTTGGCGCGTTGGTCGCGCCGCTCGCGCTAACGCGCGATTTCAGTCGAAGCGTTTCGCGTAGTATATCAAATCCTCCTCGCTAATCCAGAGATTCGTGAGGAGGATTTGAGGAATCCGCGCTTGATTGCTACATCAAGCGAGGAGTTTGGACGCGCTTGACTGTGACGTACAGTTACAGAGGACGCTTTTCTCGTGTAGTGCAATTTCTAGCTTCGCTCTGGGCTTCGGGTTCGGCTGTGCATTGTGCGCTTCGCTCGAATCAAGGAAATTTGGCTCCCCGTGGGCTGCTTATCTCGTTGTTTTGTCGAAGGTATTCCGCCTTCAAATACGAAAGACCTTCAGTTGCTGCAGTGTTCTGTTCCATAGCTCTAAGGCTGTACATTATGGCACTGCATTTATTACCTCCGAATTCCTTTTTGCGGTCAGCTAGGCTACGCGTCCTTAATTAATAATGCTGTTTTTAATGTATCTGATAGAGACAGGAAATACAGGTTGTATGGCCGGTTAATATCGCTTGTCAGAAAGGAACTGCAGGCAGCAACAGCTGGTGAATATTCGAGGTTGCTTTGGTTGCCTTTGGTTAGTTTGTGGGGTTTAACGTCCCAAAGCAACTCAGGCCATGAGAGATGCCGTTGTGGAGGACTCCGGAAATTTCGACCACCTGGGGTTCTTTAACGTGCACTGACATCGCACAGCACACGGGCGCCTTGCTTTCCGCCTCCATCGAAAAGCGGCCGCCGAGGACGGGATTCGATCCTAAGACCTTGTGAACAGTAGTCGAGCGCCGCCCCGGCGGGGTTGGTTGCCTTTAAGTACTTATATGAAGCTATATATGTATGAGCGCGAACTGGGTTTGCATTATGGCTCAGCAGTGCAGCTGGTCAATCTGTAGGTCAGCAAAAACGGTACATAATGCAAACTCCTGTTTTTGGAAGGTGCAGTTGTACTGAGTATGCCCTGTATCTGAATTAACTCAGCAGTTTTCGCGGAGCCTCCCCGCCCATACTTCTATAGTTGCCATCTTTCAGAGATTTGTTCAAGTCAGTGCAGTGGCATCGTCTTTTGACTTGTTATTATGTGAAAGTTGCGATATGGGCAGTATGGTATGATTTTCATCGAGACACTGGCCCAGTCAAGAAAAAAAAAATTATTTCCAATTAAAGTTTGCAGTTGCAAAATTTCTAAATACGCTTTTGGAACAGACTCGAAGCTCCAATTTGAATAAATTGAACATTCCAATTAGGCAATTCAGCTAAGGCTTCCAGTTTTAATGCTTACTTTGCTGGCACTGGGACCTGAAATGGCAGCTCCAAGTGGACGACAGGCAAGCATGCATTCATATGACACACAAACCATAAGAACACTATATATACCCGAAGAGTTGACACAATCTTTTCTTTGTTGGGGCTTATATACCTCGCACATCGGACCTTCCTCTTGCATTCAGTGGCAAATCTTCAGGGGTCAGAGTTACTTTGTTTAATCACAACTTAGTTATAGAAATTATGCAAACTACACAGCAATTTAAATTGCAACATTTTTTTATTGAATCTTCAACAGGGCCTTCCAAATGAATGTTTTGAAGTGAGTGCCAATCAGAAGTAGAGAAACCATTTGAGCTACATGATTACATTCCCAAGTCCAGCTGGCATGTCTTATTTAATCTATTTCATTCCTAATAGACACATGGTATCTTTTTGCCTGGGGTAAATTGGCAGCATACTTGGCAAAGTTACTGTTTAAAAGCAATCAAATTACATTACCAATTACTTGCTAAGCCTTAAAAATGTAATGAAATTACTAAATACTGCTCCCAAAAAGTAATGACATTACAATTAGTTCTGCAGAGCTAATTCCTTCTCATTAATTACTGTCCGGATTTCATCCGTATATAAAGTAAGTAAAGCTTGTGAACAAAACTTCTCTCCAAGCACTAGAGCACATTCTTCCATCTTCCCGCCAAATTATATCCAGTGAGACTATTCCCTCCCCTTTTCCTACAGAACCGGCTATTAAAAATATAAGACAATGGCAACAAAAACAGAATCATGGTCAAACACGCCATGAACATTTCCGGCTGTCTCTTCCCCCAAACCTATTTTTTGTCCGTGATGGCAAGTGTAACCAGGTGCCACTGTGCCTATAGCCAATATGCAACAGTGAGTGCTACCGCACACTTTCAACTAGTTTTGACCTTCTACCATTTTGCACCATCTGTCACTTTGATGGACTCTCAATGCCTTACATGTATACCTTCTGCTTAGAGAATGGTTGTGACCCGGAGACACAGGGCAGGTCTGAGGCCTTTAACACGTAGTTCTACTCAATTCTGTCTTTCTTTGCTTATCCATCACTGATGGGACAGGCTTACTGCATGTCATTACTGCTTTCTTGGCATTGTACCGGGAGTACATAGTATGAAGTATAGAAACAGCAGTGATTCACTTTAGTAAAAGTAATTTTGAAATGAATGAATTACTTTCAGTGCTTAAAGTCTGGCTCTATCAGAGAGACTAGAAATTCGAGCACAATTGTTGAGGGGGAACTAAGAGGGTGAGAGAAAGGGCTGGCACCCTTTGCACATCTTTCTATTTAAATGGGAGAAATTATATATATATATATATATATATATTGTCACGAAGACAGGGATTTATGGGTATCGGCAACAGGGGCAGATACACACAGTCAAGACAGAGGTTCCCGAGAAGCGGTAACATGAAGACACAAGCTCAAGAGTCCACAGTCTTAGCTAGCCGAAGCGCGCGAGAGTCTCCAACTTCTTCGTCGTTCAAGCGCTACCTCGAACCGTCAGGTGGCATTATTCCCCCCCCCCCCCCCCTCGAAAAAAAAACCGCAAGCTCACAGAAAAAAAACTGCTCCGGATGGCAAATACGACTTTCAGCGGGTAAAATACGGCTTCATGCGAAGCACATGCACCAGGTCAGACGAGCACTGACGACTAGAACTCGGTACAGTTCCGTCTGGAATAACCTCGTACGTAACTTCTGAGAGGCGACGTAACACTCTGTAGGGTCCGAAGTAACGATTGAGAAGTTTTTCTGACAGGCCTGGGCGCCGGACAGGTGTCCACACCCAGACTTTGTCACCAGGCTGGAACACGACATAGCGATGGCGGTCGTTATATCGGCGTGCATCTGTTGCTTGCTATTTTGTAATGTGATTACGGGCGAGTTGGCGAGCTTCCTCAGCGTAGTTGGTGAAGTCTTCTGCGTCAGCGGTAAGCAGCTGGTCGTCAGCCGCACATGGCAGCATAGCGTCGAGCATGGTCTGTACATCGCGTCCGTATACTAGGCGAAACGGAGTGAATTGAGTTGTTTCTTGGACGGCCGTGTTATATGCAAATGTGACATAAGGCAATATCTCGTCCCATGTTTTATGCCGGACATCGACATACATGGCGAGCATGTCCGCTATTGTTTTGTTTAGTCGCTCAGTAAGGCCATTAGACTGAGGATGGTAAGCAGTAGTCTTTCTGTGATGTGTCTGGCTTAGTTGGAAAACTTCTTCAAGAAGACGCGCTGTAAATGCCTTGCCACGATCAGTGATGACGTATGAAGGGGCGCCATTGCGGAGGACAATCTGCGTCATGAAAAATTGTGCCACTTCAGAGGGTGTTGCACGTGGCACCGCCACAGTTTCCGCGTAACGTGTCAGATAATCTGTAGCCATGATAATCCACTTATTGCCAGCTGACGATAGAGGAAAAGGACCAAGAAAGTCCATACCAATTTGGTCGAATGGTACTAGTGGTGGGGGAATAGGCTGCAGGAAACCCGCTGGCTTCAATGGCGGTGTCTTGCGTCGCTGACACTCGCGGCAACCTCTAACATATCGATGAACGGTGGCGGTAAGTTTGGGCCAGTAGTAGGCCTGGCGCACTCTGGTAAGAGTGCGTGTAAAGCCCAAGTGTCCAGCGGTGGGTTCATCATGACAAGCATGAAGGATTTCATCGCAGAGATCTGCAGGGATGACTAGAAGATAGGCTCGGTCACTGTTGCCGGCACTTTTCTTGTAGAGGAGTCCGTCGCGCGTACAGAAGGATGACAAGTTCTTAGCAAACAGTCGAGATACTATAATAATACTATACTATAATATAACAGTCGAGATACAATAACACGCAGGGCGCGTTATTGACAGAAAGAAAGGTCACTGCTAACATCGATGTGGTCTAGAACACTGGGAGTATCAATAATGTCAGACGCAAAACATTCGGAAACCTCCTTTAACAGTTCGCCGAAAGCGATGGCAGTAGAGCGATCGCGAGATTCATTCGTGAAGTTCGTGACGAGAAGCTCAGAGTGACCATTGCTGAGAATAATTAAGCTTCGAGCTGCACAGATGCCATGAGAAAATAAAAGCGAACGGTTGCTTTCAGCTATTATCGGCCCGTCACGAAGCCCGTCGCACACAACACTCACAAACACGCTGGAGCGGGGAGGCACTGAAACACACTCGGCTGAAACCCGTAGGGCGCACGTACGTTGGCCATCGGTGGGGCTGGCAACCGCTTTTTCCGTTGAGAACGAGACCGTTCGCTGTCGGAGATCGATGATGGCGCCATATTCCCGCAGGAAATCCACACCGAGAATCAAATCACGAGAACATTCCCGGAGAACGACGCAGCTGACAACGAACGTTGACGTACGAATCTGGATTCTGGCCGTGCACTGTCCAATAGGAGTAATTACATGCCCCCCAGCCGTGCGTATTTGCGTGCTACACCATGGTGTCATAACTTTCCTAAGGGTCGCTGCCAGTTTCCCACTCAAAATCGAAAAGTCTGCTCCGGTATCCACTAAAGCGCTGACATTATGACCATCGATGCACACAGGATGTCCAGCGATAGCCGGTCTCGTGAACCAAATGCTTTCGTTTCTGCTCCAAAATCCATATCTGTTCTCATTGGGAGGACTTCTTTGTGCTGACATTTAGCGGCCCCGCCCCCGGAGGTCGCTCTACTCAGTTTTCCCGGTGGGGGCTTGGCGAGCGACCAGGCGGTGCTCGCGGGAAGTTACCAGTTGTTGAAGCGGTTTGCCGACGTGGGGATGGAGACCTGGATTGTCGGCGCGCCATCTGGAGGCTCTCTTGTGCGAGGTTGTCTCCAATGTCACGAGGTAGTTGTCCGAACGTGCGTCTAGGTGCGTTGGTGTAAAAACCCTCCGGTCCGAGTTCCCGATAAGGGCACCACCGGAAAATGTGACCAGGTTCCCCACAGTGGTAGCAAAGGCGGCAGCTCCGAGGGGCCTGCCAGACGTCCGTTCGTCGAATGTTTGATCGCGGTGGCCGCACGTACCGCGTTGGCTGCTGTACAGGAATGTATTGCGTTGGCTGCTGGACGGGCATGCACTAGGTTGGTGGTAACGTTATACAACGGAGCTTGGACGGGAACTGGGCGTCGGAGAATGTCAGCGTAAGTCGGACGAGGATAATCAGGAACAGGGGCACTTTGAGCTTCAGCAACATGCAGAGATGGCTGCGTGACTTGCTGAATCTCTTCGCGGATCATATGTGCGAGAGAATCACCCCTGGGTTGGAACGTGCCACAGACCTTCTGCAGTTCCTCGCGTACAATCGCACGAATAAGATCTCGGAGCTGTTCAGTATTGCTTACAACAGCTGTAAGAGGCTCGGCAGCAGTCGTAGCGAGGATTGGGCTGTCGTAGACCGCCGAGCGGCGCTGGTGTAGGATCTTTTCCATGGTGACCGCCTCTGTTAAAAATGAGGTAACTGTAGTTGGTGGGCTACGTACAAAACCAGCAAAAAGCTGTTCTTTAACCCCATGCATGAGGTGGCGCAGCTTTCTATCTTCAGACATGTTGGGATCCGCACGTCGAAATAGTTTCGTCATGTCCTCAACATACATCATGACGGACTCGTTTGGCATCTGTTTTAGCTTTAAGTTGTCGTCCCACTGATTACAGGATGCGACTCGTTCGAACTGAGTTAGCCAATCCTCAACGTCTTTATGCGCAGTGCCGTGCAACGATTTCGGCACTCGGGGGTTTTGAACGTAAACAGGAGTACTTGCATGACCGACGTAGTGCTTTGCGTGGCTGGCCGGAGGCTCGTTGTTGAAGTGGACTCCAAGGGCCCGTGTTCGGGAGGAAGGCCCAGGTTCCTTCGGCTGACGCGATGAACTGGCGTGTCCACAGGCAAAAGCTCGGTGTCGTTGGTTCGCGGAGGGGTGTGCGACATTGAGAGGACAATTACCCAGCACCTCCACCAAAACTGTCCCGAAGACAGGGATTTATGGGTATCGGCAACAGGGGCAGATACACACAGTCAAGACAGAGGTTCCCAAGAAGCGGTAACACGAAGACACAAGCTCAAGAGTCCACAGTCCTAGCTAGCCGAAGCGCGCGAGAGTCTCCAACTTCTTCGTCGTTCAAGCGCTACCTCGAACCGTCAGGTGGCAATATATATATATATATATATATATATATATATATATATATATATATATATATATATATAATATATATATATATATATATATATATATATATATAGGATGCGAGAACATTTAACGTACTTGGCCGCTTAAAAAATAATAGAGCGAAGGGTACGCTTCATTTAAAGAAACATTTTATTAGACTCGACGTTTCGATCGGAGACCGATCTTTCTCAAGAGTGAATCTTCTTGGATAGTGTTGCGGCTTTTTAAGCATTTGGACATAGACCACACCTGGGTAGGAAAACAAAACGTGGGAGACAGATGAAAGAGACAGATACAGTAGGGAAGGATGATGTCCAGGTGTGCCATCGCAGGTGCATCGCAGGTGTTGGACAGGCCTGTCGAACTGCGCTGACACAGGTGCCTGGATGCATAGTCTCTGCTGCGAAAGAATGCGGGCTATTTTCACTCTTCCTGGCCACGACGGCCGAAGAGTGGGAGTAGGGAAAAAAAAAAATGTCGGAAGCAAGCGAAAGAAAACAGAAAGGGGGGAGGGCGGTAGGAGGTAAGTGGCTCTGACAAGACCAGAACACACCAACACTTTGGTATTCAAAAAAGGTGATGACCTCAGACGACTTGGCCAGGTGTGCACATTTCCTGTGTTCGTGACATCGGAAGAGAGGACAGGACCCCGTGGTTTTCGTTTAAGCCCTGTTGTAGAGTATTAAATTTAAAAATGAAATATGATGCTCGTTGTTCGCGCTCACGAGTGTTTTTGAAGCCACTCTGTAATATTGTGACTTTAAGATTATCGAACTCATGTCCCTCCTTGCGAAGGTGCTTCGAAAGGGGGAGGTTGGGAAGGGTTTGAGCGTGCGAGCGGTGGTTATTAAATCTCAATCGGAAGGAATTATCTTCATACTATCTTCAAACTAGTGGTACAGCTATGGGCACCAAAATGGCTCCAAATTACGCAAACATATTTATGAGCAAAATTGAGTCCGACTTTCTGTCCTCATGTGCAATCAAACCAATTTTTTACAAACGCTTTCTGGATGACATATTCATGATTTGGAATGAAACAGAGGACGAACTCGTAAAGTTTATCGCCTCATTCAACAACATACACCCTAGCATCTCTTTCACACACACCTACTCAACTAGTAAAATCAACTTCTTAGATGTTCTGGTTCGAGTTGAAGGGGGCGCATTAATCACTAGCGTTTACGAAAAACCCACAGACAGACAACAATACCTTCACTTCAAAAGCTGCCATCCACGCCACTGCAAGACTTCAATCCCATACTCGCAAGCTATCAGATTCAAACGTATTTGCTCAAAATCCATAGATTTTCAAGAAAATGCTAATCGCATGCGAGTAACACTAGAGAAACAACACTACTCGCCCTCTATCATCGAAGATGCCATAAAAAAGGCTGAAATAAGTAATCGTCATCACACCCTTGCGGAATCACAGCCAACACCACAACACTGTAATCTCATTCTAACCTTCGCAGACAATATCCCAAATATTAACAAAATCCTTAAAAAACATTTCAATATCATAGAACAAAGTCAACGACTTTCCAAAATATTCTCGACTGCTCCTCAGGTAACATACAGAAGACCAAAGAATTTACAAAACCACGTTGTCCACTCAACTGTCAATAAACCGAGACCTTTGGGTTGCACGTCATGCGGAAAAAGCCGATGTCAAATCTGTAAACACATGCAATCCACAGCACTAGCTAAAAGCACCCACTCAAATTTCAAACATTTTATACGAGAAGATTTAAATTGCGATTCTAGCAATGTCGTTTACATGCTCGAGTGTGGTGACTGTGGTATGCAGTACATTGGCCAAACAGATAATTCCTTCCGATTGAGATTTAATAACCACCGCTCGCACGCTCAAACCCTTCCCAACCTCCCCCTTTCGAAGCACCTTCGCAAGGAGGGACATGAGTTCGATAATCTTAAAGTCACAATATTACAGAGTGGCTTCAAAAACACTCGTGAGCGCGAACAACGAGAATCATATTTCATTTTTAAATTTAATACTCTACAACAGGGCTTAAACGAAAACCACGGGGTCCTGTCCTCTCTTCCGATGTCACGAACACAGGAAATGTGCACACCTGGCCAAGTCGTCTGAGGTCATCACCTTTTTTGAATACCAAAGTGTTGGTGTGTTCTGGTCTTGTCAGAGCCACTTACCTCCTACCGCCCTCCCCCCTTTCTGTTTTCTTTCGCTTGCTTCCGACATTTTTTTTTTTTCCCCTACTCCCACTCTTCGGCCGTCGTGGCCAGGAAGAGTGAAAATAGCCCGCATTCTTTCGCAGCAGAGACTATGCATCCAGGCACCTGTGTCAGTGCAGTTCGACAGGCCTGTCCAGCACCTGCGATGCACCTGCGATGGCACACCTGGACATCATCCTTCCCTACTGTATCTGTCTCTTTCCTCTGTCTCCCACGTTTTGTTTTCCTACCCAGGTGTGGTCTATGTCCAAATGCTTAAAAAGCCGCAACACTATCCAAGAAGATTCACTCTTGAGAAAGATCCGTCTCCGATCGAAACGTCGAGTCTAATAAAATGTTTCTTTAAATGAAGCGTACCCTTCACTCTATTATATATATATATATATATATATTAGGGAGTTTTAGTGATCATTTTATGACATGCACCTGAAAAAAGTGATCCCTGCACTCTGCCAGCATGATCGATGATGTGTGATGTAAAGCAGCTTATAGTGAAACAAGAAAGTGTCAGCACTTGTAACATATGCAATATTTTTATCTGAAACTGCTATCTTGTAGCACAGTTCACATCGAGAAATGAACTTCTGACTGTCTGGTTGGGAAGAAAATTTTATAAGAGTGAATAAGTTTAAATAGAAATTTTGCAAATGTCTTTGAATACACTTTAAGCAGTGAGAGTGCTATGTTCTTTAAAGCACTTTATATAGGAAGTACAATCTTAATTGCACGTTAAATGTAAAATGAACTAAGTAGAAAAAATATATACTGTAATTTTTACACTTCAAATGAATGCAATGAAAATTAGCAAAAAATATTGCAAGAGCTACCATCTTGGTCTGACTGGCAACAAGTACAGCATGTGAATAATATTGCGCGAGCATATTGACAATGTGCTCAGCCAGCACCTAAAACACAGTGCGAACCGGCAAAACCAAAGAGATGGTATGTGAGAATACCTTAATTAGTTTCAGCCTCTGTGTAAAGGGACTGACTTTTGTTTTCTTCATCACAGGTTCTTCATGTGTAATTAGTAATGAATTAAATAATTAGTCATTTATCTGTTGTTAGCCATTAATTAGCAATTAATTGATTAAATAGTCATTGATTAGTAAACAGTCATTGATTGCGATTAGGCCATATAAGCCACGCATTCGCGCATACTGTGGTGGTGCTCTGTGATTGGTCGAGACCTCCATGACCTCATCCTGTCTCCACCATTCAGTGCCGCTGCAAAAGTGTGACACTTTGGCTGACGAAAACAATGAGGCAATAAAGGCTTTTGCCTTAAAAGGTTGCACCTGCTTCATATTCGTGCAGTGCTGGACACTGGATATATTCAAGTGCGGGGGTCTCAGACCTCTCGTAAAAACTGGTGAGGGTTCTCAGACACTATGACAACCCCCTGACTTTAAGTTGGCTTGTGGGGTTTAACGTCCCAAAGCAACTCAGGCTATGAGAGACGCCGTAGTGGAGGACTCCGGAAATTTCGACCACCTAGGGTTGTTTAACGTGCACTGACATCGTACAGCACACAGGCGCCTTGCTTTTCGCCTCCATCGAAAAGCTGCCGCCGAGGCCGGGATTCGATCCCGCGTCTTTCGGAACAGTAGTCAAGTGCTGTAACCACTGCGCCACCCCGGCGGGGTCCCTGACTTTAGTGATAATCTTTTCATTTGTCTAAAATAATAATGTGGGCTATTGTGAATTGCCCCTTTATTGTAATGCTAGTGTAGTGCATCTGGCAAGTATATTCCCACTGAAATCAGGACTAGCAGCTGGTAATCGATATGCCTCAAATGTCAAGTATATACCTTGCTTGTGACCACTGATGAGATAGAAACTTCAAAAAGGCTTGAAATTGAATCTAAGACAGCAGCAGAGGTAGGAAGAGAGCCTAGTGGATTAGTGAACAAGCAAGAGCTCGAAGGCAAGATATCCAACAGTCAGTTGCAAAGGAATGAATTCCAGAAAAAAATATATGAAACAATTAAGGGGACCCGATAGCCAGGTGTGTTGATGAAGTAGATAGCTTGTAGGGATAAAGCAGTCTACACTGGAGAGGGTTAGCTGGAGAGAAACTATAGAGGCCTTTGTCCTAGCTGTATAGTGAATGTGTTTATGCTAATGATATGTAACTTGAAACTCACATGCCCTGAAGAGGCATGCTGTGTTGAACATTTTCATGCCTAAGAGGAAGTGAGATATTTAATGTTTAAAACATCTGCATTGTACTGTCATATATTTATAACAAGCTGTTTTTTTAGGCAGCTGAATTTGACACACATTTAAGATGGCATACATGTCAAGTGCATTAATTTGAGTGTACTAATTAAATTGCACTTAGTAATAGGTTTAAGTCGGTTTATCCCCCATGAAAATGGACGCCTGGTAGACTTTGTTCAAGCGTACCCATTTCAGCTGGAAAAGCACATTTCCAGCTGAATTTCTAGCTGGACTGCCATATTTTCCAGCTGGAAAAATATGATATTCCAGCTAGAGGCTTTACTGGAGGTGTAAATTTTCCAGCTGGAAATCCTAAAACTCCAGCTGGACATGATTTCTGGTTCCATAATCCAGCAGGAAATGGATGTCATTCCAGCTGGAACTGCTTTTTGCCAGCCGGAAAGCACAGTTTTCCAGTTGGATAATTTCGGTACATGGTTCCATAATCCAGCAGAAAATGAGTGTTTTTTTCATCTGGGATGAGCTTTAACATCCCAGAGCGACTCAGGCTATGCGACATGCTGTAGTGGAGGGCTTCATAAATTTTTAATAGCTGTGCACTGACTTTGCGTAGCACATATGGGCACCTTGCTTTTTGGCACTGCCAAAAAGCGGTCTCCACAGCCGTGAATCGATCCCATATTCTTGAATAGAGCAGTCGAGCACCCAATAACTGTGTCATCAGGTTGGGGCGCTATTTAAATACTTATACTTACCATGTGGATTGTACTACATATAGATACACACATCAAATGAAAAAAAAAACAACTGATGTTATCGATAGGCGGCAAAAGGGAACTGCAGCTTCACTTCACTGTACCATGCATGTTCTGCAGCGTACAGTTTTACTGATTCTGACAGAATGTATATGATAATATCGATAGTACTAATTGGTAACTCACGGATGCATTTAGAAACACTGAGCTTTGTTCACCACTTAATGCAGCATATAACTACAGCAGAACCCCGCTGTAATAAATTGGGATATAGTAAAGTGAAACTGAAGTCCCGGTTCATCTTCCATAGACAGCTGTACTTCTTCCCCCCTTTATAGTATGGATATTTTTGGTAAAAATTGGTTATAGTAAAGTATGCCTGGCCGCGGCAATGACTCCCACGATATGACATCGCCGCCCACGCACTACCTAGAATCACGAGGAAAATAATTTTTTTTCTGTATTTGAGAACAAAAATAACACGAGATCTCCTTTTAAGTGGCTTTACCCCTAGGCTTAGCAATATTTAGAAGAAGCCTACTTTACGAAGGCCTTGGAGCCGTGAGGGAAAGCACGCAGCGCGTATAGAAAAAAAAATGAAAAAGCTTTCTACAAACTTGGAAAGGAAGCGGCGCGGTCCGTTCAGAAAGTAAAGGAGAGTAAAAGTTTACCACGAAATAGTTAAGGGGAAGAAACGGGCGAACATTCCCAGCACTGCGCAGCAGAAAGCATGAGGCAGCGGTGGCAAGACGTGAAGGTGCAGCGTGTGTAGTCTTGCAGCACTTGACTGCCACTCGCATTTATCATTTATTGCCGTTTAAAAGAGAGAAATAGCAAAACGTGACACCATGTTCATGCAAGGCTTTGATTTTCACTTTAAATAAAACTTGGTTGTATTCGTAGCCACATCCTCATGCTTAAGAGGTACTTCCACTAGATGTAAAAAATTTTTGTAACTGAAAAACATTGAATGAAGAGATAATACGGGCGGGGTGGTACCTATTTGAGAGTGTCTTTTTTTTTTCATTAAGCAACAAGACATCTTCAACTACTTCGACATTCAACTACTAGACATTCAACTACTAGACAGCATCTTCGGGACCATGTCATCACCAGCAACTGATATAGCAAAGACCCTGATATAGTAAAGACTTTTGCTGGTCTCAGTGACTTTACTATAAAGGGATTCTACTGTATGTCCAGTGCAGGAGGGTTCTCACATCAACCTGGTGTCAGCTATAGTGGCTGACACAGCAGTCAGCTCAACTGCCAGAATGTGTTAATGTGAAGATATGAAGCAATTTGAGAACAAATTATGTGTTCAATATGGCAAGAAATGAAGCTCACTAATGGAGCAGATTGAGCATGTTTGTGTTGCATGACAGGATGAAAGCACACAAAAATGGATAGGGGCACATATAGCAACAAACGAACAAGATGAGTACTCATTTGTCTGGTCATTCTTTTAAGAAAAGGAACGATGAATTGTGTCTTCATCATTTCTGAGATGTTCATTCCTGTCTGCCAAGGTTTCAATAATCTTTAAGGGAGGAGATAAGAAAGAAATATCTAACTACTGACCAATATCTATTCTATTGGATTTTTCAAAAGCTCAAGTTATAGTTAAAAAAAACTGAGAACTCTTCAATAAACACTCTTAATATTAATGACTTTCAGTTTGGATTTTGCAAACGACGGTCCACTGAATCTGCTCTGCTGCTGCAAAAAGAAATTATTTTACAGGGTACTGAATGTAAGAATACAACGCTAAGTATGTTTTTAGACTTTAGTAAAGCATTTGATCTATTCAATCATAAAATATTACTTAATAAACTTGAAAGGTACGTCATCCGCGGCTCTCCTCTTATTCAGTTTCGATCGTATGTAAGTCAATGTAAACAGGCTGTCTGTATAGATGGTAGCCTGCCTGGTTTAAGAACTATACAAGGAGGAGCTTCCCAGGGTAGCCTTCTGGGTCTGTTTCTTTTTAATGCTTATATTAATGATATAGTTATATAAACTTGCTTTCGACGTATATGTTCTGTATGCTGAAGATAAAACCTTTTTCTTACTGATTCATCCATATATAGGTAACCTATTAAAAAGAGGAACCATTGTTCTTCAGTCACGGTTAAGATCAAATGGACTTGTTAAAATTGTCCATTCTTTTGACTTTTAAACTTTAAAGTAATTTTATCAATGCCCATTTTAATTACCTTAAAAATTAATAACAGAACAGAAATTATCTATTGCTTTAAATCGTTGGGCATCATTTTTGGGGCACATATGAAAGGGACAGAACAGATTACATATATAGCAAAGAGAGTGCCACAGTCTGTTGGCATCCTTTGCAGATGTCTCTGAATTTTCTCCAAATCTAAAGTTGATATATTCTACAACACAATATTTCAATCTTATTTTAACTATTGCCATTTGGTCTGGGCCATCACATCAAGCACTAACATTAAAAAGTTACTAATGCTTCAAGAGAAAGTAATCAGATTAATAGTCTGGGACAGTTATACAGCTCATAACAGAATATTTTTTTTCTCTTAAATATGAGATTATTTGTATTATTGTCCTCTTTAAATACCAACTAGTATATTATCTGAGGTTCTCTTCTCCCACAGCAGCACTTTTCTTGTGTCCCTCGCAAATGTAAAACCAAAAGAGAAATATATCTTCACCCGATGCACTGATAAATGGGTTTTGCCACCCTTAAGAATAAATTATGCAAGACACTGCAGGCGCTACAGTTCTTACTGCCTCATTTAATTGGTAAATAAATATACTTCAAGGGTAAATGATTTCTTTTCCCCATCTCTGAGGGCACTGAAGTTGCATTTTGTCCTGAGTATGGTTGATGTACACCAACATTATTATTCCATTATATGTAACATACATATATATAGATCAATCAAGGGAAAATGAGGGTGCTCGCTATAATACATGAAGGAAAGAAGCCAACAGTCGTCGAGGCCAAGGAAAGCGTTGGGGATGGTACTTTATGTCTTTTTTTTAAATGTTTACTTGGATAATCACAGAAATTAGTAATGTAATCTGTTTAGGGGAAAGATAATTAGATACAAAGATAATTAGATAATTAGATACCATTCGGGACGGCCTGCTCTAACGAAAGAACTACAACTCAGATGGCAGAAAATGGCTTCTTGTCATTCCGCGCCACCTCCGCTCCGAGGTTTGTGCCCACCATCACACTGACCCGCAAAGCGCTCATGCCGGCGTCTTGAAAACCTATGATCGAATTCGTCAGAGGTATTACTGGCGGGGATGTACAATTTCGTACGTCGTTACATTCGCTCTTGTACCGCCTGTCAACAACGCAAGATTTCACGCCACCCCGCTGGCCCTCTCCAGCCTTTACCGTGTCCAGCTCGCCCGTTGGATCGCGTGGGAATCGACCTCTATGGTCCGCTACTATGCAGTGCCGCTGGTAATCGATGGGTCATCGCCGCCGTCGACCACCTGACCCGTTATGCGGAGACTGCTGCACTTCCCGCGGCGACAGCCCGAGAGGTAGCCCATTTTCTTCTGCACCACTTCATTCTTCGACACAGTGCCCCTCGCGAGCTGCTCAGTGATAGAGGTCGTGTCTTTCTTTCCGAAGTAGTCCAAGAGCTCCTGTCGTCTTGCAAATCGATACATCGGGCTACAACCGCGTACCACGTCCGCAAACCAACGGCCTCACGGAGCGTTTCAACCGTACGCTTAGGGACATGCTCGCAATGTATGTTACATCTGAATCTGGGAGCTCCAACTGGGACCAGGTACTGCCATTCGTAACATTCGCGTACAACACTGCCACCCAAGCAACAACTGGTTTTTCGCCCTTCTTTTTCTTATACGGCCGTGAACCATCTTGTACTCTGGACACAATTTTGCCATACCATCCAGATGCCTCTGAGTACAGTGCTTTGTCCGATATTGTACAGAAGGCTGAGGAATGCCGTCAGCTAGCTCGCACGTTTACCTCCAACACTCAAGGCTATCGCAAAGATCAGCATGATAGCGATACCCCTGCTCCGACGTTCCTGGCCGACATCTTCGTTTGGCTATGCGTTCCTGCCACCAGCAAACTAGAAACGAAATACCACGGAGCTTATCGCGTCTTGGAACGCACATCCCCTGTTAACTACATCATCGAGCCAGTCACCCCTTCTTCCGACCACCGCCGCCGCGGCCGTGAAGTTGTCCATGTTAGCCGCCTCAAGCCGTATTACAACCCTCTAGTTGTCTCTTCTCCGTGAATCGCCAGGATGGCGACTTGTTCACGCGGGGGAAATGTAAAGAAGACGAAGAAGAAACATCGCTGCGGCATCGCCATCACCATCGCTGGTCTCCGGCGCCCCTCTCTCTCGCGCTGAAGCTGTGCCCTGCGGCTGGTATTCCGATCCTGCTGTGCCCGAATTACTGCCAGCGCTAGACATTCCAATCAACTATTCAATCCACATTTCAATATATATATATATATATATATATATATATATATATATATATATATATATATATATATATATATATATATATATATATATATATATATATATATATATATATATATATTGTCACGAATACAGGTATTTATAAGAAACGACAACAGGGGCAGAGACACACAGTCAAGACAGCGGTTCACGGGAAACGGTAACACAGAGACACAGGCTCAAAAGTCTCGCAGTCCTAGCTAGCCGAAGCGCATGAGAGTCTACAACTTCTTCGTCTTTCAAGTGTTACCTCAAACTGCCAGGTGGCAATATATACATATTGCCGTGTAATTCGTTAGCTTTGTTTGCAAGCTCCCTTGTATGCCATTTTATTATTTATGTTGCTTTTGTATTGGGTCATGCACTTTCAAGCTACAGAGTGGTAGCTTTTTCATCTGCGGTCGCTGAGTCACAACCATTCTCCAAGCAGAATTTAAGGTACGTGTGGTGTCGAGGGTCCATCGAAGGGACAGATGGTGCAAGATGGGTGAAGGTCAAAACTAGTTGAAAGTGCGCAGCAGCACTCACTGTTGTGTCAGGAACAGTGGTGCCATGTTTACACTTGCCGTCACAGGCGAAAAGGGGAGTGGGGGGGG
This sequence comes from Amblyomma maculatum, assembly GCF_055883805.1. NCBI lineage: Eukaryota > Metazoa > Arthropoda > Arachnida > Ixodida > Ixodidae > Amblyomma > Amblyomma maculatum. Next base: position 213,927,857 of record NC_139344.1, read on the forward strand.
GGGGGGGGGGAAGGACAGACAGGCGGAAATGTTTATGCGTGAACATTACCAAGTGCAAGCTGCCGTGGTCAAGTGTAAAATATATAATGTTCATTCATTCATTTTATGGTTAAGGAGACATGAAGCAGTAGTCTACTGCTTTTGAGTACTGCAGTTACTTTATTTATATTTGCAGTCTTCTGAAAGTGAAGCTTCTAGTACAGCACTTGGCAAATATTATTTAAAATATAAGATTGTTGGGACTGTGGTTGTTTCAAGTACCAATGAAGACAGACAGGCCATATATATCTCCTGCTTACTAACATCTTGAAAATAAACTGGCATCCGATGTACAGACCAAACGGCTAGCCAATTGTACTGAAATGAATATAGAACCTTGCTACAGCAAACACGGTTACATTTAAGGAAAACTCAAGTCCCAGTTTGTCTTCCGTAGATGACTAATTTTTTTCACTTTTATAGTAAAGACATTTTTGACAAAAATTTTTATAGTAAAGTGCGTCTGGCCGCGCCGACATACTTCCCATGGATTAAATGACATCGCCGCACGCCCGATATACCTATAAAATCGCAAAAGCAGTTTTTTAAAATGGCTTTACCACTAGGCTTAGCAGCTCTGATCAGAAGCTAACTTTACATAGGCCTTGGTGTTGTGAGGGAAAGCATGTGAGGGAAAGGATGTGCAGGAAAAAAACAAAAGTAGAGCTGGAAACAAACGTGAAAAGAAATGGCGCGGTTCATTCAGATAATAAAAGGGCAGCGAGAAGTATGGAAGGAATAAAACGGCCAACCATTCGCAACAATTAATGTGCAGCCTGAAGCGCGAGGCTAGCGGCGGCAAGAAGTGCATGGGGACACAGCATTTGCTCCTTTGCTGCACTACACATTTCTCGTTTATTGCCTCTTCGATGACACAGCGGAAAGTGATGCTGTACATCTTCTTGCAAGGCTTTGGTTTACACATGACATCAAACTCATCTGTATAAATTTGATCGTTGCATACATGTTAAGAACTCAAGGTATATATACTTTCAGGCTGTAAACAAAAAATCTTATAACTGAAAAAAAGAAAGAAAATTGCACAGAGAGATGATATGAAAGAGATATGGAAGGTATAGAGAGTTTTTATAAAGCAGCAAAGCGTATATTTGTAGTTTAATAGCTGGTGAAAATCGTAACTGCTTACATGGTTTATGGAGGAATTCCCAGTTGGTTCCCAAATTCAGTTCCTAATGAGTTCCCATTGGAACCAATGGGAACTTAGTTGAAACTAAATGGGAACCAACTGGCACCAGCTGGGAATTGTTCCATAAACCAGTAAGACCAGTTATGATTTTCACCAGTATCTGCATGGGATATTATCACAATTACCCTAGCTGATATAGTAATTTGCTGATCCAAGTGACTTTACTATAAAGGGGTTTTACTAGTACTTATTCAACCTGAATCAACGCTTTCAGGGCCTGCATTATACGAGCTCAGTCAAAAAAGACCAATTGAATATTTTCAACTGCAATCATTTAATTTTCCAACTGGAACCAACGGTGTTTTGGGACACTTAACCCATTGCAGTCAATGGGTGAGACCAATTGCACTCAGTGGGTTCAATGGGATGTGCCAATGGTATATACTATGGGTCACACTCATTATACATTGTGTCCAATGAAACATACCAAATGGGACAAAAGGAAGACTAACTGACAATTTGCATGGAAACTGGTAATTACATGCTTGATGAAAATCAAGGAGTACAGGCAAGCATACGTCTCGCATAAGAAACAATACTGTACAGTTTCACAGATGCATATAACACAAGATTCCATACACACAACAAACATACTTCTTCCTACTCTCAGGCTGGGGTCAGTCTTGCCATTCGAGTGCCGTTATTTTATTTAATTTTGTAGGCGCAGCGATAGTAAGAGGAAGAATTTTGTTTTACAGGTTAAGCTACTGATAGTCATATATCCAAACCAACTCGTCCAGTTTTCTGTCTTCCAGAAGTTTACTGCTGATTGTTGTTATTTTGAATATTGTGTTTGTTTTCTTTGTGAAATATGGAAATGTTCCCATGGATACACCCAGTGCATTTGGCCAGACCAATTGGTCTCAGATGGTAATTGTCTCACTGTATGCAATGGGTTTGACAAAGTGGGCTAACCAGATGGCAAATATTCATCTAACCGAGTAATCATTTGGAACATATATGAACTGATTCATACTATAGTTATGCACAGATGGCACTCTATAGACTACTTTGCACATGTAGTTTCAGGATCCAATTGACCTATCAAATTGGAACCAACTGGAATGATATTTTCAAATCGAATCAACTGTTCCGAATAGACTTTCCAATAGGTTCTATATGGAATATGAATTCTAACTGGAACCCATTGAACCCAATTGGGCTGCCCACTTGGAAGAAAAATTCCAATTGGAAAAAAATTGAGTGTGTCAGTACCGATTGACATTCCAGTTGGTTTCAATGTTTTTTTTTTTCTGGGGCCACTTTAACTCCCTCTTTGCCATCGTACAGATGAATCGTAGGTGTATTATACTTTTTTGGGGTACACTAGCTTCGACGATGACATTTGTTAGCACTACATGTTGACAGAATTTACCAGACAGAATTTTCAACCTCTAGTTGCTTATTTAATCTGGCAGTTTTCTAAATGACATGAAATGAGGAAAAGTTTTGGTCATATATAAAAGACGAAAGAATATTTTCCAAGGGCCTTCAAAAGGTTATTCTAAGCCACCTCGACATAGAAGCACAATATTTTATCAAAATCTAGGCATGGCTTTTGAAAGGACAGGTTGATCCGCCCTTCTATGGTTAAAACATTAAAGGGGTCATGCAATGCCTAAAACGGGGTAAAGCAAATCGGTCGAGAGATAGGTACTCCCTCAAGGCCCCAATATAGTCCGACGTTTTTGACGCGACTGGCAGAGCCGGCGACGTCGGCTACGGTACGTCGGCTACGACGGGCGCGTCGAAAAACTGCCGCTTCTACAGTCCGGCGCGGCTGGCGTGCAGGGCGCCGCGGCGCGCATGTCTCGAGGTTTGGTACGTTTTCGGTGTGAATTTTCGAGCAGACGACAGGGCACCTGCAGGGAGGAACTGGCTGCCTATCAAGGCACTAATTACTGTTGTGATCAAGGCAATGATGCGATGTGTTTACTGCGAATGTTCAAATGGCATAAAGCATGTACAGCCAGCCGTGGAGACGTCCAGCCCAGCAACGGTCTGAGCCCGCGTCGACGACGGCTACAGACGGAACGATGATTGTGTACGTGCGTGTTTTACTGAAAACTAATCATAATTTAAGTATCTGTACGATTACAGAAGAGTTATAGATTACACAGTAATGAGGATCACTTTCTCAGCCGGCCGCAGTTCCTGTAGAATTGCATAAATTTCGCGAATTCCCTGGTTGTTGAGCCGCTGACGTTCCGTGTGGCCAAATCGAGTACGGCCTTCAATTCCGGCGTGTACAGGTAGAGCCCCTAGAAGTATTTGCTAGTCTGCCGTCCGAGCGGGGTTCCCTATGGAACCGGTTGGCCGCTTCCCGAATGAAAGCGCAGGGGGCGCTGTACGCATTCGGAGCGTGGTCGCGTTGTGTACGTGATGCTGTGGCGGTTGTACCGTACTGCGAATGTGCGCCGCGCTGATCCGTGGGTGCCGTGACAAGGCTCGTGCACCACTTGCACTTTTTTTCGCTCGCGAGCCGGATGCGCGCAAATTAGCTAGCATGTGTGCAAGTGTGCCTTTTTTATGGATATGTGATCGCGTCATGTCCAGAAAACCGGGTAAGCGTGATAGCACTTATACGTGTTTCTTGCCCGGGTGCAAGACCGGGTAGCGCTCGTGCAAGGTGAAATGTTCTCTCTTCAGGACGCCGAAAGACGCAGGGAAGAGGCAAGAGTGGGAGCGCAACATCAAGCGCGGCGGCAAAGGCAATAACATTGTTTATTGTCTCAGCTAGGGCATAAAGGAATATGCAAAAAGAAAATTAAAAGGCGTAATAAATGAAAGAAAATAGGTTGGCTGTGTTCTAATAAAATTGAAGAGAGAACGATGATAAGGCCCTTGCGTGCAAGCAATGTACGAAGATGGGTTGCTCGGTGAAAGGCCCACTGCCGTCAGGTGCCGATATTGTCGGCTTCAGTGGCGGGCAAACCCACAAGTGGTGAATATCTTCCTCATTATTTTGTGAGTTGCAGACAGGAAATCCTGGACGTTGATATAAATATCGGTATATATAAATATCGGATGATGCGGATCGGGGTTGCCCTCACATTACTGTAACACGAATAAGCTAGTGTCGACGTTTGTGAGCGACACTTCAAACCCTGCTTTATTGAGCGAAGTTTTAATACCTAAAGGTAATTGCGATTCCCCGGGATGTTACGCAACTCACGAAGGATGCCATCTCAACGCTGTTTCCTGACACTCCAAAATACTTGTTGAAACCCCTGCCTCTCAAGAGAGAGGAGCGCAACTTGTACGAGCAAAAACAGTCAGCAGGGAGACCTGTGGAGAAAGAAAAAAAGTGCACTGATCCTGAAGCATCTGGAGCCAGTTGAAGAATACAGCGATGGTGGATCGTGTGACGTGAGCCTGCTCCAGGAATGCAGAAAGCTGCATGCCACCGCCACTGGGGACAAATGTCGATCTTTCTGATGTTGAACAATGAAAATTCGCATAGTGCCACTCAAGCGAGGACGAATCTCCGGAGGCAATTGCCATCGGCGAGTTCTGTTCCATCGCAGTGGTGAAGCTGCCATGAATGCTGCTGTGTGCATTCGAGGAAACAAAGTCAAGGAGATAGCTGTAAAGTCGACATAGAAAAGGTAATTAATCTTATTCAGGACATTGCGAAACTCAGCTTGTGTCCTGGCAGCGGATTGAAGCCTATTACCAAGACATTTCCCACCTACAATGGGCGTTGCTTAATTTGCGACGAACTGCACCATTATTTCTGATGCAACATGCATATAGCCTGAAAATACTTGCGAAAGTTAACTCAGAACACCCTGTCAAGAAGAAGAAAAAATTAAGAAACAGACTTCTATGTCTCGAGCAGTTTGTCGTACGAAGGACAAGGTGGCAAAGCTGCTAAAAGCTCTCGGTGAAATGAAAAATGAAAATGAACACCTTCAAGGACAGAGTTTGAAAGAAGTGTTAGTGCCCTTCCTCTCAACTAACAACTGGCTGTTAAAATATGTTTTAGAGGTTGCAAAACGGAAGTCAACAAAAGTGATGGCATATTCTGATGAGTGGCTACTAGGCTTCCTAAGTACCAAAGAATGCCTATCAGCAGTTTGCCTGAAGCGCGGTGCGATTTGAAGGGCTCGGGTTCCCATCTTGCGTGCTTTAATTGTGCATGCATCCGAAAGTTTCTAGTTCTACATACGTGTTATAACTTAGCTAAACGTCCGAAGAAGTTAAGATGAAACTATAGCGTGAATGAAAACGCCGGCGACAGCGCTCTGTTGCTCGCACACATGGTCCTTGGAGCCTAGAATGTGCGTCTAGTATAGTTCTCCATGCAAGCGTAATTGTTTGCACAAAATCCTCAGACGTCTTCATTACAATACGGCACGGCGGTAGCTTCAGCAGGATAATAGGGTATAAAAAGCAGCTTCGTTTTTACATCGGCTCAGGGGCATGCGCGCAAAACTTCGCTCACGAAAAAAAAAAAAAGTCGCATCCGTGGTTATGCCAACAACTCGGCTGCGAATTCAATATTACGACTAAACTGAAATCAAAGACTAAAGAGGGGCATCGCATGTGCAAGGCACCTGACAATGAGCATGCAGCGAATGCATTTCGAAGCGCACGGGCGCGCGCGTCGTCTGCTCCGTCAGCAGTGGCGCACTCCGGTTCACCGCAGCGCCACCGCGGCGATCATTCAGCGGCAGCCCCCGCCGCGGCCGGCGGACGACAGACTAGCAATATTTCTAGGGACCCTACCGATGGGCAAAACAGTCGCCTGAATGCATGCGATCGCATAGAGATTCGCTGCGCGAGCAACAAAACTCTTCATTGCGGGCATTGGGACTTTTGCCTCGACCCTGAATCGTAATGCCTACTAGCTGCTGTGCAGTGGGATGCACCAACCGCGCCAAGAAAAGCTCTGTTATACGCTTTTTTTGTTTCCACGGGACGAAAATCTCCTGAAAGTGTGTGTGCACGCACTACGCCGAGATAAATGGAAGCCAACACCTACAGACCGGATCTGCGGAACTTGCCCATGCTGAATTGTTTTAGAGTTCAGCTAGTTTATCATTCACTGGACTTATTACACTGTTTGGTGATTTACATAAAACTGTTTGACTTCAGGTTGTTTTGTATCCATAGAATTAGGGGCTTTGAGAAGGCAAGCCGTAACTCATTCTTAAGCTTCTTCGTTAACATTTGTTCATGTTTCCTCAAAAAGAGTGCTTAGCTCAACCTCTGTTGGGCTCATATAAGCTCATCTCAATGGCAAGTAACAACTAGTAAGGTATGTTGTCAGAGAGTTTAAGCTAAAACTGAGGTAATGAAGATCAAGTAGTCAGAGGGCATAAAAAATGTTACGTACACTTTCCCGGAACTTGTTGTTCCACTCACAAAGCTGTGAAGTACGTAGTAGACCGAGTGAGTCCAGATGAAACAAGCATTTTCACCTTGAAGAATAAATAAGCCACATGCGTGCAAGTTTCTCCTAACCTACTACTGTTAAATGTGAAGCATTACAAGAGCGCACACACTATGAAACTTGTAGATTACCAATCGAGCTATTACAGCACTCCAGAACCTCTAGAAAACGTTCAGCGTGCACAGGGACGGTAGAGGGTAATAAACATTTTAATTGTAGCAAACTGGTAGCATATGTACGACTTACAAGTGTAAAGGCTAGACTTGCAAGCGTAAAGGCTAGATAGGCAGGGTCTGAAGTGCTCAGGCGGCATATGGGTTGTGAGGCACGTCGCATAGCATGGACCCGGAGCATTTTAGCCACCTAAGGCCTGACACTGCACGACACAAGAGCACACTTTAAACTTTGGCGCCATCGATAAGTGGCCGCCGCTGCAACGGCGGCCGGGATCGAACCAGCGACGTCGAAAACCGTATAACACGATCAAAACATGCGAGATCCTATGCTCTGCATATCGCAGGCTGATTTCATGCGTCAATGATATATTCTGGTGGGACGATTTGCATGTAATGCATTTCCAATCTGCCGCATGCATTCATATTCCTGCCTACCAAAGTAACCTGTTAAAACGCTATTGCTCGACGTCACACCGAACACAGCTTACCCGGCCATGCATGTGCAGTGGGCTGCCTGTACGGTTCCTTCCTCATGCAAAAGCAAGCTTCATATAGTTCGCCGGTGGTCCTCTGCGACGGCACCGCTTTAGTTTTTAAAAAGCAGGACTTTATGCCAGCGTCGGCAATGAAAACTTGGCGCACATGCCCTTCCGCTGCAAGAACGTAAGCCTTCAACGAGCGATAGGACTTCAAGCTATCCGTGGTGTAGCTACGGCTGGGCGTCTGAACAAGGTACACGCATATGTCACTAAAACGAACATCTGACCACAATTTGGGGTCATTTTTCTAGTCCTTCAAAACGAAGGGGTCGGGGTATTAGTCCCCGTCAACGACTAACTTTTCAACATACCGCCGGCGAGCGATTTCAGGCAATAACATCGCGTACTCGGACAGCTCCATCGGTTTGGAACACACAGGAACGCATTGGAGGCTAGTGGAGACAAGAAATGGGCCTTGGTCGAGACCACGGTGTAAGAAATAATCGAGACACAAGCGCGCTGCATTCAGAGCGCTGCATCGCCGCTGCATCGGAGAGCGCTGCAGTCGCCGCACGTGCGTTCCCTGACGTCACGTTGTTTACTCGAGGGGGAGGTATATTATAACGCGCGAAAGCACGTGCCCTCGAATCCGAGTACTCGGGTTTCAATCCGCTCAGATTCTTCTTTTTATAGTGTGAAAGCACTGCAAGGCTGCATCACTCTCTCGGTTGGCTGGAGAACCTGAAAGACCCGCCCGTTGGAGCCGCTTTACCAGACAGTAGTTTGAATTATCCGCTCGAGGCCACGTGACCTCACGAAACAGCTTAGCCAATCAGAGTGACGGCACAGACAAGATCGGACGAGATTCTTGGTCGGTGGCGGTGAACGTATGAATGTTTTCGCACTAAAAGCACTAACCCGAAGGCTGCCAACCCAAGCTGTGATTGGTCAGCAGCTGCATAGCAATGCGCGTTATTATGTTTAGCGATTTGTTAACAGCTGCGTAACAACGCGCTGCCTAGGCGCCGGCAAGTCCCGTAGTATGGCACTGCAGCCGTGAAGGCAATGAATAAAAAAATATATTGCGACAAATGTGTGTCTCATTCAAGTCAACTACACGAAGGTAGGCGACATCAGATCAAAACCTCTGCAACACCGCTTTCTTCACGATATTAGAAGTTTAACGAAATTTCTCTGAATTTTTGTTTTCTCAATTTAAAAGCCCGCGGCATTCGTATCAAACAGTGAAGCGTAGGTTGTGCGCTTTATTCTTCTGAGCCAAACACAATATTCATTCAAGTCGAAACGCACATTACATGCTGGCACCCGCTGCCTTTCAAGAGATACAAAACGTAGTTGGCGATCTTATTTTCTGATTCTAGCATTCAACTCCAAAACCGTATTTTAATGTGCAGCCTTGAAATGTTGTCTAGGTTGCACTTTTTTTTTTTTTTCACAGTGCCCTATTTTTAACGATTGCGGCATTTTTCGAATCAGATGTAAAGAACTGCATGCAAATTAGGCTTAACCTATGCAATCAGTTGCCGAAAATTTGACAATGGGCTGATCAAGTTTGTCGGTTTCATTTGCAATAAAATTCGCTTACTAGTCAAGGACTATTCATTGTTTTCTTTCCGTCGCCGTTTTCTGTCTGTGCCTGTGTTAGTAAAAGTAAACCGCTGCATGTTCATCTTTTCTTTGCCGTTTTTTTTTTTTAAACTCTGGCTGCACTGTTTGGGAATAATGTTTAGAATCCGGAAAGTTCTAAATGGGCCCATTTTTCGTGCGTGTGCGTTTTGTTTCCGCGCGCTCACAAGCATGTGTTGAAACAAACGCACACAAGAAGGCCAGGAATTCCAATACCTTCGCGCCGGCACGTTTCGCGTTGTTCGCGAACACCAAGACCCTAATAAGTTCCTAATTTTTCCTGCTTGAGTTCAGATGTGCCGAAATCAAATATTTTCGAGCTGTACGGATACTAAGTGTGCACAAACACGCACAAAAGAATAAAATCTTTCTGGTGTCACATTTTGGCAACGTTTTAATTTGAGCTTTTTTTTTTTTTGCTCCTTCCTCTCTTTTCTCCGGTAAAAAAAAAAAAAAAAAACGATAAAGCAGCTACATGAAGCGAAATGTTCCAAGAAAAGGTATCTGTACGGTGCCAGAGAATCATTCTTGGTTTCTGATGTCCCTTCTCGATGATGAGATTTCGCGATTGCTGCTTATTTTAGTTGTTTCGTGGTTAGGCCCGTAATATGTAGCTGAAAGCTGAAACTTTTATTTTTGGCTCTATTTGATTCCTTTTTTTTTTTGTTCATACTCGATTTATTCATGTAGCGACGGCTCGAAATCAGTTATTACTACAAAAAGAGAGAGAGGCGAGGCTTTTATATCTACGGACGATTTCTGTCTTTCTTCTTTTTTTTTTTTTGTTTAATGTCGAATCACAGCCTTTGCATGCTAAACAGCCTTTGTACATTTCCTTAGTGTCTTCTTGCATAGAAATGCAGTCGAATATATGGCTTATTTTGTGATTTATTTGATCCGCGCGCATTACTCACGATGGCCTTTTCTGGGAGAACGGCATTTACTTCGAAGTAGCAGGGGGAGCTTAAGGTATAGAATTTCATCTCTGGATTCTGCTAGGGACTTAGCCTTTTCAGGGAGATTTTTTATTTTTAATCATTTCCTACACCAGCTCGTCGAGATGGTAATGGGTGGAATGTAGTGACCTCATTTTAATACTCTGGGGCTTGCAAGAAAAGACGCATTGGGCGGAACCTTTTTATCGACAATAACGTTTCTGTTTTTGGTTTCGTTTGCTGTGTATTGTATAAGTTGGAATATTTCTATAAATAAATACGGTAAGGTATGCGGCTTCAAGCCTTTTAACAAAGCGTGATGGGAATTTACCAGAAAAATGAGGCAGATTGCATACTAATGAGAACAAATGAAAACTTATGATTTGCTAATATCCGCGCACAATTTCTATTTTTACAAATACGCTTTTACTCCATCTAGGGGTGGGACGTTAATAATTTCCGTTGCATCATTCACATATTGTCATATCTGTGTTAGGTCAGCATTGCTTGTGAATCTGTTATATATTAGGTTTCTATTACGTTTATGCGCCGTTGTTCATTTGCAGAGTTCCCGAAACGCGAAACCTACTTATTAGCCATGTTTAATTAATTTTTAGCAAGTGCAAGAATGTCGCAGGATATCTAAGCCGCAAATATCCTGAGATATTACGTATCAGGATGTAGAACTAAATTACAGTGGTACAGATTATACTGGAACCCAAAGCTAGTTAAAAGGAAAGCATTGGAGAAAGAAATTTCAGCATCGATATTCATAATATAGGCCTCAGTGAAAAGAAAAAAAAAAGCAGATTACTTTATGATCTGACTAAAGGTATCGGGCACATGAAAGCACTTGTTTTGTGCAACTGACAGAAAGTCAAATATGCGGCATTCAAAACGAAGCTTTCACATCGAATCAGTTCGTTCATGACTTTAAATAGTAATGCAATAATAATAATAAAAAATAACATTTTTGCATTCACAGGTAACGTATGTTGCTTTTTCTAAGTTTAGAGCGTAATGCTAAGTTTAGGCCTTAATTTTAATATTTAGCCTATTCTGAATAAAAAACAACGATCAAGCGATGAGCGCTGGGTGTGTATAAGGAGCGGGAAGCGTATCTAGGCTACGTCGCAGAAAATGAGCGGTCGCCGTGAACGGTTGTTTGAGTCTCTTGTTTCGAATGATGAAGCCAACTTGCGTATGTTATTGGTAATACTAGACTCCTATAGCGGGCCTTCCCGGTTCTACTGTAGTGCACGACCATGTGCAACGGAGAAGATAGTGTAGATTTACTCGTCAATGTCGCGCGTTCTAGCCGTAATACTTTGTGCGCGCGTGTTCAGGGCGCTCCACTTTGGGATGAGTTACCCGCGAGTGGGTGACAGCGCTCGTCCGCTCGTACCGGCCGCGCATCAAAGCATAAAAGCATAGTGGTAGTCGACGTAGATTAAGTAACGCCTTTAGGTGTTTCTGCGCCGCTTTGCTTCCGACGTGCTGCCGTGTAGAACTCACGATCTGAGTTAAATCTGGCGGCCATGCCTCTAGACCACACATTATATGTGCTTCATGGAGATGGTCTTCTTAGAACTAATACTGTTATTGGTGATGTACTGGATACGAATCAAACTTTGTACCATAGTTCGGCAAGCACAAATCGGGGTTAATGAAGCAGTTTGACGGGGCCTGAACGTCCTGCACGAGAACATCATTTTGAAATACACGATCTCTGCAACTATTGGATTGCCCTTCTTATCGGTTTTTTGCTGACATTTTTTTTTCTTCTGCACATACTCCTCTGCGCGTACACATGTTTCTGTTTCTTAGCAATGACATCAACCTCCGTTGATTCCTACTACCGTTGTAGTATTGACCGTTGTTCCCGTCGTCGCACGCGAATGTACTCTTCGTCAGAAAACAGGATGGGTCATCAGTAGCATGCAGTACTGTGGAAGCTAGGAGCCCTGTTAAGCGTCAATCCCGAGGGATCGTTAAGCAGTTAAGCGTGCTACTCCGCGCCGCGTTTTCTGCACGCCGTCTGGTCATGGCGTATGCAGATGTGGCTTTAAAGGAGTTTATATAGATTCTGTATGTGTACCAAACCTTAAGAAAACATTCGTAAGTTTCAGAAAAGGCTTCTGAGTAACGCTGCTTGTCACGTCCGCGCTTTAAATTCATCGTGCGCAAACGAATCCGCGGCAATTTAACGCTCATGAATGTTGCTGTAGGTGAGACGAGGCCAAATGAACGTCGGATGCACCATATCTGACCAATGATTAAGCCACAAAACCCAGTAACAACGACAAGTTGACTGCGAAGAAAGACGGCCTGCTTCAAAGAGCGCCGCCATGTTGAAAACGTAATTTCAGCACGGAAAGGTTGCGAACGCTAAACTCGAGAAGTAGTATACGTTAATCTAGTATGCGTTAATGATCGATCAGAAATAGTGTGTCCTGAACGCGAGTAATTGTCCAGCCTTTCCTCTCCTCTCTGCACCACGCAGTATGTTTTGCTCACAACACCTTAAACACGTGTTCGAGGTAAGCAGGTTCTCCGTGACGCAGCTGTGTTCTTCCTCCTCTCCCCCGTCCACACTCAGAAATATCAAAGGTGAAACCGGTTTCAGACATCGGGTTTTGGCGAGAATGCTTGTAGTAGTGCTGCAGAACGAAAAAGGGAGGAGGGTTTAGATATGTAAGTTCGGGTATGCTAATGAATTACCAAGGAAGTTCTAAGCTGAATCCAACTAGGCTTACTTATTTCAGTCACTGGAGAAATGTTGAGTCCATCGTAGTGGCTAGCTGGTTATAGCATTAAGACACTAGGTATACACTGGGTAGATTTAATACCTAGGTAGACACTAGGTCCTCGGTATCAAACCTAGGCCCCGGCGACCGTGCTCCGATGGCATCTAGATCTCAAAATGACCGTGGGCTGGAGGATGCCGGCTCACGGTAAATAGCCCCTAGGTGGTCAAAATTTTCACGGAACCCTTCATTACAGCAGCCTTCATTCTTTTTTTTTTTTTTTTTTCCCGTGCTCTACCCCTGTCTTCCCTTTCGTGGGTTTAGCATGTCCAACGTGAGTGAGGTAGTTAGTGCGGTTGCACTATTGTCGAGGTCATTATTATCTTATATAATTGCTTTAAATTATTTCAAAGTACCACGGTCCTCTTCCATGCTACTTTGCAGGCACGCCTAATATAAGCTGCCACTTCATGTTGGGAGCTCAATAATTCCTCAGCTGATCTAATAATTGTTTCAGCAGTGATGTAAAGTTAACTTCTCTTCCGTAGCTGCTAGAACCAACTTCATGCATAGCACAAAATAATGATGTCGATAATTATATTTCTAGTTTCCCGCTTTCTTTAGAAACCAATTCGGGCATTTCTTCACACGCAGAGGGTAGCATATAGCGGAACTTCAAACATATAGGTTGCGAAAGTGACAGGAAATTGAAACGAATCACGTAGACAGGCCACGAGCGAAACGTGACTTCAGAATCCCCTAGTCTGTAATGAGTCATGGGGCAAAACAGACCCGAGTTCTATCTGGATGCGGTGTTTTTGAGATCGATATAAGCTCTAAAGGTTGATTCGGCGCCCATGGAGAAAACTTCGTGCGCATTAATTACAGTTAAGATTGTGATATATCTTAATTCTGCTGTCTCGCTCTGCCCCAGTCGCTTCGCATTTTGCCACCGTGTTCAGGGACATTTGGGGACAAACTGCGACATTATAGACCTATTAATATAATCAAATTTGACTGGGCTTGCTGCAGCTAGTCTTTTACTATTCACTGAGTACGATGCCAAGATCGATGTCAAGGTATTGACTAAGAGTGATGGCGAATTTTTTTGGTAAGTTTGTTTGTTGATACATATAAACAGTTAAAGGAAGGGGCGGTTTGAAAATTCGTGGTCCGTTTTAATTTACTCACTCTGCTGCCATCATTTAGCAGGGCGCCATGTTTGTGCTTTTCTCTTCACGGCAGAACGAGAGAGAGAAGATATCTACACAGTATGAAAGAGCACTCTACATCGAGTCCATGCTTCGACAAGTGGACTTGTCCAGACGAAGACAAGTTCCCCTTGTCCTAACGTTGGCTCGGCTTGCGAACTGAGGCTCCCCCCTCTACAATTGTTCAGTGACCTTTCACACTTTTCTCTTCATGTAACTTGTAGAACCAGTTTTGATTTCGAACAAATTTAACCTTCCTTCGTTTGATGACTGAGGTGCTCTGAAAGGCTTCGCGCTGCTGCCTTTCCGTTAGTGCCGCCGCAGGTTTTTAAACAGCGATGGCGTAGACTCGTCCGCATTTTGATCCCTTTCATTTTTGTGGCATGCATCTCCTTGAAATGCGGAGGCAAGATTAATAAATATTAAAAGAAGCTTGAGTTATATGAGCAAAAAGAGATTTACCGGGCCAGCAAATGCGTTTCAAAAGCTACACTACAAAACAAAACAAAACAAAAAAACCACGACACGGAACGGGCAGATGACAACAGCGTCCAGCAAGCGGTAGTCGTGCGCTGCCGGACACATTTCCGCGTCTCATCGAAGTAACTAACCGAAATTATAGAGTCTATAGCTCGATGCAAAAGGCGCGGTAGCTTAAAAACACAGCGTACGGTTAGGAAACATGTTTAAGGATATAGATGCCACTTGAATGCAACGCGGTATTTCGTTAGAGGGAGGAATCGTTCTTTACCTCGCACCCCGCCGCGGTGGTGCAGTGGTTAGGGCGCTCGGCTCGTGTGCCCAAAAATGCGGGATTTAATCTCGGCCGCGACGGCCGCTTTTTGATGCAGGTGAAAAGCAGTCACTCTTGTGCTGTGCGATGTAGTGCATGTTAAACAACGCTAGGTGTCGAAATTTCCGGAGCCCTCCTCTACGGCGTCGCTCATAACCTGAGTCGCTTTGGGACATTAAACTCCATTAAGCATAAATAATTATTTGCGTCTCCAATGAGACATTTACGGCCGCTTTTTACGCAGTAAACGGCCAACGAAAAAATACGCACCAGAACCTGCTGCTTCACACAGCAAGCTTTTGATCTGGTGGATGAGGTGGAGGTCAGGATGTCCACGTCTTGCGCTCATGCGTCAAGTTGGAAGCGGCTCAGAGCACAAAACCCTTTCGAAACCGTCTGTGTCGTCGCTATGTGCTTCACAGCGACAGCTGCTGTTGTTTCAACTCTCGCGATCGTGGCCTCCTCGTCGCCCTGAGCAGAAATGAGTTGAAAGGAAGAGGTAGAAGTGGCGAGAGAAGGAGCGCCGAGGGGAGGAAAAAAAAAGCGATCTGAGTGGGAGAGATGCAGAGGGGGAAATGCGTATCAAGGAAGAAGGGCGCGAAATTAACTACGAGAAGAGACGCAGTCGCGCACTTATTCTCAGTGGTCGACTCATAAGCTGCCCTGTAAGGGAAGGCGAGACACTGCGAGACCGCACGTCCCTTTCTCCCTTCCTCCTTCCATAATCAAGTCGAAAAACAGGCAGTGTACCACCTGCCTTCATTGCTTAGACCTGCAATCTCAGAGTATTAAGGCGCTTGGGACACAGAATAAGTTGTTTGTAATTGGTGAGCAGACAAGTTGTAGTTTGAAAAACACACAAAACAAATTATAATACACTAGGGGATAACAACATGCTTTGATCATTTCATACAATGGTTTCATAACAACATTTAGTTTCAGAGTCTTGTCTTAGCATTATTTTGTATTTTCTCAACCTTGCATTTTTGTATTTGTACTTTCCATTCTTTACAATTTGTATTTTCCATTTGCACGTTGTAATAATTTTACTTTTGGTGCATTCGCACTTAGAACAGGGTTTATGCTCCTCCTATTTTTGCCAACTGTAAGAGCCTGCAGTTCTTCTAAATAAATAACATAACAATAAGGGGAGCACTTAAGCCTTTACGAGCACGATGCGATACCGTTAATGGCTCCAGCCTGCGGCTGCCCTTGCGGTTCCTTGTTCGCGCATGCATGTAGCATCTGTTCGCTTATCCACCAATCCCTTAAATTGTGCCTCCAATATCTCACACATTGTTATCAGTATGCGGTAGCAAGCTACAACTTTATTCGGCTAACATTCGAAATTAACCATCCGACATAGACATAAAGCACCCCTTTAACCACGCCGCAACAAACTTGGCTACATGACCTTGGAGCCACGTGCCTGACTCGGCATCCCCGTGCCCCAGAAGGCTAATTCCTGTTCCACCTTCCCACCTCAAATAGGCAACCCGAGTTGGCAGCTCCTCCAAACTTAGTGACAGCACTCAGTATCGTTACGTCTCACAGCCCATCGACAATCAGTGGCTCTGTAATGTCACGTGTCAACTACCTGCTGCCCGCGGCATGCTCGTGGGTTTTCGTTCACTACGCTGACACCGCCGACGCAAACAAAGCCGGATTTTCAGGAGGATGGGGCCTTAAACTTTCTCGCTTTAAAACGTCCTCGTTCAGCGCAAAACAAGCGACGCGAGCACCCGCCTACGTGCGAAAGACCCTACGTTGGGCAAACGCTGTGTTCATGAGCACATGTGTAAGCACGATCTCTCATTATATCAAGAAAAAAAAAAACAATTTTTCCGGCCGCCCTCAAGCCTACTCGAAGAAGAATCTCGCAGCCTGCGAGCCTCGCCTGTCCTACTGTAAAGTGCTACAGCAGTGCCGTTATAGAGCAGCATGTGCATTTGTACAAGCCATCTGTATCCAGAGATGTGATGTGTGCATCAGTGACACACCAGTGCTAGTAACGCAGCAGTAGAATGTTTTTTTCTTAGTTTCTGTCTATTAACACGTTAATGTTCGGGGTTCGGGGTTCGTTCGGCTGTGCATGGTCAAGATGCAGGTATATAAAAGCCCTTCTTCAAATAAGACGACGATACGGAATTGGTCTTGTCACTTCACTTCGTCCGGGTTCGTACTTTGCGCTCCTAGATCTTTCCCGAATGGTATATGTTGTAGTGAAATAATGTTCTATGCACATGAAATATTACAAAGTCTTTAGAAAGTAAATATAAAATCTAGTTCAAAAGAAGACAGGTATCGAAAACATAAGTTCTAAATCTCCTAGAGATGGAATCATGAATTTGTTAGGAAGCAATGTCCATCTCGAAACAAGTCGCTCTTAGGCAACAATAAGCTCTAGAAAGGAGAAAAGGCGGAGCACACGGCCAAGAGGGAGTGCCACTCCAGCTGTAGGTTTGTCTGTGCATGCACCTCCCTGGTATAAGCTATAATTTGACTTATATGGAATTTCGTTGGTGCAAAAGATTCACAATGCTTGCCCCATCATGAGAGTTTTCTATAGGGTATGCAGTCTAGTAACAAAAGACACGTCTACGTGTTCATCATCAGGTCGCATAGCAGTAATGTAACGCACAGTGTGAAGTCAAATTAATTCGTTTTTTTTTTCTGTGCCCGCTGTAGAATATTTCAGGCGAATACTCCATCTTTGCAACTGATGAAGAAATGTTCAATGGTATTTGGAACATCACATAGACGGGATTTGACCGAAGAAAAATAATGCCGCTTTCCTTAATTCCGCCATGGACGGGTGACTTTTACGTGCGTAGCTTATACACGGCGTATCATAATACTTCACTCACGGCTTTGAGCACAATGGTAGACTGCAGCTTTGTGAAACAAGGTTTTAATTGTCTGCCATAATATGACGCTCCTCAGACCACTTTTTATATTCTGCTTAATTAGGCAACTACGACAAAATATTCAATGCAATTTATATTCACTTTACGCCCAAGCTATTTTCGTTAAGTTCTCGAGGGGGTTCAGAAACGACCGACCCAGCTTTTGGTGACAACATAGTTGCCTCTTGCATGGCCATTTTTTCCCGGCATTGAAAGAAATCCTGGAGAAATAAAAATAAAGAGAAACCACAAGATTATATCCATACGTGACTATGTTGCAGTGCTCCAAGCCGTGCTTTGAACGAGCGAAACATGCGTGCTAACCATGTCTAATTGAGCAGTCACCGCCATACTTTGACGGGCGGCACAGTGTTTCGATTAAAAAAAAAAAAAAAAGAAGATGACGGCTGTTTTTAACAAAATGCTTTCACTGTTCTTTCTTCCTTTTTTGTTTTTCTGTGCGAGATGGACCATAAAATATTCATTTTTATTGACTTCCGATGGGCTGCCGATCACCCATCGTCTATCACGACGCGCACTACTTTAGCAATTTCTGTATGTCCCAGACGAATGTCTGACTCACTTTGCGAAGGTGAGCGCGGATGCTTCATTCGCTCGAAATGCGCTTAGTGGCGCTAAACTGCACTGGCGCAAAATGACAATTGCAATGTTCGTTATTTTTCGCATCCTTTCTTTAAAGGGTGACACCAATTTTGGAACAAAAACTGTTCATTGCATCTTATTTCTGATGTGCCAAGCAACTAAACCTCAAAGTTTCAGCTGCATCGGAGCTGCAGATATTTTTAAAACAAGCATTTTAGTTTCTACGTGGACAGCTTGCTGATCTAGCAATCGGCGCAGCCGATGACGACATAGGCAGCCGCCGCGTCGTCGGCTCAATGTTCTTTGCACGAGCAGCGTCAACCGCGTTTACGCGAAGCCGCGGTAATGTCAGCCAAACAGCAGCCATGCCGCTTACAGAGGTTACCGCGAACTGAGCTTTGCGTCGATCTCTGTTAGCGCTTTTAACCTAGGGTAGCGGCATCTGTGGGCGGTATTCAGGCGCGCGTCGACGTTCGAGTATGAAATGCGCACGACCGCAGAAGAAGCGCCTGAGCTGATACGTGTCCGCTTAGAGCTCTGTGTTTTTATCTTGTTTCGCCTATTAACTGTCGTTTTGTGTGGGTAGGACAGTGCCCTCCGTAAGAACGAATGACGAAGACGCCCCTGTGGAGCGATTTCCGACTCGGTGGGCCCTTTCTCAAGTAAGAAAGTCCAACCGGATCCCTCAGGCGCAGGCTAGGCTTAGCTCGGCGTTGCCGAGCGAGGCTGGGCTACGCGCCTGCATGGATTCTGCTCCGCCGACGACAGGTGTGCGGATTTCCGCTGTGTTACAACCTGGCGCAACATCCACGTCCACGCAATCATCAACGCTTACATGCCCCCAGTCTGCTTCGTCTTCGGATGGAACGACTTCGGCTTGTCCCATGGATTGCACCGCCGCCTCGGTGCCTGTAACCCTCCCTCAAGGAACTGTGCCCGTCGCACCGATTCAGTCTTCCCTTCCAAGGCCAACTACAGCGTGTCAGCCCCTGACACCACCACAGATGCCGCCAGTGAGTCGAGCCTCGCTTCCACTTGCTGCTAACTCGTTCCGCGTCACCATCAAGCCTACATTGCGCTTTGATATAACGACTATCCCTCCCCGGTGTGTCCAAGCCACAATTGACCAAGTTCTAGGTTCTACTAACTACTGTGGATTTGTCGTCCATCGCCCATCGAACACCATTACGGTGAACTTGCCATCCTTGGTGGACGCCCAGAAAATGTGTGCAGTTACTCAAATTCCCCTGGATGCGAATGAGCATGTCCCAGTGCAAATATATTTTGCCTCTGGCCCTGACACCCTCCGCTGCGTCGTTTATCATGTTGACAGCAGAAGTCCTTCTGAGGAGGTGCGAGCAAACATTCGCTGTTCAACTCACTCAGTGTTGCAAGCACGGCCTCTGGGGCGCAGGGGTTCATACCTACTCACTCTACAAGGCCCGCTGACTTTGCCTGAGTACCTAACCTATTATGGTGCGATTATCAAACCACAGCCCTTCCGACCTCGTCGTATATTTTGTTATCACTGCCATAAAGAAGGGCACATGCAAAATACCTGCCCTAATCCGGCAGCTGTGGCCGACATGAATGAACCAATAGCGCTTTGTGCCCTATGCAAATCGGCGGACCATGACATGCGCTCCCCCGCTTGTCCAAAGAAGAAGAGAACGAGGCCGTCGCGCAAGCCGCCTGGAAAAGAAGATATTCCTACAAGTAATCGCTTCGCTGCTCTTACATGTGAAGAAACCGACTTCCCTGCACTTCCTTTACTTGACCCACCTGCTCATCATACGTCTTCTCAGCATGGTTCATACGCACAAGCGACCCACCCTCGTGGATCAAATGGTACACCAAAACGGCCAGTGCACCAATCACATGTGGATGCCGCAGATGAAGACGCTGTTTTAGACAATGCCATTGCAGAGGCTCGCCAACGTCTAGACGAACTCACCCAGCTCCGAGAACAGCGTCGCGCTCACCCCTCTCGAAGAACTATAATACCTCGTGATAAGATTTCAAATGAATCACCTCGAATAAGCAACAATCCACAATCACGTGCAGACAACACGTTAACCCCGAATACCCCGACAGTGGATAAAATATTAGCCCTTATGGAGCAGGTGACCTCCCTCATCGTAGAAGCTCTTCGGCCTCGCAATGGATAATGCACTGTCTCTGGTGGTGCAGTGGAATTGTCGAGGCTTTGCGAATAAGGCCTCTGAAGTGAACATCCGTCTTCGCGACAAAAAGCTAAAGGCGTGGGCCTTCTTACTTCAAGAGCATAACTCACTTCCTCGCCTTTCAGGATTCTGCGCTTACCATTCACCTTCCATTCCTGATCGCCGTTGCATCACCTCTTCCCACAGCCCAGGTAAATCTGCAATTTATATTCACACTTCAGTTCCCCACACACCGATCGACCTTTCACGCTGGTGTAACACACGCCAAGAGGTGGTAGCACTCCTAGTTAAGCCTGTACGCACGCCACTTATACTAGTTTCCTTTTATGGCCGTCCTGGTTCCGCATCTCCTAATCTTGGATGGGTTCGTTTTCTGCGTTCTACCTACTCGGGTATCTCTATTCTAGTCGGTGGAGACTTCAATGGCGCACACACCTCGTGGGGTTACCCATCGGATTCTCCCAGGGGTGCACACATCCAGGGAAGCTTTTCAGATAATTCTTTTCACCTTTTAAACCACCCGCATACATCTACCCGTCCACGAGGTGGGCCTTATTCACCTGATTTGACTTGGTGGTTAGGCCCTGGTAGCCCTCGTTGGGCTGTTGAACCAGATACCTGGGGTAGTGATCACAGTCCTATCTTTATCTCTCTCACTCCTTCGCGGATACGTAAAATACGCCGTAGCGTACGAATAACATCTTGGGACTCTGTACGCGCAGACAATCGCTTATCTGATTTCACCCCATCATCAGCATTGTCTACTCTCTCTGCTGTTCTTGCGTCCCACACGATTACCACCACTGTAAATGAAGACGAGCCAAACCCGGACATCCACCTCCTGAATCTTTGGGCTCTGCGTCGCCAGGCAGATCATTATGCTGCTCGTAACCCCGATGACCCATCGGCTATCCCCGCTCTTCACCGGGCTACCGCGCGTGCGAGGCGGTATGAAAAGCGTCTAGCAAGGCAACGTTGGGCTTCATGGTGTGAGCGCCTGTCCTCCAAGCAGAGTAATCGACAACTTTGGAGAGTGTTTCACGCCATGGAGCGCTCTTCTCAAGTTTCTGATTACACAGAGAGCATTCGCCTTGCTATGAATGTAGATGAGGACACATTTGCAAAACAGGCGGCCAGACAGTTTTTTCCCCACTATGATTCCACCTCAACTTCTCCACCTTGCTTACCGGTTACCGAACCCCCCGATGAGATTACTTCTGACCTAACCATGGCAGAGCTGCTGGCCTCCATTGAACGCCTCAAATCTAACTCTGCTCCCGGCCACGACGGCATACCTAACTCCTTATTCCGCAACTTGGAAGGGACTGCTTTGCAGGCCCTGCTTGATGCATTCAATGACGTGTGGCATTCTGGTGTCATGCCGGACGAGTGGAAGCATTCTATTGTTGTTCCAATACCGAAGTCAGGTCATCCTCCAGTTTCTCTCTCGGCCCTTCGTCCAATTTCCCTGACGCCAACAATCTGCAAGCTTTACGAAAACATTCTCGCCACTCGCTTATCGTGGTGGTTGGAATCCCATGATTGTTATCCAGAATCCCAAATTGGCTTCCGCCCGCAAATAGGAACGGAGGACGGTCTTGCTACGTTGGCTGCTGACGTGCTTCACCACTCT
The DNA here is from genome assembly GCF_055883805.1 of Amblyomma maculatum. Classification (NCBI taxonomy): domain Eukaryota; kingdom Metazoa; phylum Arthropoda; class Arachnida; order Ixodida; family Ixodidae; genus Amblyomma; species Amblyomma maculatum. The sequence goes on from NC_139344.1 coordinate 213,949,814, forward strand.
CCGCACAGTCATCTTGTTAGAACTGTGATCGCTACAGATATAACAAAGGCATATGATAACATCCTTCACTCAGCCATTCTTGCCTCCCTACAAACTCTTGGTCTTCCTCACAGGTTTCTCCTCGCCATTCACACCTTTCTAACAAATAGAACATTCAGTGTGCGTGTCCATGGAAAGCCCTTTGGTCACTTCCCCTCAAACAGAGGAGTGCCTCAGGGCTCCGTTCTCGCCCCTACTTTATTTAATGTGGCCTTCATTCCACTTATTCGAGCCCTAGAGGCCATCCCTTCTATACGGGTGCTTGCGTATGCCGATGATATAACCTTATGGTGCTGCCACCCAGATACGTCTGTCCATCAGGCGGCCCTCCAGCATGCGCTGGATATATTGACATTTCGCCTCCCTCCTTTGGGCCTAACTCTTTCGCATACAAAATCCTGTTTCATTCGAATTGGAAATAAAGCTGGCTTACGGAAAGCTCCCAATATAAATTTTATGATAGATAATACCCCAATTCCTCAGGTACAAACCGTTCGCATTCTTGGTCTTCTTCTACATTCCTCTGGGACTGGCACACCGTGGCTGACAGCCATCCGTAAGACCGCTCACGCTACTTTAGGTCTCATTCGTCGCATAGCTATGCGCTCTGGCGGCGCGCGTGCTCACACGGCCCGCCAGCTTGTTCGCTCTGTACTCCAGCCACGTATAATATACCAGGCACAGTTTCAACGTCTCACCCGCAGACAGTGGGACTCCCTTGAGGCCATCAATCGTGAGGCTATGCGTGCAATAACGTACCTCCCCCGCCTAACACCCATACCAGTACTTCAGGAGTATGCCCAGCTAAATACGCTCACTGAACTCGTTGATCAGCGGACGGCAAACAGAGCTCGCAAACAGTCTTTACAATTACATCATTTAAAGACACTACCTCCATGGTCGTACTGCCAGCTCACGGACAATCGCCCCACTGCTTCCCCGTCGGTATCATCCGCACATCTGCCTGAAGGGTGCATATTATATACCGATGCATCACATACTGCAGAGCGAGGAGTTACTGCCGTGTATAGTCCCTCTCATCCGCATCTCAACACTCACGTGACATATACCGCGGATACGTGCACCCCTCTGGCACTGGAACTCCAAGCAATTTACAATGCTATACATTCCCTCCCACCAGTTCCTACATTCAATGCAGTTCATCTTTACACAGACTCTCTCACTGCCCTTAAACAGCTTAAGGCCGTTCGACGCACATTCCAAATAACACAGTCTATACATTTGCTATGTTCAAAGTACCCATGTCCTATTCGCATACACTGGATTCGCGGCCATGCTCGCGATCCCCATAACATACAAGCAGATGCTATGACGCATATAAACACATCAGCCGATCCACCACCTACCCCTCTTCCCCCAGATCCGTTCCTGTCCCACGTTTCCGATTCGCAAGTTCTGCGCCACCGAACACGCGCTCTCATTCCTCCGTGTTCGCACCCTCTCCCCCGTAGTCTTACTCGGCAGGAGGAGGTGACAGTGCGCCGGATCCGGGCAGGGGCGGCTCTGACCCCATCTGTTCGACATCGATGGCGGGAAAAAGACCTACCAGTGACTGACAGGTGCCCTCACTGTGACACTCCACCTGACGTCTGCGATGTGCGCCACTTGTTGTGGACGTGTCCATCAACAACGCACATCAGGCAACGGATAATCATGAAGGTGGGCCTGCGGTGGAATCGCGATAGTGATTATGACAAATGGACAATGGACAATCGCTATACTGCCAACCTTCTCGAATTCATAAGCACAACTGGACTGCACTCCTTCTTTTAACTTTCTATCTCCTGCATCCCATTCCCCCTTTCTCAACTTATGCCTTGTGGCAAACTCTTCGAAAAAAAAAAAAAAAAAAAAAAAAAAAAAATGCGCACGAGCTCACCCGCTCGAACATCGTACACATTGTACACTAAACTACGTCTCAAAAGCAACACGTAAAATGCGCAATGTATATAGCGCCGTCCGTCAGCGCTTTTTGTACAATCTTCGGGTACCGCTCGACAGCGCAGCAGCGTAATGTATAGGGCGCGGCGCACTATACATCGAGGCACCAAATACCCCGGCCGTCCCATTTTAGTAGCGTCGTTTACGCTGCTCGTTAACAGGCCCAAGTCTGGCTTTAGCTCAATCATGAAAGTAAACGTTATCTTATGAGTCTTACAGCCCCGGATGCCGCAAGCTTACAGCAACGGCGACCGCGAGCGCTAAGAACAACGGCGCTCTGGCTGTCTGCATCTCTCTAATCGTCGCTAGGCCTAAATTACGTACTTCACATCGAAACCACAGCGGACGGCACTTTGTAATAGATCAGCGAGGTGTTTTAGTAAATGGACCACTCGGTCATGAAACTTCTTTACTTTCAACCTCACTGTTTCGTAGTAAAGGAAATTATTATTTTCGTCGACACCTTAGAAGCGGAGCTAGCATACAGGAACACTGGCACCGCACCGGCTGTGAGCGAAAACTCCCACCGTATGGGTCGGTTTCACAAGAAGTACTAATTTTTGAAATTCCTTTTTCGAGGGCCTGCTATTACTATTACGAGAAAAACATATTTTACCATGCTTTTCTGAGGCTGGCGCAAGCGGGCGGCTTGAGCGGATGTGTACGGCTGGCGCGGCGGCAGCGGCGGTGATTACAGAAGAAGGGGGGGGGGGGGGGCAGTACGATGGAGGCAGTCGCGCCGAAGACGAATGCCTGGGCAAGAACTAAATAGCGCTTCACTGCAGTCTGTGTTTTGTTTTCAGAAACATGCTGAGCGCACACAGCAAGCACAAAACAGTACAGGTATCGTCAGCTTATCGGCGCTGGCACAGCAGCAGACGATGTGGTGACCGGTGTTGCTCTGTGACGTCACCAAGCGTTTCAACATGGCGACCGTGGTCGGTGGGAGGAGCTTCGCGGTGCCAACGTGAGCCACTTATTTTGAAATAAGGAATGCGTCTAGGGCACTCAGATTTCGTAGATAGAGTAAGAAGGTCCTGTATTATTTGCCAGATTATGAAACTAATATATTGGAAGACCGTGGCATGACCTCTTTAAGTGATGAAGAAAGAACCACATAGGAGTTATGTTGCTAAAACCAAACGGAATCGAATCTTTCCAAATGTGCCCCATACAAGTTAACGAAACGTTATTAGGCTAAAAAAAAGCGCGCCACAAATTTTGCATAGTCTCAGCTTGCGCGGGAGTTCTAAAATACTTTGAGGAACACCACTTGGAGGCAAATAATATGCCAATGATTTCAGTCAGCTGTGGCGCATCATTTTCTTTGAGCGTTGGTTCAAGTTACGTGGCTGCAGATTTGCGAAGGGATCTGCAAGAACAGAAACCAAGAGGAGGAAGAAGAGATTTGGGACTCGAAGGGCGCGCGCCATGTTGGCATATCGATAGCCGTGGACAGCTGGGAACAGCCAGGAATTAAACGCATTCAGAGGCGTCCTGTTGCCCGCCCTCCTACTTCCATAACGTGAATTATCCTGTCGAAGAGCCTTTGTACAGGATGTGTAAGTTTTGTTTTTTATTTACGAACTCTAAAAGTGTGCTCCCAAATATTTTCTAATTTCAGTATGGCGCTGCTGGGCTACTCTACCTAGTAGCAAGCGTAGCGTTGCGTCCGGGTATTCATTAATAGAGCACGAGTTTCTGTTTGCATGTAATTATGGAAATGTATAACTTGTTCGTATATCAGTCTTTTGTTCCAGGTTACTGAAGTAGCGCTGTGGAGCATTTCTAATGCTCGCGCCGCGATGGCTCAGTAGTTACGGACGCTGAACCTAAGGGCGCGGGATCCTATCCCGGCCGCGGTCGCCGCTTCTTGATTAAGGCGAAGAGCAAGACACTCGTGTACTGTATTGTATCAATGCTTGTTAAATAATTCGAGGTAGTCGAAATTACTGGAGCCCTCCAGTGCCGTGCCTCTTATAGCCTGAGTTGGTGCTGGACGTTAGACTCTATAAACCAACCCAACCCAAAGCAAAGCAAACCGAACCTGTTCAACTGCGGACTGCGAGCCGCTGAAAATTACTCATTTATGCGGGTCTCTCACAGATAAAATTAACTAGGTAAGTAGCGTAAATGACAGCAGTGAGTGACTGTTGAGTGTGCTAATATAAATGCTCGTCGTTAATTAACCGCTGGAATTACAAATATAAATGTAGATGAAAAATGATGACTGTAGCCATCCATAAATATGAATATGTAGCCGATAAAGTGATAATTGTTCAACAAAAATAATAATGTACCGTTTCCTATTTAGCCTGTCTATCGACAATTCAGTTGCATATACAAATGTCAATAGCGGCCGCGGGGACACTCTTTAACCTCCAATTTAAAATTCAGGATTTTGCAGAAGTCGGGGGAGTTCTAGAAACGCTTTTTATACTTGAGTTTTATTTTGTTTTTCCTGCAGCGCGGAAGCTTTTGTGGCAAATCTGCCGTCAAGCAGCCTCAAAAGAAAAGGTTTATAGCTCTGGCCTGCGCTCCCTATCTGTACATGAGACCATGCTCAGCGCCCGTTCTTTCATTTCTCGGAAGATAGATTTTTCTATAGCTTAATATGTTATAAATGCTACATAACTGTCCTTTAGTCACACCAAGAACTACTCAATTTCTCAGGACATGAATGTGACTGACAATATCGAATCCACTCTTACTATTTAAAAGTTCTGCAATGTTGATGTTAGAATGGGGGCTGCCATGCCGAACACAAGTAAATATGTTCATAATTGCATGCATCATGCATATACGACTTGGAAACAAAAAAATAAATAAAAGGAAGCAAAACGAACAAAGGTTAAGCGGAAGCTTTTGTTCTTTAACTGTTATTTAGCCAACGTTTCGACAAGAGAACTTGTCAAGTTCTAGAATTGACGCGTCTGAATTGTGGTGCTGGCGAAGACTCTTGAGAGTTCCTTGGACTGCCAGAAGATCAAATCAGGCGATATTGTCGACTAGGGGTGTGCGAATAGTACTTTTTCCAAACCTAATCGAATACGAATAGTGCACTCTTGCTATCGAATCGAATACGAATAATGTAGCTAAAAAGCGAATCGAATACGAATCGAATAGTGAAAGCAGCGAATCGAATACGAATCGAATAGTAGAGCGCTATAGAGCGCTCTACTATTCGTTATAGCGCTGTTATAGCGCTGCGGTAGAGCGCTATAACTCGTGGAGTAATAGATCTGACGGGAAAACGCTGATCTCCTCTAGTGGGCGCAACTATTAATCTCTACGCACATTGTCAGTTGCTGGTTGTTTTTATCTACAACAATTACGTTTGAACGAGTTTATTTAGTGAACTAGATTGCATGGTACAATATATCAGAGATTACGAATGGCTGAGCGACGCTTTCGTCCGACTTGCGTCCGAGTAACCCGAGGCCGTAGAGTTGCGCTTCCCTTGCTGTTGGCTCTTCGAACTAGTTATCGCGGAGCGCGTGATCTCCTCATCTTCCTCTTCTTTTCAGTGACTTTCGTTGCTTTCGTTCTTTCTCAATTAGCTCGCGTGCTCCCCTCTAGCTGGCGCTAGGCGATTACAACTGGCGCTAGGCGACCTGAGATATATAGTGGAGAGTTGTATGAGCATGAGCTGACAACATTCATGCAACTCTCATGTCATGCGCCACTCGCATAATAAACTTAACCTCAACTATTGATGATGAAAGTGAATGAAATTTTTAGGGAATAAACATGTAGCGTTACTTCTCGGCAGATTAGAGACGTGTGAACTATGACACGACTACGAGAAGTTGCCTCCGCGATTCGTGATATGTCCAATCTTTAAGAATGTTTCCATGCGAATGGACCGTGTTGCGGCCACGCTGAAGCATGTAGGCTCCCTAAACGGTGATCTCTGCTTCTCGCGTAGGTTTATTGCGGCAGCAAGCTGTGCCTGCTCGGAGCTGACGCTGCCTTCGCGAGAATGGTCGGAGGTAACCGAGACGTTAATTCGTGCCAGTTATTCGAAAAGTATTCGAAAATTATTCGAAAATTTGCGAAGATATTCGAACAGTTTCGAATAATTCTCAATTTCCACTATTTGATTCGTTTAACGAATCGAATATTATGATATTCGATTCGATATTCGAAAATTTCGAATATTCGCACACCCCTATTGTCGACCATAAACCCTGACTGCTCATTGGAGGGTCAAATTCTAAAGTTAAAGCTCAGCTACTTTGGTCATCTCATGAGAAGAGAGGAGTTGCTGGAGAAAGATTTGATGTTGGGAAAGGTTGAGGGTCACCGGAGAAGGGGTAGGCAGCGAACGCGATGGTTAGATGGCATCCTCGAGGCGCTGCAGATGAAGTTATGTGATGTTAGGAAGATAGTGAGAGACCGGAAAGCGTGGCGTGACATGGTCCATAGGGTCACGAAGAGTCGGACACGACTGAACGACTGAACTAACTAACTGAACTATTGTTGAAACGTTGGCTAACGGTGTGTTGATTCATTCGAACCAATCTTCATTTATTTTTGTGTTCTAACATCGTTTTCTTGCCTTCTATGTACGGTACACTAAAGGAAGCCACTTACAAACACCGAGAACACTCATTTCTCATCACACTATAACAGAAGCCTGGCATCATTCATCATCTCCATCACTTGGCATAAGCAGCTCGTCAGTCTCTCCGCAAGAAAGGAGTCGATAAACTGGGGGATTTGCAGAGCTTTAAGACAGCAGCAAAAACAACGACAGGGCTTCCTTAAAACCCGGTTTTTGCGGTTATTATTTGTTACTTTTTATTCGGAGTCATGTTCCAGCTCTTCGCTGCTGCTGAAGCTTAAATAGGGGTTAATTCATAAAGAGATAAAAGGGGTTAATTGAATGCATGTTTATTCACTCGTTGACAAAACAATTATATGGTTGTTATTTATGCGGTTAATGATTATATGGTTAATCAAACTAAACCACTTCACTTGGGCTCAGTTACTTACTAAATCACACTGATTTTAAGTATTATAGTTGTCAGCGCGCCTTTTTCTGTATAGCACTGGCAAGCTTCGCATTTTATGTTGTGGCTTTTGATCAAATCACGCGATTTTCACCGCTTACAGAGTACGCAGCCGCTTCGACTGAACTTGTTAATATTTTGTCAGACGTAGCACCTGCGTTTGCATTGCGCATGCCCTCTTCTCCGTCTGCCGACGTCTTATAATAAAATTACTTTTTTTTTTTCTTTTGGTTCGAACAGCCGACTTCTCTCTGTTTTATTCATAAACGCGCGCATCGGAGCATGTCCTCACCAAAGGTGCCCCAATAGCGGAATCGCAGCCATCGGCCGCCGTAGCTTCGCTGGTAGCTATTTTCAGACCACAGCGAACGCTATTTTGCACTATGTCCTGGCAATCAAAACAACACATTGATATTAAAATGGGTGAAGGGAAGACCATTGATTTCAAAGCCTTGTACCGCTACTTCCATAGCACTGAAGACAAACACCTATTCACTCGGAAAACGAAGCACAAGAGCTTTATTTTCATCGAGGAGACCGCCGGTTACTTTCGCTCATGGAAACGCAGGCAGGAAGTTCTAAATTTTCAGAGGCGGGCTGCGTAGTGCGTGTACAAACTACGCGTAATTGCATGCCGCTAATAGAAGAGAGACTTGGTCGGCCGCGATGGCTCTGTATGGCGATTTATAATTCTGAACATCGAAAGGTTGGATAATGCAGTTGGCATAGAAAAGCGAAATGCTGTGCGCGGTGATATACAATCCTAATTGGAGTCTGCACGAAAATGTGCCGATAGAAATCAGCATCGCAATGGAGCTTCAGGGTGCCTTTAAACTGACATTTTTGCGCCTTGTTTTCTCAAACAACCTAGTAGTATTTTTGATTCATTACAGTATTTTTTGCTGCATAACATCACGGGGCCTCACGTCGCACAGCTGCAGCCCTTTAAAAAAAGCAGCTTATGTGCATGTGCTTTCTTTCTGCATAGAAGTCAGTGTTTCCGTTTTTCAACAAGTTAATATTCTTCCAAGTTCTAGCCTAATTGCTTATGATATAGACATTTTTGCATGACAGGAATCTTATTCAGTTCATCTAAAGGCAATTTCTTAGCAATAACAGCACTAAAGGTTCACTTAAAAAGGGACATTCTTCTCCCAAAAGCATGCCCTTATATGGGATATTCACGTTTTCCTTGACGGTAATTTAATTTTGAAATGGCATGCTTCTTCACAGTAAGTACCATTTACTCCTGCGTTTTTTCAAACGCTCATAACGATTTTATAATTTTTCTAGCATCTAACATACCTACTTGCTGACTTATTTCTCCGACAGTGTTCCTACGGCTACTGCCCACCATTCAGCAAGTGCACCTTTGTATTTTGTTCTCGTATTCCTTTTATCCTTGGCCACTTGCTTTATTTTTGCTCGTTTTTACTTACATTTCCTTCGTTTCGTGTTTATTTATATTTGGATTTATCTTGTTTTTCTAAATATTTTTTTATTCTTTATATTTTGATGTAGATTGATTTGTCTTGATAAATACGTTCTATCCACTATGTACAGCTGCTGGTTTAATACTGTTGGCACGTTTATCTCATATTATTGCTTTATTACATCAAGCGGTTCCTTTCAGCTTCACAAGGAGACCTCTTTGTGCATAATCTGCTGCCGGTGTACTAATCACATGTGATAAATAAACTTGAAACTTGAAAAAGAAAATTACAGGCTCTAGTGACCGTTATCTTTGCGGTAATGCATATTTCGGCATCAAGTGGGTGGTTCAAATGGCGACGCAAGTACGAGCATTTGAGTAACTGTGATGAGTACCTAATATGTCTGCTGGGTTTATACCGCCACATCGTCATTATAGCACCACGGGTAATTTCTAGCAATTCTTGGTGACAGCTTTGGTGGAAGACGTGCATTTTCACTGCCTTGGGCCGTCTCTCTCCTTTGCATTTTTAAAAAGCGGAATCGGTTTTAAAATTGCAAAAAATAATCTTTTTTTTTTCTCAAAAATTCAAGTATATATTCGAATACCTGTTTTCTATCCTGTCCCAAAGTTTCTATGCGAAAGCCCACCATAAAATGCCCCCCCCCCCCCCCCTCCTTTCTTCACCAAGATATATCTGCCAACCACCGTGATGCACGCTGCATAAGTTAGAAGATTAGAAAAATAGGTGTTTTTATAACTTTGGTATCATCGCGGTGCCGTTATCGACCGACACAGTCTTAAGCTCGCCAGAAAGCTTCTTCCCTAGCCTTCAAATAAGGCTCTCCACCATGATTTAAGGTCCATGATCAATGATACAAAATCAAAAGTTTAAAGATATTATGATATGACCACCACGTGGTCTCCTCCGCGGTTGCCCTTAGTAGCTGACGGATTCTACGAAGGAGGCTATGATGCGGCGTCTGCTCATGCGATCAGTTGCCTACACTTGTAGAACCACCTGCAGCGCCATATAAGAAAGGACTAATTCAGGGTTAAGGCGCTTCTGCACTCATAGACCAACGCTATTTAAAGATTTAGTACAAAACTGTGAGTTATTACTGCAGCCAGAAGCGAAATCCGCCAAATACCAAGCACAGTAAGGACACCCTCTCTTGAGGCTGCTGCGAGGGAATTTATCATGAAAGGCGTCATGGCCGAACATCCGAGTTCTTTAGGTGGCGCTGATGGTGCATAGGCGAAAAATAGTTTGTCCTCTGGACGCCTTATATCTGCAGCCGAGTTTAATGTTCGCTTTGGCTAGCAGGCAAGAGTGCACGAAACATCAGATTTAATCTTTCACCACCTAAACCCCCCTTGAACGGTGGCTTTTTGCAGTGCATAACTGTCTTACAGGCAAAGCACGCTTTACAGAAAGGTGATCTGAAATGGGCTGCATCAAGTGGTCTGTTGCCAACTGAAAAGGGCGTCATCATGCACAGGAAGAGACAGTCGAGATGCACTGCATTCAAAAAGGCACAAAGGCTGCAATGGGGGTACCTTCACGAAAAATAAACATCGCTTATTACATTGAATTCTTTTTTTTCTCAATGGTGCTTTTAACGCGCGTTCCTCATTTTGCGCACGTGATCGCTTTGCGACTGTCTCGCTTATTTTGACCGTATTTGTTTTCTTGCCCTCCTAGAACCTAGAACCATGGTGCAGATCAAGGCATTATTTGTTTTTTATTTTAACGAGCTCTAAATTCCCTGTACAAAACTTTATTCTCAGTCTAGATATACCTACAAAAAATGCCTCGCAAAAATTCAAAACTGCAATTTTCTTAAAAACGAAACAAAGCATTTCAGAAATACCTCGATCGGTGGAATGCTAGTTCAAATACACTGAATGTTAAAATGATGCCCTGTCACCTTTTTATTATCCCGAAGGCTCATAAAAAAATTCACAGTAGAAAGCAGTGCTCTTGCTATATAACAATGAAAATTTGTTACAGTAGCGATCGCATTTTATTAATTATTTCTAACCTACTAGAAATATTTCATGCATATCCACACAAATACGATGTAAACTTTTGCTACTAGGTCCATCCCTCGTTAAGCGAGAATGGCTTTAAGAGTATCTCATTGATCAGGCCTCCCTATCAACCCGTACACGTTTTTCTGACCACCCGACAAAGGACAGACTCTGGATAATGATCTCAATAAGAGGAGTATCATATTTAACCAGCCACAGGACGAAACACAGGAAAGAAGACGACAGGAAAAGGCTGGACTAGCAGCTGAATGTTTACTGAACAGAATAAAACAACGAAGACTCCCTGTTGAAGAGCGGTATATTGGGAGTAGGAGGAAGAAGAACATTTCAGTACTCGACTGTTGCGTTCTAGGTGAGAGGTGCCTTACCACGAAGTGGCTCAGCATTGAAATGAATGTGTGCTTAGAAATGCAAGAGCATTTCTTCCCTCATGAGTGTCGTCATCAGAGCAAGTCACCAGAGTGTGTTCCTATGAACTGACACTTATGAAGAAAAATTGTATCCACACCCGGAATCGAAGCATCATCCTTAGGTGTTCCAGCTGAGCGCGAACCACTAATCTGCGCTGACTTCCTGCGATCGTGTCCGTAATTCCCCCTGTCTATCGGAAGAACGCTTGAAGCCGTTGGGAGAAATAATCAATAAAATATAAAAAAAAAACAGTTAGAGAATTAAAGAACAAATTAGAACAAAAAATGAAAGCAAATAAAATAAAAAAAAACGAAAAAAAAAATGACGACGCATCTATAGTATCGCAATAACAGCAGCAACAACACTCGCGCTTTCACATTTCTCGAGTGCGGGCTGCGCAGTGCTCTCAAACGTTCATGTTTTCCTGCGATTCTGAAAAGAAAAAAGAAAAAAGCCATAACAACTAAATATTTTAATGACGAAAGCTCTCAGTCTGCTGGGGCACAAGTGAAATCGCAGTTCAACAAACAGTATCTGTTTCTGTGTATCCAAAAACATTATCCCCAAAATTGACATGTTCACATAATAAAGCGCTGCCCCAACTTTCTTATCTCAGTGAAAATATCACCCACGCGTAATAAATTATTCTTTAATTTCAGCGTGAAGTCTGGTAATGATGATAATGAACGTCAGCAGGTGCCCTTTTTTAACGCAGCAATAACTACCTAGAATTATAAACTTAGCGTAATCAGTCGAATATCATAACTCTACCTCAATACACGGAACTAACAGCAAATATCATTGCTCCGAGAGGACAATGAGAACCAATAAAAACTTCCCATGGTTACAAAAGGTTTATTGTCAGTTTGAGCTGCCGTAATAAAGATTGTAGCAGCTTGCTGCATTTGGCTTTCGTGCTGAACGGAATGAGTTAAGCTATAGTGAGCCCTAATTGTGACCTCTACTGGTGTAATTATACGCTTATGCCGGAGTAATCAGTATTTGTTAAGGTAACAGTTGTTGACTGGGATTTCAAGCATGAAAACTATGTCGAAGTTTGTGTTTTGCTTTGTTTTGAAGGCGAGCCATAACGGGTCAAGTACTCATTCCTCCAGCCCACTTTCTGTTCTTTATCCTACCGTTCAGATTTTTTTTTTCAGGTTATTTTATAAAGCATAGTGAAAGCATCCGCATATTTCCAGACTTTTTTTTATATAAAACGTGCTTTCAGTATGCGAGTAAGCATGGTATGCAAGTGCAGGTGCACGTGCGTGAAGCCATCCCAATGAAGGCATTGGGAATTCTGAAGTCTTCAATTTGTACTGGGGCTGTTGTTAAGAACAATTTGCTGGTCTTGGATCATCTTTAGGAGAGCAAAAACGTTTTGGCGTACTATACTTTTTGCTTTTTTTCGCACATGGTAGTGCACAAAATAGTTGGGGGACACTTAAGTTGCACCTCTAAGGGCATAGCGTGACAGCGTTGCCTCCTCCTGTCTGCAGGTATCTCTTGCGGTTTCTCGCTCATTCATCCTTCATCGACATTAATCTTGTCACTCGCTTAATCTCTACTCTTTTAGTTAGTGCCTTCCTTATTTCACGCTGACTCATTAGCGTACCGTCGTAAGATACCAAATTAGATAAACGAACGCACGACACAGATATGAAGCCCCACTTTAAACCGAGCTTTACGATCGTGCTTGCTTTGCCTAGACAATAAAAAGAAAAAAAAACTGAGGGCCTTAGGAGTAGAGCATCGGATTCGAGACCCAAGAGTCCCAAATTTTATTGTGATCACACTCTATATTTTCTTTTAAGCGCAATTAATTTCTTTTGCATCCTTGCTTCTTATGTTGACTTTTGAATCCTGTTGCGACCTTACCAATTTATTTAATAATTTAATCACTTTAAATATTCTCCCCGGATTCTGCGCTGAACGGAAGCCTTAGCGCTGTCTCGCTAGAATCTCACGACTTGCTCATGCCTTAGGCAACCTACTTCAGAGTAACTTCCTGTAAAGCGTGCTTTGCCTGTAAAACTACTGTACACTGCAAAAAAGCAAACTTTAAAGATGGTGTGTCAGACAGAAAGGCATCCAAAAATTGCGATTTGTTACATCCCATTCGCCTCGCTAGACTGCGAAAAGTGCTTTTGCACAACAGATAAGATGAAAGAAAACGGACGCAAAAATATCACTGAAGAAAAATAAACTGTATAGATGATGTTGAGAGGGACACGAAAAGTTCGGGCTGAGCAGGGGACGAGACTTTTTAATGTTTCGGCTCTACTTTGTGACATTTGTTTTCACTTCCGTTTGTAATAACTAATCTTGGACCCTAAAAGAACCTCGCCAGAGATTTCAACAATCATTAGTTGTCGCTGACCTAAGAATGATGTGCAACGCTTTGTAGTCGTGTGCAATACCACTTTTTGTAACAGATCTTCATTAATAAAATGACATGTTTCGAATGATAATATCGAGTTAGTCTACCGAATATCTCACACATTGTGCGCCCAGTTTATATACGACGAGAAGCGTTGTTTCTTGCTTACAATTTCAAGTAAAATTAATATTATCTATCGAATTTCTGGACCGGATAATTGTAAGGTTTATGCCCATATGACTCTGACGTGCAAATTTTGTGAAACATTACAGGCATCATTCATTTATTTGAGTGTCGATATATGAGGACTGCACATCCTTTAGAAAAGTTGTGAAATGTCTGTTCTTTAGAGCGTTTTTTCGAATAACTCCAATCTGGTATGGTTTTGGGGGTTTAACGTCCCAGCACGACGACTCAAGCTCTAAGGCACACCGTAGTCGAGGGATTCGAGTAATTTCGACCATCCGGGGTTCCTTGACGTGCATGTACATCACACAATACACGGGCGCTTTAAGTTTCGAACGCTGACACCGTGGCTGGGGTCGAACCCATGTTCCACAGTTCACACAACAGCGCTAATCGTTAAAACAAATTCTGGTTCTGCGATATTTTGACAGCTATATTTTCTTGTAGTTATTTGCTTTGCAAGCTTATGCTTCACTGTAAGTTTTGCGTATTCAGTGCAGGTAAGTAATTAACAATTTCTACAATAAATATTCAGCTACATTAGACAGTGTAAGTTTGTGCTCAAGAGAAATATTTTTTAATCATTAGAACTGGATGATATAAGGGCAGCGTTATTGTCACAAAATTTCGAAAATAAGTAAAGCAGTTTGATTTGCTCTTCCAAATTATGACAGTAAAGTAAGTATTAAATTCTCCCACAGATAAACGCCTAACCCGTGAGTGGCATGCTAGGGAGCGTTTGATATGACCTGTTCATTGTTCATTATTAGCAGTGCGAAAAAAAAATCGAGGAACAGAGCAAAGGCATAACACAGGCGTAGGCTACCAATTGACGACACGAAAATACGGGAAAAACCGTCTTATTTTCAATGTGCACCGAGAGAAAGCAGTAATTTTATTTTTGGTGTGTGTGTGTGTGTGTGTGTGTGTGTGTGTGTGTGTGTGTGTGTGTGTGTGTGTGTGTGTGTGTGTGTGTGTGTGTGTGTGTGTGTGTGTGTGTGTGTGTGTGTGTGTGTGTGTGTGTGTGTGTGTGTGTGTGTGTGTGTGTGTGTGTGTGTGTGTGTGTGCGTGCGCGCGTGCGTGTGTGTGTGTGTGTGTGTGTGTGTGTGTGTGTGTGTGTGTGTGTGTGTGTGTGTGTGTGTGTGTGTGTGTGTGTGTGTGTGTGTGTGTGTGTGTGTGTGTGTGTGTTTGTGTGTGTGTGTGTTGCTAAACCACAGACAACAAGAGTAACATCACACTTTCAGGACACCGCACCCCCCCCCCCCCCCCTTCCCGCTCCTTGCTATCCCCCTTGTACAAGCAGTTGAAAAAGAAAATGTACCGCATTGATTAGCTGCTTAGCAGAAGATTTTGGGGTATAGATTTTCGCTTTCTATATTTTGTCCGGTATGTTTCTACCGATCTTTCTACGTATCCGATCGCTTTGCGAGAATGAGACGGCTGCCTTATCCAAATGAGGGAAACACCCTTTGAAATATCTGCAATGTAAGACGAGTTTAGAAGACGCCACACCTTTGAAAGACCTGTAGGAATCCTGCGGCCACTCAATTACTGAATTGCGTTACGTCTTCTCTCTCATCCTCATTTTTTCCTTCTCGGTACTAACTGTGAATCCTTACCAACTAGCCCAGATTCTGTTCTCCTTATGGCCTGTTATGATCTCAACGAATGGGAGGTCGTAACAGTGCAGAAGCGTGCTCAAGAATGCACGCGTTTCACGATGTATGTAATCGTCGATTGTATGATTTCAACGTTCCCATCCACACGAACACCGCAAATAAGCGCGCAAATTACGTACAAGCACTGTTTTTGAGCAGCGAAGGTTTGCTACATCTCTGTCTCATTTTCCTGCAAGCTTTACACGCAAGGAGGCTTTTATACTGCCAGGTGCGTAAACTTGAGCACTTGTGAGATTCCAAAACACTCACCTCATACAGGCCCTGTACTGTTGCCATTCGAGCCCAAACTGGTGGGCTGCTTGCTGCGTACACGCACAAATTTGGGCCTTATACCGTCTCTTGAACTCTATAGTGTTCTTTTTATACAAACTTTCTGAAAGCTTGTGGAGTGCACGTTGAAGGCTGGCAAGCATTGTCAAAAAGTGTTAATTGTCTTTAATCACTCAACCACCAATGCTTGAGGAATTGCAGAAATCACAGAAACAAGAAAAAAAAAATTAAGTCCCGACTTGTTTTATTGTAGAGGGTTGAATGAGAAACTCATTTAACTACCACGATCTGAAACGAAGTTGTAGAGACCCCGAATGTACGCTGATAGTTATAAAAACGGGTTGCGTGGAAGCGAGGCTAGTTCACATATCATGCGAAGAGTGCGCGCCAGATGCCGCAAACGCACAGCAGCACGTGTGTTTAAGCGTTACGCCCCTGAGGAGGAGGGTTTTGCGGCGCTTTCATGGAGCGCCGGGGTGCTTGCAAGGTTCTGCTGAACAATTTGTTTATTTCTTAATAGCACTGCAATTTCTCCTTATCCTAAACTGCCTCTAATCATCAAAATTCCGCATGCAGTGGGTAGTTATTGAACGATCTTCTTCGCAAAGCAATGTCGACACTGAAAATAAAATTGCTTGCACACTTTCTAGACCATGGTGAGACACGGAGGCTCACAGTGCGGTGTCAGCGGTGCGCGCCAGGTGCTGTACGGGTGGCAGCCGCGCCGGTACCACCGCGGCCCGGACTGCCTCAGAGGGAGAAGAGTAAGAGGAGGGGGGAGGAGGCGAGCGCTTGAATGAGAGAGAGCGCCAGCACGCATGCGTTGGAGAAGCGCGGAGTGAGGAGTCTCACTGCCTCCGATTGTTCAATACGAGTTTTTTCCTGGCGAGCCGCCTTCTGATTGGACCTTCTCCCGCGGAGTGCGCGTGAGACCCCCGAGCGCGATAAACACGGGGCCCGAGGATGCAGTCGCTTCTGCGCCCGGCGCCGAGGGGCCACGTTGACTGCGAGTAGCGCGCACCGAGACGGCTGCTGGCCTCGCGTCTCGCTCAAGTCTCCGACGACCTGTCATCGCGACACAGAGCCCTACCGACGTCCCCACCGCGTCCCCAGCATCTCCGGCCGTCGACAGCTCAGCGCACGTTCTCGGCCGTCCGTTCACTTCGCCGGTCGTCCAGAGAGGGAGCCACTTTTCCCGGCCAACTTCACTGCAGATAGTAAGTGGGTCACTGGGGCCCTTTCGCTGCTGCTGGTGTCGCGACGCGGTCCGCAGCCCTCCACCAGCCGCGGCACGTTATCCTAGCGCGTGCTGCGCTCGCGCCGCTCAATAGGTCTGATGAAGCGCGCCAATTAACTGCCGCCGTGGTTAGCTTCGGCAAACATTCTCGGAGCCATGAAGCTTTTATGTGTACCGAGCTTTCGCGGCAGGCTTGCGCCGAAGAAAAGTGTACGGGTTAAGTACGGCTCTTTTCTTTTTGATCTGAATTAGTGACTGAGTTAAATTTCATTTTACTCTGAGCATTTAAAATGCAAGAGCTGTTATTTTTAAGCATGACAGTTCTGTCAATGACGTAGGCTTGCAATGCTTGTACTCAGTCGACACCGGAAAGCAGTCTGTGGAAGTCAGGATAACACGGGCATCGAACTTTTGCCCTCTGTTCTCATTCAATGGTTCAAAATAGTGTGTATGAATAATATTCTGACTTGTAACTTAGCAATGAAATGTGTTTAAAACAAAAAGAACTAAGACGTCTCAGAGTGCATGGGTCTCAGAGTACAAAGAATTTCGTCATACAAATTAATGACTGTAACAAGATGATGACGTGAAAACCAACAGATGAAGAAAGGCAATGTCATTAGACTCTCAGCAACGCAGATAAAAGTTCAGCTGAAAGTCTTGCCCATTGCCTAATCTTCTTAAAATATGCTACTTCACCCAGAAACTGGCAGCTAGACAATTTTTACCTTTGTGCGCTGTAAAGAAGCCCTGTGTAGGTTATTCGAACAATGCTGTAACATCGTAACATCAGTGGTGCTACTAGCGCTAATTGGACGCACAGAAATTCCGCATTGACAATCTGTTCCCATCGTTTTATGTACACAATAGCACGAATCAGCCCGTTTGTTCAATGCTACATGTGTTACCGCCTTCAAGAAGTTTAATAAAAGCGTCATTGAGAACTGAATTCTGAAACGCGCCCAAACGAGTGGCTTGAAAAGTGTCGACTAAGAATATATTAAAACGTTCATACTCAGTGCGTTTGCTATCAACGTCTAATTATGTAGTCCAATTTGAAGGAGCACAAAAGGAGTGTTACGAACAGCACTAACCTTTGTTGATTGTCAAGAAAGAAAAAAAAAGAAGGGAATGACTCGGAAATGCACAGGCATGCATTTTCAAAAATTTTTCGCTAGTTGCCGCAGTGATTGGCTTGAGACTGAGGTTTTGATAGAAACGAGGCATGTAATATGCAACTTAGGCATGTCGTTAATCCTTGCACGGCAGCACTGTTTCTCTTCATTCTGCAGCTCGCTCCTTTCGCATGTTGTGATTGTTGCACGCAATTAGACTAATTAGTTTCTCACGCACTGAAATTGGGTTTGTCGGTCGCACGATAGACTTCTTGGAATACGCGTGGAACATCTTCCATTTAACGACGCTAGGGAAACCTCTCCACAGCGTTAACTTCTTCGAGAATATGACGAGATAGAAGAACAGCGAGATAAACTCCCTAGACCACTTAATGTTCACGGTGTAATCTTCAACTATGTCTCAGGTGAGTGGATGAGCATCATGTGCGCGTCCCTCTCAATACTTCAGAGACATGTAAGCACGGGCTCACATGGAATCCGACAGCTCGTAATTTCATGTCAGCGCTGTTAATGTCACGCTCATTTTACCTCAGATATGTCGTCGTTAGCTCAGCCGTCGCACCAGCAGTGTCGAAAGTGGGCAGAGAGCATAAATATACAAAGAGCGATGCGTCCGTAAGAAAAGCTCGATGCTCCTCTTTTACTCCGTGCCGTTTGCGCCACTTCTACTGCCTTTTCTGGCGAAAGCGCCGGGTGTCAAAGTGCCTGCCTCCTTAACCACCCTCGGCGATGAACGACCGCCGAGCTCTTCAGAAGCGGCCATGAAATTACGGCCGCAGAGCGTATAGTTCGCAGAACTTGCCCACCCTTTCCGCGAAAGGCCCGCCCGCAATAAGCGAAATCTTGTTGCAGTTTCTGCACAGCCAGCAAGCCCATTCATCGCCTCGCGCGCCCCACGAGGCCGTTGCGCTGGAGGCCCTCATCTTATTCTCCTCTGATGAAAAGACCAGCAGCTGCCCAGAAGAGCAGGAATTGATTATTAATTTCGCTGCTTCTTAACGCACGCCGTGGGCCGCAATTGGAACGCCTTGTCAAGCCACATCACAGCTGGCCCTCTTCTACAATGCCGTCCGAGGATCAGGCTCATCAAAATTGTTTTTGTGAAGTTCTGCGGAAAGTTCAGGACTATAGATGAGGACACGCCAACATGTTGTAATCTATCTGAAAAAAAAAGAGAAAACGAAATGTTCCGAGTGTCCCCCATGACTTCCATTGGCGGATTCGCTCAGTTTATTACACTGTTCGCGATACCAGTAGTTTATTGTATCAACTCGTAGTTGCTGTCAAAACCAAACGAATGGCAACATTAGCGAAAAAGTTTAATTTCATCGCCTTAATTTTATAAAACGTAACTGATTTTACGAATTACACTCTGCACCAGTAAGTTTTGACTTGAACCGTTATGCTTTGGACTCAAATTATTTTTTTTTTTTACCAGGGTCGCCTTACGTCACGTCTGATGGCAGGTGCATATTGCCCACTGAACTCTGGATTGCATTTTCTCAACAACAACAAAAAAATAATACAGCGCAGCTTCGGGGACAAGAAAAAACAAACAAAACTCGTGTGTATTTCTTATTAGTCTCTTCTCTAGCTAGCTGCGCTGTTCAGTTTTTCTTGCAAATGTGCACACCATGAACATCACAGTTGCACGACACTTCAATACGAAAACGAGCATCTAAATGTCTGGCACTGCTTGCGTTAAATTACTTGTAGAGCAATCAAAGGTAGTTTATGCGTGCAAATACATGACCCTTGTTTGCCTTATTATACCGTATGTTCTTAATACGCATGAAAGTACTAAAGTAAATTCCTTCCTAAAGGATTTATATTTCGATTCCCGGCGAGAACGAAACGATGCAACGGAGCACCAGTTCAGCTCAATCTTCTTTGCCTACGATCGCAACAGCAATAAAAATACAGCGCGATGTTGTCGCCTTGTTCCTCTATGCTCGCCCAGAGGGACACAACGGCCGAGAATATAAAATTTTACTTCACAGCTGTAAGGAAGAAACATAATTGATTTATAAGACAACGACATTTTTCTTTATGTAATCTTTCCCACGGAGGGATTCGATAGTAGGAGAGTTATATTTCCAATCTCGCAGTCCGCCACTGTTGCTGTTCAATGCGGATAAAGATTACTCCGCAAGGGGACTTCACTTTCATTCTGAACTTTTACGTAGAGACGAGGTTCAGTAGGGAGATTTGTTCGCTCCAGTCTTCTCATCCGGCCTCTTTATAAAACCCAGACATCGTAGTTTGGCCTGACGCGAAGAATGACTGCGCGGCATTAACGCCGAGCGCACTGCGTGGCCGCAGCGCTCAGCGGCGTCGCAGAATTTATGCGCCGTCGGCGATGAATTGAACTCCATTCGTTGGAGGCAAAAGAGGCAAGCTCTACCATGACAACAGCATTTGACAGATTCTGCTAGCGCGTAGCGCTGCTCGACGTGTTTAACGAAAGCAAATAAAGTGCGGGAATATGGCGACGGGTGTTTTTGTTTCTGCGCTGCCTGCAGTGGCACTCTTTTATTCTGGGAACGAAGACTCGAAAGTTAGGCCAGGAAAGTTCGCTTGACACATCTTGATTGCCGTTTTGGGACAGTCGGCGTTTTAGCACCGTCGAAGCACAGCGCTTCCGCTCCACGCTGCGTGATTTACGAAGAATGTCTGAGGTATTTTTTTGGTAAGGTCGGTAAAGCGACGAGTTCGAGGACAACAACTGCCTTTTGCTTGTAAACAGTTTACCTCTCCCTTACTTAACCAGCCAAAGGACGAGACACAGGAAAGAAGAGGGGCTGGTTAAGTATGAACCCTTACCAACGTGCCCAGTCGTCAACCTTGTTGTACCTCTCCCTGCTAATGCCACCAGTTGATAAGCAATCACGTAGCTGAGATACAAATCATTCTAAACATGTAGCTGTTGCGCGCTACTGGCTGTTTAGGAGCAATCCCTGCACAAGTGATGTTATTGGAATAGCTGTTTCACATGAGCGCATTTTTATCTGATATAACAAAAAAAAAAGAAAAAGGAGTATCGTTTTCAACGCTTTATTATACTCATCTCATGCTGTTACTATACGTAGAAAGCGTGTGCATATAAATTCGCGCCGCCGTCTAAACTTAATGCTCGCAGTTGCAAAATTTGGGTTATCAAACTGGAGGGGAATATGGGCTATCAGTGTAAGGCTCCGGATCAATTTAGACATCCTGGGCTTTTTGAGGTCCGCGGACATTGCACAGCCGACGAGAGTTTTTTTTTTTTTTTTTTCATTTTGTCTCCACCGAAATGTGACCCCCTCGGCCAAGATCGAAAACGCTATCCTGAGGTCAGCAGCGGAACAGCGAAGCCGCCAAGCCATTTCGAGGGAGGAAGTGCATGCAGCTGTACTTCCGAGTTATTAACTGCGAATTTTCATGCATTAGTTTGTTAGGTACAGTAAAATAATAAACGACTCGCATATTTAGAGCGATGAGAACTTTCAATATTCATGGTCGCAGTACTAACGAGTGAGGAAGTTCCGGCGAGGAGAACCGATGGTGGGATCGCGTAAATCGTCAAGCGAGACGAAATACTACAAACCGTCCTCTGTAGAAATGCCATCACTAAACCCGCTCGATAATTAAACGCAAAGTGCGTGGAATAAAAAAGAGAGTTTTCTATTCTATAGTATATATTGCCAATATACAGCCGAACTTCTTTATGACAAAGTTGATGGAAGAGGGTATGTTGCTGGGCGGGTTGGTTATTCATTGTCAGTGAAAGAACGCTAGCAGACGACGGACCAGGAAGACACACACATGCGCTCACTAACAACTTTATTTTGGAAGGCAGCCGATCCACGCCTTATATACAGACAAAGACAAAAAGTGCGCATGAGCACGGTTATCAGAGCTCACACCACAGCAAGCATCCCAGGAACGGCATCTGATATTGAACACAAATTAAAGCTGTTCCATGTCACAGCTTTAATTTGTGTTCAATATCAGATGCCGTTCCTTGGATGCTTGAGCTCTGAACCGTGCTCATGCACACCTTTTGTCTTTGTCTGTATACAAGGTGCGGATTGGCTGTCTTCCAAAAAAAAGTTGTTAGTGAGCGCATGTCCTGGTCCGTCGTCTGCTAGTGTTCTTTCGCTGACAAAGTCGATGGAGCCGTTGGTTCGTTATAAAGGTATGTTATAAAGCTGTCTTACACTCGACTGTACAGAAAGAAAACAATGTAGCCAGCGTTCATAGAGCCGCCGATGTGCATTGAGGAAGCCTTAGACACGAGCGCCGAGCGCCCACCGAGTACACGAGCCGAACATGTCAGCCTTGGAAACTCGCACCGTTGTCTTCATCAGGGCACACGGCATACAGAGCCTAACAGAAAGTGTAGTGAGGAATAATGTTCTATGTAACATGGTGAGAATTTACGGACATTTAGCTCTCTTTTCTTAGAGGTCAGTCCTGTGCACTGTAAAAGGGGGCGCGAAGTGCAGATTTCGCCGCGAGCATACATGGCAAAATTACCTTTGAAAATGAATGAAATTACATTTCTAATTACTTTGCTGAAAATTGCCGAAATGTATTAAATTGCATTACTAATTACTGGTCCCAAAATGTAATAAAATTACATTCCAATTACTTCCGCTGAGTATTTCAATTATTTTTAAATTACTTTCTAGTTTTTATCTATATGCAAAAAATAAGTAAAGATAGTAAACAGAACAACTTCTCTCCAGAAGCTTTGCACGCACTATTCCGTGTTTCCGCCAAATTCCTTCGCAGACAGCTATTCCATCCCTCTTTGCGGCGACATGGGCCAATACAAAAATAAGACAACGGCAATAATACAACGAAGCCAGAAGCGTAGTCGAACGTTGGTGAAATGAGCGGTGAGCACATGGCGTCTTGCGGGCCTAGAGCTGGCCCTGCTGTTTGATACCCCAAAAAAGCTTCCGCGGTCCCAAAAATCAACCCCGGCGCCTTGCACTCAGTAATGCTCACACCATGGATCCTTCCTCTTGTATTCACCCCCCCCCCCCCCCCCCTCACTCTTTCTCGTGCCGTGGTGACGAGTGTAACCAGGCACCACTGGGCCCCAGCCGACACAACAGGGAGTGCCACTGCGCGCTCCCAACTAGTGTTGAACTCCGGCCGTCTTGCACTATCTGTCCCATCGGCTTTTGCGGCACCCTATACAGTGTTGTCTATTGATGTGGTGCACTTTAGTAATAGTAATTTCAAAAGGAATTATTCATTTTAGCCGCGAAATTACAGCCAAAATAACTTATTACATTACCAAATTACCAGACTGGGAAAGTAATTCATTATATTGCACATTATCGAGACGAGTAAATAAATTACAATTCTTTCGTTAGTGTAGTTCAATTACTGCCATGTATTTCAGCGAGTACCTTCGCCGTATAAGTAGCGAGCACGCCAGGCCGCATCTCTTCTTCGCATAACGAGAATGTGCTGTGGAGAATGCACCGAAAGCTATGATGAGCATGGCGAAAGTTATAATGACTAGCTTGATGCGCTTGATGTTTTTATGACGTGGTCAAAGGAAATTGCTTTGAGGTTTCATTATACGCCGCTCGTTCCTTTGCAGCCAGCGGGACCTCGATACCGTTAATCATAGCAAGCACATTTCTAGACGGATTTAACCAAGCAAAAACGCTGCGAAACCGGAAACTTAACTACGCCGAGAACCAAAGAAATAGAGAGAGTTCTCAGCGGGTAGTGAGCAGCCAAGATGTTGGAGGACGAGGTAATTTCAGTTTGCCGCATCGAATCGGATGGGTTGTGCTGGCCGCCGTTACAGATGGGCTTACTCAGCTCGAAAGGACCAGTGTAGTTCGTTGTGGCTCTGTTAAATCCTGCTGTAGGTAAACTTTACTTTGTAAAAGAAAGATAACAAATATGCGGGCTGCAATGAGAGCTTCTAAGAGGCATTACTATTTTGACGTTTTATTCATTATTTCCTTATGACCTGCCATTTAATAACGAGGTTCTCATGTTTGAAGAAGTTGCTGCCCCCCTCTCCTCTCCTGTGAATAGGCTTTCGTGCCAGTCTTAATAATCTTGACTCAACTCGACAGCAACTTCTAATTGGCCGTGTCACAAAGTCAAAATATTGCACAGCTGTCTAGCTCTAAAAATTACAAGGGTTCAACGCTGCTGAACCAAATATTAAGCGAAAACATTGGCAGCGGATGACCGAGTGTTCTTCTCTTTTTCTTCTTCCTCAGCCCACATATAAAGTCTCGCTTTAACCAACCCGTATTAACGTGCCTTAGTGGCCTATATATGGGTAACGTGAACGCCAGGGTCCTTGCAGGATGATTCTGACATAATCGTCCCATGTGAAACGAGAGACCCAAGTTGGCAGCTCCTGCCAGCCCACATATAAAGCCCCGCTTTAACCAAGCCGCATGAACGTGCCTGCCGTCACGTATCACGTGAGCACCAGCTGTGCCTCTAGCGCGCCCCGCCTACCTCTTTTGTGTCACGTGGGGTGTGACGTTACGTGCTACGCCGACCACTTGAGTTGGTAGCCCCGCTCTCACCCCAGTGTCACGTGGGGTGTGACGTCACAGCGTCAAGTGGGTGCGGCCGCGCCCCGCAGAAGGCTCGAAACCTAGAGTAGTATTGCTTTCGCAATAAAAGGAATGAACGGCCGGCTCTACGGTTCGAAGTAGCGTCGACACTTATGGCTTAGTCAAGGACCTGAAAATAATTTGAAGCTGAGAATAGAATTTGTGCGTGGAGGTATTATATGTAACGGAATTTACACAAAGTTACGCCGAACCCAGAAAACGAAGGCGAGAGCCGCCAGCCGTCTGTGCAGCAAGCCGTTCACGAGGTGCTGGATTATATATGTCTGCAGTCCAAATCGACAGGATTCGACTTCCTGCGCTGCAAAGTGTATCCATGCGAGGAGTTCCTGAAACGTCGCTATATCAAATCGTGTATCAAAGTCCATATCAAAGCATCAGAGTGCGACTTACGAAACATTCAAAATGGCGCAAATGGAACATTAAATCTGGAGATTATTCGCAAGTATAGTGTACTGCTGCCACAGCGAGGCCTGAAAAGTCGGTTACGAACGGGTTCAAGCGTGCTCATTGCTTCGAGAAATCGTAAAGCTTGGACAATCTTGTTTTAGGCATAATATGAAAATGGTGCTAATGCTTCCTTACTCCTTGCTTCCTTGCTCGTTTAGCAGAAACGTTCGTTTTGTAGAAAGGCCACCCAATGCCACTATAGCAGTTGCCTTAACGAGATCGATGTTCTTGTGGCTATTCTGAAAAACCCATGGCAGCAATTTTAATTTATCACTCCGAGTAAGATATTGTTACATAAAAAAGTATTTTTATTCCCGGCTGATGTCAGTTAGGCCAAAGAGGTGCTGATGTTTCTTACTCACCCTCTTTTACCTTAATGCGTTTTATTTTCACGACGTAGGTACATCCGGCAATCCAAGAGAAATTAAATCTTAATCTTCTTTTCTTAATTTGCTTTGCGCCCATTCTAAAACCTAGCAGACAGCAGCAGATTGTGGTAATTAGCGCATGTGTAAGTCCAGCTCGTCCTTACTTACCTCTGCAGTATCTGCCTTGCGGACGGCGTTCCAATTAGTCCAGCTCCCTGCACTGTTATTGCCCTTCCTTGTTTCCTACGCTTCAGCTTTCTTTTTCGTGAACATAAACGTTAATTAAGGCACCGTAGAAAGGCTAAGGCTGAAAGGCGAAATTCGTGCCATACGACACTGTGTTTTATACTTGCAGTGAAATCCTAAAATGTTACGTTGCTTTATACTCGAGCCAGTTTTAGCATTAAAAAAGAAAAAAAGAGACAGTGAACAGTGCAAAAAGGCTGCCGACTTTGTAAGTACTAGAGGTCCGCGCTCGGTTTTTATACCGAATGCTTCACTCCGGGAGGGATTAGTGTTAATGAGGTATTGAAATTACCTATCCTTAAATACTAAAGAAGTGGAAAAACTACACTCGCGATTAATCTATGATACGTAGCTGTGGAAAACTGGGCTATATCAATCTTCTTTCGAGCAAATAATGGTCAAAACAAGGGAAGTCGAAATGTGCTCACCCGATCTTCCCTTTTTATTTTTTTTTTGTAAGCTGTTGTATCTACTCCGAATGACCGAACAAAAAAAAACAAGAGTTTTGGTAATGGTAGTAATGCATACTACAAGCGTATTTCAATGCAAGAAACACAGGAATGAGCACTGTACTAAGCTGTTTTTCTAAGTTATACTATAGTGTACGAACTTGGCTCCGTTTGGTATATAGCATGATTTTTTAGCATGAATGTGTCACTTGCGCTAATGATTTCGTGGCGGAGGGACTTGATGGTTAGTTAGAAACCATGAATGGTCTTTAAAATTTCCTTGCAGAGATATACAATGCTTCCGTGACAAAAGACGCAAATATTTAGAGAGCTGTGGTTATGCCGGAATGCATTCGTACGCCGCTCGTTCTTTCCACAAATTTACGTTTTTGTATTTTGCGTAAAAAGACACTGTTTTTTCCTCTGCCTCTCCCCCTCCCCCTTTTTTGTAGCCCTTTAAAAATTAATTCTTTCTCATGCCATGCTCGAAGATTTTTTGCTTAAGTTTAGGCGCTTGCTTAAGGAACCGACAAATTCTCGTTGTATCCTGTACATTTCTCACATTCCTTCTCTTCTCCCGTGTACAAGTTTACCGCTTTGAATGAAAATACAAAGAATCTAAAAATGATACAGGCTTTCAAAATATGTCCCAGTGAGCAGTGTTTTGCCCGTGAAATTTTGTTAATGATATAGTGCTATAGGACAGCCCGTCGATACTGTTAGATGTATCGCAGTCTAAGGGACATAATGTAATCAAAGAGCTGAAGGGACCATCCTTGCAGCCATGATAAATATATTGCGAGATGAGAAAGCTGGCATCTTTTTTCTCTTCATAACCCTTTGCTACCTGTAAAACAAGCTGTCACAATGCTCGATATTCTCGCTGACTTTCGAATAACATCTCACAAAATAGAATGGACACTGCACGTGTATGCCAAAATGTGAAGTCGGCGTGACAATTATACTAGATTTCAACATGATTGTATTACTAAAGGCCTAGCTTTTGACTGTGCTGTTGTCATTTTGAGGTGCCTATTTACTCTGGGTCACCGATACATTCGCCCCCATTGTGGCTGCTCAGTGCGAGATCTAAGGAGTAATGACTGTGAACCACGTTCCGTCTATGTGAAAAAACGTTGGAAGCTAGGTATTAATTTACAGGGTGCATATATTTTTTTTTTCGGAGGAGAGTTCTGTAACTATATATCGCATGCGACGAAATGCAAAAAATGAAGTTCTAAAACTTAGGAGTCGATATTTTTATGTCACTCATGACTCGTCATAATAGGCGCTAATTTGCCACTTATCGCAGGTTATCCCTGACACGTTTGGTTATCCTTGGCTGTATTTATCAAGGTGAACCAAGAAAAAACTGCGCGAAACGACAATGACACAAGGCAAATGAACGAACACAACACCACGGGCGCAGAACGGCGTTGACTTGTCTTGTGTCCTTGTCGTTTTGTGTAGCTTTTTTTTTTCTTGCTTTGAAAATAAGCTAACTAGCCTGCAAGTACGTTTCGCTCATATTTTACAAGCCACTTCGTACTATTTGGATACATCACTGTTGCTTTTCAACCCCTGCCAGCAGCCACTCTTATCAAACTCAATCCTACCGCAACATTGCAGAATGAACTCTGATTCTTACACACACAAAATATTCATCAACAATATAAAAGGATGGTTACGCATTGGGACGCTAAATCTACAACGGCTTCTTGTGCTTCTTATTTAAAATCTCGTGTGGTGAGGGACATCAACTTCTGTTGGGACATTGCTGCTGTCCTGATCGCACTCTTTGCAAGTAGCGCGGCATCTTCCCCTTCAGCAAAGCTGCAAATCGCAAAGGTGAAGAAAAAAAAAAAAATGCCCGACTTCGTGAAGCAGTTGCCGTCGATCCTCTGTAGCCTCACTTCTTTTTGCCTAGCCATGTTGCATGGATGGAAGGCAAAAGGTAGCTCGCCGCATAGTATATCGATTCGGACGCATGAAAGGTCGATGAGTTCTCTATACGCGGATTCGAAACGTTAGGGGCGAATTTGTTGCACGGAAGCACAAGTTTACAAACTTCTCCTCCGTGTCACAAGTCTTAGAAAGAAGGGGGGGGGGGGGGGGGGGGAGACCTTTCCTAAGTAGAGTGGCCGCTTACGGGACGACGGTTTTTGCTATCCTGAGAAGGCATCGGGATTACTTAAGCTTACCGGATTGCAATCAACAGCTAACGAGAGTGGCGCGATCTTAGCTCCCCTCCCACTTGGTAGAGCACGCAGTTAAATAGAGTTTGCAGAGGTTATAAAACAGAAATATTTTCAATTAAACATTATAGCAAGTTGTGTAAAATCGTCCTCGTGAGAACAAGCCCAACTTACTATTTGTATGCTATACTCTGCTAGTTAGAAAGAACATTCTAGAACATAAAACCGCACTAAATGAGGAAAAAATGTAGAATTCAATAATAATGTAATTAGCCAGTCAAGCAGTTCGTGCCTATCTGTAAGCTAGGTTGATTTTGAAACTTATGAGGGCACAAAAGCTGTCTGAAATTGACCTCATTCAGCAGCGAGCCACTTGCGACACGATGAAACAAAACAGGAAAGTGTAGAAGGGCCGCCCATTGCGTAACAGTCGGGAGTTTTGTATCAGGCACCAAAGTGATTGCTGTCGCTCTGTTCGCTCACTGCGGCCGGCGCACTAAGCGGCAGTGAACACGATATGTTTCCCTTCGCATTTTTTTTTCTTTATTGACGCCCCCGTAATGCTTTTTCTCACGCAAGCCTATATGATCAATGCAGCGCAGGCAATTTTGGGCCGCGTTTCTTCCCACCGTTGTAAATAGAAATTGCAAGGCTGCAGTTTGGCAACTCTCTGTCTCTCTCTCTCTCTCTCTTTTTGCGCTGTTTCGCCGGTATACAATACTAGCGCAGGCTTTAGCGGCTTTTACTGAACGGCTTGACCAGAATCTACTGAGCCTATTACACGGTGAGAGTAAACTAAGTCAATAAAAACTTGCCTCTTCTAAATGTGCACATCCACAGCGGTTCTACTGGCAAATCCGGAGCGACATTATTTCACTTCTTTTTGTTTATTTTTATCACTTATTTTAAACGACCACCATAATGCAGAAACTTAGCTTTCAAAGGCACTTTCTGCCCTGTCTCTTCGATGTGCCATTTCGAAATGCATGTAGCCGCGGGTTTTGTTCATCGTAAATGTGGTGCAGCACTTTTGATGCATCCACGTAAAGAAGGTATGCATTATAGAGAACGGATTGTGCATAGAGCATAGTAAGACCTTGTTCGGTTCCTCGAATGTCATCTTTATGATCTACGAGATACAGTGGCGTGAGCCATTTCGAAACATTTAGGCTAACATTTCGTAAAATTACACGGCGAGCGCTTAAATAACAGTGACAAAAAAGTAGCCATCCCTTTATAGCAAGGGCACGTCAGGTTTGCGAAAAATCCTTCTTTCAAGAACTCATTACTTTTGTGAAATTCAGAAGAGCCATGGTAGTTGATCTTCAGACAGTAATTATTGGTGATATGCAGGCCCTAACGTATATATGAAACAACCCCCCCCCCCCCCCCCCCAAAAAAAAAGCAAAAGCAAAAAATAAAACAGAAAAAAAAAACCACACCTACCATGCCAACTCATCACACATATTACCAGCTTTTTTTTTTTTTTTTTTTACTAAACTGCTGACAAGGATACCTTAATGCTTTCTGTTTATGCTGCATCGTCTTTTCTACATTCTTAAATAGCCGCACAAGTGTTTGCGTTTTTCTTGCCCTAAGATTCGTTGGTGAGAAGGGAGCAGGTAAGCATGTGACGGAGTGACTGGTTGATACGTTGTACTGAAAGTAGCTGCACTGTTTCAGAAACGTATAGTGCACAAAAGGCGAGAATGGGCAAAAATACCTATCTCTATTACGCGTGTTGTTGAAAACTTGTATTACTTTGTTCGTTTCCAAAAACACCAACGAGCTCACCTTTGCAGTTGTGATGATAACATCAGAATGATTGGTACAATCACCAGCCCCGTGGCTTTTGTTCTCACAGCCGACCCAAGTCGGATCCCTCTCACCTTTTCTTAGGCATCTACATTGTCGCCCCGTTTCTTTTATTTGAAAAATATAACCACCCGCAAACAGCCTGTCATTGCTTTGAACGGCGGGCGGCAGTGAGCCAGGTGAGCCGCCCTTGGGCGAATTTACCATCCGCATCACACACCAAAGGTACTTCTAGTGCCCAGAAATATTTCATCGTATAGCCGTATAGCCATAAGGGGGGGGGGGGGGGGGGGGGGTTGCCCTTCTCATGTATACGTGACGCTCAGGGACAGCAGTTACAGGCGTCTCTGCTGTGATAAGACTGGTTCGGAACTTGTAATACGCAGCTTCTTGTCCTGCCTTTTTGATGGCTGTGCAAGTTTTCCAATTAGAGTAAATAATGATGCACGCAAAGAAACGAAACAAGCAAGAACTGCCACATTTCCTCTCAGGTAATTCAACATGCACGAGTATTGTACTAGTGATAAATGCGATAGGGCACTATTGAGGTTTTTATGCCAAAAAACAAAGATGGCCTTAATCGCAACACCATAGCAATAGCACATGAGCTCACACACGCAATAGTGTAATTGAAAACAAAATGGAGCGGGTAATAATTGGAGTTATACTTCTCTGCATTTATGCCCAGAATTTGAATGGAAGACAAGATTACAATTTTATTCTCGGCCGCATTCATTACAGTCGACATTGTATACGACAAAGCGGCTTGCTTTAATTGATGTGAGGTGTTTATGGATGCTCCACTATTGCTTACGCCTCGTTAGATCTTACGGAAATTGACTTTATTATTATGCTCATATAGTTTCATGGTGCGATAAATGCGGAATGACCCTTAATAAGGAGAAGCAAAACATCGTTCGCATGACCTTCGAAAACAATCCAATATGCTCGTATAAACGTCATTGTTTGACCTAAACAAAATAGTTTATCCTGTTATTTGCATGTTGAATGCACATGTGCAAATGCATTCAGCAAATTCCTCTTTTTATGGAATATGCTTTGGAAGGCCTCTTTTCACGTTAAAACTATAATTTTTTTGTCAGTGACTAATTAGGCCTTTTAAGTTTTTTAGGTTTAATTAAGTTCACACCTTTCGATTCCCTTTCAAAGCTAAAAAGTGCTTGATAGTTCAAACCACAAGTATAAATCTCCGTCGCCCCGGTGACTGGATGCAGCAGCATGCCATTCTACATGCGCTTTTCGGTCAGAAGTTTTTCTCGTTTTTAAAACTGCGGATTCAGGTACTGTCACATTACCGAACGTCATAAAATTTCGACATGCTTGCATATTCTTAGCAGCAAAACGTGATTTTATTGATTAGACGCCGGTAGAAATACCTATCTGTTTTTTTCTTTAATTGTACATCACAGCCGTTTTTAGCAAGCATATTCCTCCGAAGTACCCGTCAGCAGACGCATGAGCCGACATTGCATAAAACTACTACACACGAGAAAGAAGCCCGTTGAAGTTTGGAGTTCGTCACCTCGACTAAACGATCAAAAGGAGGCACAGAAAAAGTTCAAAACGCTGTGTAAAGTACAGTGAACAATAGGCTAAGAGATAAGGTAGCCACAACTGTAAACAATGACCAACACTGCTCTGGTTTTTGCCGCGTGCACTTCTCGACATTATATGCTTGCCATAAAATGCTATTCCCGTGGCAATAGCCGGCATTAGAGACTACGTATGTGTCCTTTCATGAAGTTTTATAGTTTCGCTGAGGTTCGCGGAGCGTTGTGAATCGCTGTATGCTAAGTATTCGACTCCGCCTCTTCGCCTTACTCTCATTGCGTGCCACGGTCGGGCTCTCCATCCTCCTTTTATGTTCAGGCAGCTACTTGCCTTGAGTGTCTCCGTAAGGCGGAGGCGGACATTAATGCGGTTTCGGTTCCCCTTATGAAATTGGTTAGACTTCTGACTCGTCTTTCTCCTCACCTCCGCCAGTATGATCGTGTCAATGTTAGGCGCAGCTGGCGGTACATCACAGCGGACTTTTTGGAAGCAAGCAGAGCGTCCTTCATGTACCGCTTTGCCAGGGGAGTCCTCCCCAATAAGGCTCCAGCGTTTACACGGGCCAGCTTGCGACCAACTTGTCCGACTTGTGGGGGTAGAGAGGACACTGTGCACATATTCTCGCAGTGTCTTCTTCCTGAAGCGCTTCTCCGTCGTGTAGCTAATCTCTACCAGCTTCAGGGGATACCGTAACAGACTGTGCGATAATTGAATCCGTTGCCAGTCGCAGCCGTTAACCAGTTCGTCCTCCTGCTCGTGGAGTGCGTGTACTAAGTATGGCTGGCACGCTGCGCGGCCGCATGCAGCAGCAGGGTTCCGGGCTTCCATGAAGTAACTGCAGAGGTACGGAAGGAGGTCTCGTTCCACCTGCGGCGGGAAGGTCGCATTCTTGGCGAGCGGAGGTTCTCGAAGATCTGGTGTCGGTCGTCTGTGATTTTCTTGATTAAGGGTGAAGCAATCTGTGTCGCTAGGAATCCATTGCAGGGAATGGTCGTCTTTGATGACACCCGTTGCGTAGTCATAAAGGTAGGCCTCGTTAGCTCATTGCCACGATGGCGCTGCAGGCCGTCTTCGCGTAAGATGCTACTCATTCCTCTCGAACACAAAAGCTCCCCCAGTCCCCACTTGTCCCTGAGGGGGAGCTTGCCGGAAGTGCTGAACGGATGATGATGGGCTGATAAGTTACATGTGACACTGGGGCACGGCACTTGCGAGTGTCAATCCCCCTTCCCATCTGACAACGGCGGTGCATTAAATTGCATTGGGCGATACCAGAAGACTGGGCGAACGTCTGTGTTCAAAACACGCCACCACACCACACGATGAAGTGGTTTAGTTTGGTTTGGTTTGTGGGGGTTTATCTTGTCCCAAAGCGACTCAGGCTCCGCGAGACGCCATAGTGGGTGGCTTTGGAAATTTCGACCACTTGGGGTTCTTTAACGTGCACTGACATCGTACAGCATACGGGCGCCTTGCTTTTCGCTTCCATCGAAAGCCGACCGCCGCGGCTGGGATTCGATCCCGCATCCTTGGGCATACTAGTCGAGTGCCGTAACCACTTCACCACCACGGCTTTTTTTTTTCTTTATTGCCTGACTTCAGCACAATACCAGTGCCTTGAAGGAAGTAGGCAGCCAAGACTTCTAGCTACTGATGTGCAATAGTGCAAACTTGCTGGGGAAGCCAACTATAGAATGATTCAAAGCAAGTGTCTTCTTAACAGAGGTAAGAGAGTCAAGCGACAAAGAAGATGGGAGGCAAATAAGTACTTTAATGTTCAAGTGTAACGATACAAAAATGTTCTGTGACTGAGAATGAAAAATCATTACGGAAGAAAAATGTATTGCTGCAGGAAGGCTGTGGAAGCAAACTATTTTTTGTTCCGTAAAAAAAAAAAAAAATAAATAAAAAATGAAAAATAAAAAGAAGGGTACTTAAGTGTCACCTTTAAATGGAGTACCTGTACTCCGCAACTCGCTCAGTCACTGATCCCTTAATCTATGCCTCGTTATCTCACGCGTACTTACGAGCATACAGTCATAAGCTACCACATTGTGTGAAATACCCCACGGCACTGATACAACAAAGTTCCGCTTTAACCAAACCGCACAAGCGTGTCTGCGTAGCAGATGGCTTGCCTTCTTCGGGATCCATGCAATGCTTCCAGATTCGCATCCTATCTCAACCTCAGCCGAGGTGCACGAGTCGGCAGCTCCTGTCATTTCATGCGCTCTCGCGATGTCATCTGATCCTATCACTTTCCAGGTGCATACTCGAGATTTTTTCTCCGACAACGCTGACGCCGCGTTCTTTGCTGAACGGGGGCCTTAACACTGTAGCATTAGAAATTTCCCAACGCATCAGCACCTGAGCAACTTTTGCCACCAATCCTGTCAACGAACTCTACCTACTAATTTCGAAACGGAAGCTTTTGGTGCAGACTGCGGTCACTCTATATGCCCTTATGACAGATTGAATCGGCCAGGCTTTCGCTACACTAGCGTTGTGCGGACGGCTTTATCCCTGCTACGCGAGAAACGACTCGTAAATAACGTACGGAAATCTATAATGATGTCCATGGACAAGGTTGAATGCGCACTAAAGCAGCTGCTTTAAAACTTACTGTCTACATCTTCGGCTTTTGCTGCCAAACAGTTACATCAATATATATCTCTGGTCTACACATACGACTCATTTCGAGCGCCGCGAAGTGGCCGAAGAATTAATATTCCACTTGAATAAAAGAGCATTGAACAAGAGTAGAGGGGAAGCCTTAGTTCGCAAGCAGAGCCAATGCTTCAACAAGTGGACTTGTCTTCGTCTGAGCCCTTTCTCTACTTGTCGACAAGCCTTCTTGACGAAACGTTGGCTCGGCTTGCAAATTGAGGTTCCCCCTCGCCCCTTGTTCAGTGCCTTTCCAAACTGTGCAGCCATCCTCCTCTTGCTTTATTATATTCCACTCGAAGTTATTCAGTCCTTGCATTTGGGCGCGATAGTGTTAAAGGCCCTGGATCCCGACTTCGGTTTTGTTGGCGTGAAAATCAGCACTGTGGACAGAGGAAAAAAAATTTACTGTTATTTAGCTTTAGTTAAACCCGGTAGGTTGCGTAAGCAAAGCCTACGTAGCTTCTCTATCGGTTCGTTCTTTCCTCTTCTTCTGCTTCCTGATTTTTTCTCCTTCTTCTGCTTCTTATTCCTCTTCTTCCTCTTCTTCTGCTTTTTTTTCTCTCTTTTATTTAACAGCGCGAAAAAACGAGGAAGTTAACACACACAACAACACGAGCGCTGTTTTTTTTCACGCTGTTAAATAACGGATAACAACCAATTCGCCCGCTTTCTTTTTCTTCTTGTTCTTTTTCTTCTTTCTCTTTTTCTTTTCCTTCTTCTTCTTCTTTTCTTCTTTTTTTCTTCTTTTTCTTTTTTCTCTTTCTTCTTCATCTTTTTCTTCTTTTTTCTCTCTCTTTTCCTTCTTCCTTTTCTTCTGCGGCGCGGCGTGGCTACTGACCGGGTTTACGCGACGGCTTGAAGAGGGGCCCCATCTGCGGTCACTCTAAAGGTCAAACGTGGCTACTGGCCGGGTTTACGCGACAGGCTGGGCCCGCTTGCACGAAAAGATCTTAAGACTGTCTTAGCTAAGTCCAGACTTAACTGG
Organism: Amblyomma maculatum; assembly: GCF_055883805.1. NCBI lineage: Eukaryota > Metazoa > Arthropoda > Arachnida > Ixodida > Ixodidae > Amblyomma > Amblyomma maculatum. The sequence goes on from NC_139344.1 coordinate 213,984,974, forward strand.
AGTCTAAAGGATTAGGCCGCTAGCATGGCCGCTTAAGACTGAAGTCAAGACTGGGCTTCAGTCCTGACTTGAATAAGTCGCTTGTGCAATTACGACTCTAGGCCGTCTTAGTTAAGACACAAGGACGCCCGGTAACTAAGTCGAGAAATTAGGAAAATACAGGGATGCGCTGGCCCTGTCCTGGCGGTAAGATGTAAACATTCGGTCAGTCTTGCACTGTGTAAAATCCGTGCCATCGCTTTTTGCGGCTTAAGATTGTGTTACGATGAAAAATGCCCCAAGTGGTTGCTGAGGGCGTTCAGGGAAGCCACTCTGATGAACACGAGCCGAACCGAAGCGTGCGGCTTGTTTAAGTCTGGACCGTTTAAGTCTGGACTTAGCTCCAACTTTATCGTGCAAGCCGGCCCTGGCGTACGAACATTGCTCTGGCAGGTGGTAGTCGGCAGGCGACATGGGCGGCCACTGACTAGTCTGAGGGCTGTGTGACGTCACGAGATCATGTGCCGTTGCAGATTAGAATGGAACCCTTCAGAACTCTTGGATTCTTAGTCAGGCACGCTAATCCAAGGCCGCGCAAGGACGTTCGTAGTTAGCCTTATGTCGGTGCCCTTGTAGATAATGTGGTAACTTTCTGCTAAATGCTGACGAGTATGTATAAGGTAACAGAGGCACATATTTAGGGGTCTGTAATTAGTAGCAAACTGCACGTACAGCGAACAAGAATCCGTTAAGGGCAGCTACAGACGGAAGCTATAGCGCTCTCCCAAACTTTTTTAGCGTTTCTTTTTTTTTTTTTTTTGCCTTCAATATATAGCATAAGTCGATTTTTTTCTTCTGTTTTAGCAGAGTGCATACTACTACAGCGTTGGATTCAGCCGTAATTCCTGGCCTCAGGCAAAAAAAAAAAAAAAATAAAAACCGCTGAGTTTTCTCGTATGTCGGAGACACTGCTAGATTTGACTGATGCCTTTGCCTACGTCGAAAATACATTTGTAGCCTCCTATGGCTGTGTGCCTATTGGCATAAGAAGTGATAGCTTTCGAGAATAGGTATAACATCACCTGTAATATATTGTACGCAACTGCTCCAAGAAACTGTTAAAAGGGCTCATATTTTTTGGGACTCGTTTAGAAACAAAGGACGGTAGGAGATGTTCATAACAAACAATTCTAAAGCGAAAGACATTGTATACAATTATGCATCGCTTTCCGCGCTACCGTCAGTAAACCGAGTGCGCCTTCCTCGTAACCGCAACGCACCGCCATGACAGATCGCAGATGACATGTAACAAAATTCGCGTTACCCAACGCACACACAGATACTGTCAGAGCACATACACCAAGGCTTTATACGTGCACCCTTGCATACAAGACTGCCACCAGGAACCATTGAATAGGACCGAAATTTCTTGGTTGAAGACACGGATTAGCACACCCACCCCGACCCGCCCGTGGCCGCTGCATTCCGGTTGGAGCCTGCTATAGCTCCTCCACCCCTCGGCCTCAGCCTAACCTTTCACGCCGTATAACCCACAACTCTTCTGACTTTTTCGAGCACGAGTAACTGTGGCAGGGCATGTGCCGAGAGGCATCATGCTGTACAGGTTCCGTCACCCTTACTTAATGCGGAGCTTACAAAGTGACAGCCTTGCAGAAAGGTGTGACTCAAGAAACCAAGGGTACTTCCATATCTTATGGAAAACTGTGTAAATGACCGTAGCACGCACAGCTCGCGCTGCCGCTTTCGCTGCTCGACATGTCGGGTGCTTGCCAGTCAGGGTGGCCGAAGGCAGCGTTTACTAAGGATGTCGCACGCTCGCCCGTGGGCCGTAACGATCGTGACCGCTTCGTTATGCGCTGGTGATGACCCTGGGAAAGTCGCCAGGAAAACACTCCTGGCTTAACGCTCTGATTCCCCTCGTCGTCGCGAAACGTTTAAGACGTGCGCGACCCTCCGGAAGGTTGTCAAAGGGCGAATGGCAGCCCAGGCTCGCGCGTGATCTCGGTCGCCGCCGCTCTCCAAAGTTAGTCGGTGGAGGCAGCTAAGCTGGACTATCCGAGCTGCAGCTTAGGCGGTCAAAGCTGAGCCGCTGCATCGAGAGGGTCATTTATATCAAAACGTGATTAGCGTGTGGCAGCCCTGAATTAGTTTCGTGGTGCGCGCCACCGAACGCGGCTCAGGCCTGCTCTATTCCGGGAGGAGGTCTGCCGCCATTCAATTAATAACGAGGAGGCCGCCCTGTTTACGCTTTCGGCCGAATCCTTCGACGTGCGCGTCTCGTGAAAGTCACCCGACCCTTCTGGAATAGGGAGCAGGAGGGGGATGAAAAAAAAAAAGAGCTTATAAGAAACCGCATATTGGCCTGGCAGCGACGGGATCCTATTCCAGGGGGCCAGGCACGCTGTTTTGATTATTTTTGATGGTTCGCGTCAAAACGACGTGCTAAAAACGGACCGCTCTGGGCCTGGCCGTGTCAAAAACGTTTTGAAAAGCTCGGCGCCTTTTTTTATTCCGGGCTGAGCTCACCTTTGACTCTGCCCGTCTTACCTCCGGGCGCGCGCAACTATTTTGAGAAGCCCGCGGCTCGAAGCCGCGGCGACTTGCACGGCCAAGTCGCTCACGGGGCCTCGCCGAGCATGTCGGATACCTTGTCAGCGAGCGTCGCACCGGAGCGCCCCGGTTTCCCCCCCGTCCCGGTCGTCAGGGCACGCTCGATACAGCTGCTGTTGATCTTGGGGGGTTGTTCACATCCCTGGTGAAGCGCAGCCGACGCTGCTGCAGCGCGGCTGTGACGAGAGACGCGAGTTAACGAAAGCTGACGCGTTTGCGACCTCCCCGTGGGCTACGCGTGAAAGGCGTCCGCGCTGCGCTTGCCCAAGGCTTCCGAGTTGGCACCTTGCTCCGAGGCGCCGCTCGATGGGTTGCTTCCTGCCTCCCGCGTACTTATGCTCTTCCAGTTCACGCGGACGTCTGGTTTTGTCGGGGCGTGTAGTTTGCGCCGTTAGTTATTCTGTTTCATAGTTTCTTCCTGGCTCTCTGAAGCACGCGTTCAAGCCGCCAGAAAATTATCTGGTTGGCAGCGAACTTTATTGTGCCCAGAATCCCGAGGTTTGACTTGCCGCGTTTTCTTCTGCGGGCGCAGTTGCAAAACTTAAAACGTATCGTCGGCCCTTTCGAAAACACGCGTTTTGCCTTTACTGGGCTTGCATCCAGCGGAGCAAAAGAAAGGACCGCACAAAAACCGACAAAAAAAAAAATTGTCGTCTAGGTGAACTGCTTTTGTGCCGTCTTCGCAGTTAGAGACAAAAATAACAAGCGAGGTCGCGAAATGGTTTACTCTTGTGCGCGTTCTGTGCAACGGTTTCACGCTGCTCGTTCTTTGTCGAGGTTCGTAATCTGCCTGGATAAAGGTTCCCGCTGCTTAACATTTTTCCCACCTTTGCGCATCACGCAACAACAGTGGTAGCGATTCGCACCCGACCGCGATATTATTTTCCGTTCTGCTCTTCCGCGAACAGTACGTATGTTTGCAGAGGAGCTGCCCTCGGCGTTGCGATTCGTAATTTGTTTTGACAAACATCTCGTCCCGTGATTTCCATTACAAATGTGTGCGATTGTCATTGCATCCAGTGCACACGCGAAGAATTCAAAATATAGGCGCAAGAGTGGGCTACTTGCGTATGCAGCTTGTTTCTTATTCGCAATGTGCCGTCATGCAGATCGATACTCAGCTTCGATTTTCGTTCCTTCCTGTTTATCTCAGCAATTCGCGTTTCTGGTGCCGCACGTGTGCGCAGGGTCAAGCCTGGAAATTGCAGTCGGCCGCAGGTAGCATGCTTACAACCACATTTTCTAGTTTTGCGGCTGAATTCCGCAGCGGCGACGCAACAGAAATCTGCAACGGCGCGTGTGTTTGTGCACGTGTGCAACTCTGGTCACCAGTAGAAACTGCAACGAGTAAACACCTTAAAAGGGTGTTCAAGTTGGAAACGTGTTAGAAACCAAACACTGAAGCCTGATATTTTTGAAGCCGCTGTAATCCAGCGATGAACGTTGTCGGTCGCTCAACCAAACTCGTAATTTCTTGTCAGAGTTACAATCAACTTCTGGAGGAGCGCGTCGCTATGTACTGGGAACAAACTCAAGCTGCCTCCCCACTTTCTTTTAGGCTTCTTACCCTCTCTGGTTCACGTACGCACTCAAATACACACACACATAGTTTAATGGGAAAGGTACCAGCGGACCTATCCCGTTTGTTGAGTTAAGAAATGGCCATTTAATAGCGTTGTTAGCTATCAGTCAGAATGAAAGCCGAGGAATCGCCATAGCGCCGTACATGGTGTCATTAAGAGAAGCGTGACGACCTAAAGGCGTAGGCAGCACTATGTAAGCCGAACCTGGGTTGACAGTCCGACATGCGTGGAATAAGTTGGTCAGAAAAGGTACTTGCTAGTCAATTTCACTCACTCCAGCTCATTCCGACTTCCGTACGAGCAGCTAATTCAAAGTATAAGCACGTTACTGGGTCCAAATAGAGCCGGTTTACATGAAAGGCTCTGAGCACTGAATAGTCAGTAGTAAAAAATTATTTTAAAAGATGTGGTTGCTGCTTTTGCGTGGCACTCGTTCTTTCGGATCAAATACATAACGCAGCTGAGTCAGGCGCATTGGCGAACCTGAAAGTTAAGGCTATGTGTTGCAGGCGCTTGAGTTTTGCTGTCAGTAAAGACGAGTTTCTTGGCGGGTATTCGGCATTCGTGTTGATTCCAGTGCAATGGGAAATATGCATGAAAGGCTTCAGTGAAAGGAGAATTTAATCATGGCGGGGAGAAAAGGAAGCCAGAAGAAATTTTGCTAAAGCCAGAGAATGTGAATGTTCGTAATGTGAAATGCACCTGTTGATACGGTAATGTTAATGTACATAGAGCGTGCATACGCAGTTTATGCTAGAAGGTGCGCCATAAGTGAGCTTATTCCGTAAAGTAATTAAGGAGGTATATGAATTGAGTGCGCATTTTCGCGTGCTCCCGTCCGCGTTTAGACATGCAAGGTTTTAGGTAATTACTATCAGTGCAGTACAATTCTCTCCTGCTTGAAGCACGAGCACACATAAAAGCTGGTCAGTCATTGTATTCAATACCACGTCCCCCCCTTCTCCCCCCCCCCCCCCCCCTTCTTTTTAATGCGAAAGCACTTATATGCACACTAGAGTCAAGCAACTACCTTGGATCTTGTGCCTGGTTTCATATTGACCAGCCAGATCGTGACGTCACAGTTCGTGCATCGTGGAGCGGTATAATTAAAAAGTGCAGCATAACCATATTGGCATTTAACCTCTGACTTCACCCAACCAAATATGTTATGGCTTGCATCTGCCGAGCGAGGACGAAAAAAAGATCGCCAGAGTAGAGTCGTTTCTAACAGCAATTTCTCGTGGGAAGCGTGCACTCAACCTCGCAGCTATCACCGCAGCCGAACGCCCCGAGTGCAGGTTGCAATGCACTCTCGCGTTGTGCATTCATTGCACGTCGTGCTCTGTCAAGTTCCGTCTATAAGCAAACTGTTTTGTTTGTTTTGTGGCTTTTTAACGTCCCAAAGCAACTCAGGCTATGAGAGACGCCGTAGTGGATTGCTTCGGAAATTTTGGCCACCTGAGGTTCTTTACGTGCACTGATGTCGCACATCACACGGGTGCCTTGTTTTTCGCCTCCATCAAAAAGCGGCTACCTCGACCGGGATTCGATCCCGCATCCGTGGGCACAGAAGTCAAGCGCCGTAACCACCGCACCCCTGTAGCGGGATAAATATTAAAGTCAAGCGCTGCCAGAATTCACACAAGTCATGGGTATTTTGTGAAGCCTCGTCAAGAGTCATTGGCTTTCGACAAACTCTACGTATGCTTACTGTGGTCGAGACCCGTGTCGAAAGATTTTCTGAAGAGCAGGTTCCGGCTCGTGGACATTTCTTCCCTTGCTTGACGTTAATTCTTCATTAACACACAATTCGGAGAATGTTTACTCATATCTACGAAGGTCCTTTTTGTCGATAGGTTTAAGCACTTCGATAGTGACAAGCCAACAAGAAACCACCAGCAACAAAAGGTGGCTACTGGTGTTTCGCGCTGGTATCGAAAATTGATCTCAATTACTCTGAATTAGACACAAAAACGTCATTTCATGTCTTTTTCCCTTCCGCAATTTGAAGACCTATAGGTCTTCAAACTACTATAGTAGTTTAGCAAAAGTGGTCAATTTATGTTTTAAAGTTGCCTAAAGCTTAAAAAACAATTTTTTCGTCATATTTTTGCTCCTTCCTGAATGTACCTGAAAGGAGGAAAACTTACCTAATGAAACATTACTGGTCTCGAACACCGTTTTGCATGCAAATAACGCTGCTTCTTTCTTTTTTTTTTTTCCCTATTTAAGCTCACTTTAAGCTGAAGACCGTTTTGGCGTTTGCTGTCCGCGAATTCGTAAGTGCAGGAAAAAAGAAAAAAGTGCGTCTAAAGGCAATTTATCGAGCAGCTTTTTTTTATTATTCGCGAGTTTTGTGCGAAAAGGAAAAAGATATGGGTGGTGATGTCAAAGAAGCCCGAGTTCATTACTTACTGACATTATGTTCTATTGTTTTCAGCGCATGACCCGCATTACACACACTGCTGGTTTGTGGGGTTTAACGTCCCAAAGCGACTCAGGCTATAACAGACGCCGTAGTGGAGGACTCCGGAAATTTCGACCACCTGCGGTTCTTTAACGTGCAGTGACATCGCACAGCACACGGGCGCCTTTGCTTTTCGCCTCCATCGAAAAGCTGCCACCGATGCCGGGATTCGATCCCGCATCCTTTGGAACAATAGTCGAGCGCCGTAACCACTGCGCCACCCAGGCGGGGTCATACACACACTGCAGAGTAAATAAAGACCAGATTAGAAAGAGCAAACCTATTTTTATACTAGCGTAATTCCTAACTGAGAGCACGATAAGAAAACAGAACAAAAAGGAGTAAACCATGTCCGCTGCATTATGATCGGCTTTCTCAGGGCAGATTTATTGTGCTTTGATATTAAAGTGGGCGTAAAAAAAAAAAAAAATCGCCCAGTTTTGCAGTTCAATTAATGCGTTCCTTTTCCGCACTGTGAAAGCTGGGACCACTGAAGTGAGCAGTGAATCATAAAAAAAAAAAAGAAGATTAATTGAAATGGTTTTGTATATTACGTTATCAAAGGCGGCCTCCCACTTAGTTGCACAGGTTCCGCTCAGAAGCCACACCAGATGGTCGCAGTGAACATATGGCAAAATTTGCTAGGTATGTCCAACCAGACGACACCGCACCATGCATGTTCGTATTTTCGCGAAACCCTATCGCTTGTTGCTCATGATAGCGTCATTTGTGTTCGAGCGCCATATAGTTTTTGTATATTGTTTGTCTTTCTTCTTTTTCAGGGGAAGTTTTCCCCATATTTGCAGCACTTTTTTATGGGTTATTTTTTCCGAGGTGCTAGCTCAGTTCAGCGTGAAGCCCGAATGAAAAAAGCGCTGATGCGTGCGCGTAGGCATGCACACAAAAGAAACGGCCGAAACGAGCCGAAAGCATCGGGCGGACAAGGTGCCTGTTCGCTGCCAGGTGAATTTAGATGCTGCATTTTCATTTCTGCCTGTTCGGATGACGACGCTGGGCCTGGTCGATGGGCGCAAAGTTATAACTTCCGCGCGCGGCTCATGCAGCCGGCCCGGCTTCCGGGACTCTGGCGTTGACGTCCTGATGGTTTTCTACCACTTCGCCATCAGTCAAGGTACCTATTGCGTCTGCGGTGGTCCGGGCCAGCACTTTTCGCATCTCCTCAGTTTCCAGTGTTTTCGCGCGACCCGCTATCTTTTGTTCGCAGTTTTCCTTGCATCTTAGCCGCGAGAGAGAAAAAAAATCTGAGCGCGCGATCCCTCTTTTCTGTTTGGCCTTTGTCCCTTTTTTTCTCGCGGCTACGCGCCGCCACGTTCCGTATGCGCCTAGCCCGGGGCTGCCAACTTTGTTCGCCGTGACGCCGTATTAATCCCACTCCACGCGTCCGTGAAGTTGTGGAATGCGGAGGCGCAGCACTGGAACTTTTCCCGCCGTAGTGACTGGTGGCGATGCGCGCGCGAGCTCGCCGAGCAGTGCCCGCTGTTCCCCACCCATCTGTCTCAGGGAGCCGCGAGCCTGTCGCGGCGCTGCGGGAGGGACGAAAAATGAAGAAATCAGCACCAAAAAGAAAAAAAAAATCGGGGACGGAATAGTTCGGAGAGAGTGAAGGGCGAAAGACGGCGGGAGTTGGCGTAGTGTGGAGGGAGGGTGGATCCTGATAGGCCCCGCCGGCATTCCTCGAGTCCGCGCGGAGTGGAATGCGCGCCCGAGTATTATGCAATCTGCCGGGCACTTCGCCCACCGACTCGAAACAATAAATAGCGGAAGGGCGGCGTTGCGGCCGCCGCTCCTGCTGCGTTGTTGCTGCTGCGTTGCCGGCGGGGAGGGGAAGCTGAGGGCTAGCGGTGCAGAGACAACGTTTTGTTTCAGGCGGCGCTCTTTGTTTCTCCCTTTGTTGCCAAAGGCGCGCGCCACGCACAAGAGGACTCATGAGCGGCGGAAAGGAAAAGAAAGGCGTGGAGAGAAAGAAGGGAAACGGCTTTCGGGACGGCCCATGAAGCCGGCCGAGGTCTCAGCCACTCGCGGAATGCCACCACACCGACGAGACTCGGTTTACCGTGCCTTGGGGGCTCCTCCAGTTGTGCTGCTGCTCTTTTGGGCCGCCGCTCGTCGGAGTGGGGGGTGCTCGTCGTGACGAGCGCGCCGGTAAATGAAGTACGCTGTCCTGCCATCGACTCCGCGCGACTCCCGTGTTCGGCGCAAATGCCGATATGCCGGCAAGTAGGCAAATATTGGGAGCCGCAAAGGCTTCTGATGCCAGGCGTCACCGCGTGGCTCGTGCGCACCCTGTCAGGCGAGAAGGGCCTTCTTTCTCGTTCACCTCTCTACGATATGTCGCGTCGTCCTGAAAGAATAAGAAAAAAAAAAAAGCAGAGCGGATTGTTTGCTCTTTTATTTCACTGAAAAAAAAAAAAAGATAAGTACAGTAAGCATGAGGAATGTTTGAAAACGAAACGTCGGTTCAAAGAAAGACAACTTGAAGTGGGATATGTTCAGTAGGGGGAAACAACATTATAGACACTCAGTTCTCACTCTAACTGGAAGAGACTGCTTCGTGATATTTGCAGCGAAATGTTCGCGCTTTATCCAATGGAGTTTACTTTCGCTAAAAGTTTATCGATTACACTTCTAACGGCAAAGCACCAGGTGGCCACACATGTGTTCTAGTCTTACGTAACAGCAGTGCAATGATAACTTGAAGAGGATTTTACTCAACTCGATTTTTTTTTTCACGATAAAAAACAAAACAAAAAAAAACAAAACAAAACAACAGTCGCATTCATTGTGTCTGAAGCGGGGAAGCGAAGCTGCGATGTTGCGAACGTTGCTATATTCGTCTTTGTTATTTTTTCAGCTACTGATAATACGTGCCTGTTGTGCTCTTATGCAGGGTTTACGGCGTCAGAGTGTGGGCTATCGGACCTCCGAAAAATAAGAATGGCCACGCACACTCGGCAAGCAGTGTTGAATTAACTTCTCCACTCTGCTGGCCCAAGGGCCCAAATACACCCTTTTCACAGAACCAACATTGGGAAACCATCTGGCGTCGACAGCAAGCCATGTCTTGCTTGTCTATTTGAATTTGCCCACAAGTTTTTTATGATTTCGTTATATGACGACTGCTGTAAGAGGTGCGAGTAAGCGAAGTGCAAATTGAGCTTTATATGATCAGGTTTCCAAGCTTGGCAATAGGCTAGCAATGTTTGCTGATAGGTTGCGACAGCTAACACAAGCAGTCTGGCGGCACAGTTTTTGCGAGAATTTCGTTCTTTTCAAAATAACATAGGCGTCCCATAATCTATACGTCGCTGTTCTAGGAGATCGTTGGGAAAAAACCGCAGCATCTGACAGTTGGGAGCGACCAGCGAGAAGGCTTCTTTATTTTCCAAGGTAAAGTTCATCTTTCTTTATGTATGAGTACATTTCCCAACGAACTCATTGCAAGAAAAGAAGGGGTGGTTAGGAGATATTTGAACAGGGTCAGAGCCAAGGGCGACCGGACCTTTGCTGTTCCGGCCGCAGGAGCGGAGCAGCAGATAAACGCGAGAGAGCCCCGGAAAGCCGCTAACGCGGAAAACGATCGTACGTGCGAAGGGGTGGCGAAGAAAGGGGCCGAGAGAGAGAAAAGCTCCGTAGCTGGATCTGTAAGAGCATCTAGAGGCCAAATCCCCGGGCAGTCGTTTCCGCGCGAGTTCGAGAAAGAAGGGTCGTAAAATTTCTGAAACACCGCTTTAGTGCATATACGCCCCCGTCAAGTCGCTGTCCAGAGGGCGCGGCTGGTGCTGGATGGGGTGAGGTTTTTCTTTCTTCTTTTTCATCGGGGGGGGGGGGGGGGGGGATATGAACAGGGGAGAAAAAGCCCGTAGAAAGGCGTCGACAGAATTATCGCCCTGGCCTCGCAGACCTCAGGTCCCGGGACGAAAGAAAGGCGTGGGAGCTGCACTCAGTGCGGCGGCCACCGCCAGAGCCACCGAGAAGCGACCGACGGCAGCTGGGGAATACGTCGGCTCGCGGGGAGCGTATCCGGACGACAACGGGGGCGACGCTTCCGCGCCACAAGCAGCTTTTTTTCCCTCCTCATCGTTCCTCCCGATCCCCATCTCGGCGTGGCCCAGTGCGCTTTTCTTCGTTTATGCCGCGATCCTTTATGTGCTATTCTTCCCCGAATAAACGTCGAGCCGTGCTAGGCTCGGCTTTTAACTTTCCTCTGTGCCGACGCTGTTCCTCCTCGCCGCCCTTTGCATCCCACGCGCTCAACTTGCTTTGATGTTTTTCTTCCTTTATTTGCATTATTCTGCCCCTCCTACGCAGCGCCACTTGAATCTAGAAATGGAGCGCTTTCATTCTTGTCCTCTTTCTTTTTTATTCCTCACGTGTGTATACTTGGCCCGCGTGCTTTCTCGGCCCTTTCACTTTTAGCAGCTCTTTCTAGATTTTTGCCTCGCTCCTTGCGTGCTTCGATTCTTACTCGAGTTAAGCCGCCTGGAACAGCCTAGCAGGAGTTTACGCAGAGGTCTGGAAGAAGCGGGCTGAATTCTTCTCGACTTTCGTCACTGTGCGGTTTTATTAGGCAACGCAACGCGTGCGAAGAGCACACGGATCTCCGTATGCGAAGCACGGCGCGCCAGCTCTTTTACGAAGCTGGAAAATGCGACAGAAGCGCTTTACTGTCTCAGCAGTTTCATACCACGTATACGTACTCTGAACTGGACTTCGCAACACTGGAGCAGCGTAAATTGCTTTCACGCAATTCTCAGGAGCAGCAGGCGACTGACATAGCTACCCGAAATAATTTCACGACGAGATACACGTCTGTGGCGCTGGTTACTTAAACAACGCTTGAACAGAAAAATTCTGATTAGCATTACGAATTGTATGAGCCTGACGCTTGTAAATATAATGCATAGCACAAATGTAAGATTATCGGTTTTATTAGGCAACCATAAGTAGCCATTGCAGTTTATTACGCTGGGCAGGGTTCAGCAAGCTAACATATTTCTCCTTGGTTTTGATTTCTTTACCCACCGAGGTGTCTCAGTGGCTATCACCTTCGCTGGCTGAGCTCATGGCCGTGGGTTCGAATCCTGGCTGTGACGCTGTCGTTTCGAAGAAGGCGAAATACGAAAAATGCTAGTGTGTAATGCAATATCGGTTCACGCAAAAGAACGTGACTGCAATAAATACGGAGTACGGCGTTTATTTATAGCCCACGTAGGAGAATTAAAAACTACATGTATTGCCATGGATTTTGTATATTTAGTTACCTTTTAGCATGCAGACCCCTCCCCCCCCCCCTTTTTTTTTTCCAAAATTAACAATCAAATCTTAACATAAGACTGACTGTCATGTCACACAGTACAAAAATTCTTCATTGCAGCAGGTAATTTGAAATGTGCACCGATGAGTAAGTGACCAACGGGGCAGTAACGCTACCATCGCTGCTTTCTGAGCGGTTAACCGCAGTGACGCACATACAGGAAAAATCCCAAACTGTCTTCGACTACTGTGCTCTAGCTCATTCCTTAGTGCTATCAAAGGACGGCTCGACAGCTTGCAAGGCAGCCAGGCGGGCACGGCAGCACATCTCTGTAAGCCATAATGAGAAGGAAGGCGCACACTGACTGGCATTTGCGGCCAAATGTATCTTCCGGGACTAGACGAGGTGCGCGTTTTGGTCGAGCAAAGCAGTTCGTCTGTCGGCGCCTCATAAATATAGCGGGAGAACGATGGCATGCTCCCGCCGAGGTGTATTAAATATCCGCCGTGACCGACGTTGCTGGAGGAGCGGATATGTAGTCGGCTTCTCTGCGCCTGCCACGAATCACCGTCTTCCCACTCTTCCGTATCATCAGTGGCGCGGAAGCGTTCTTGTTATCTCCTATCTTCATTTATTGAACGTAGAGGAAGGACGCGTACTGCATAAATGAATGAAAATAGTTGGCTTTTACAATACGCCAAGCAAAAATCTACCTAAAACGGCTGATAGAGCACGGTCGCACGACAAGTGTCTTCATAATCCCGCATAATGTTTTAGCATAACCATTCCGTTGGAGAGGTATGCACTGACTGCTTTTCTAGATAGATTGATTAAGTGGCTTTAGGGCAGTCAGATTCACACAGGGTGTTATCGAGGAAGCATTTCTGGAATCATTCGCATCATTGTTGGCACTTTCAAAGCATAAATAAAAAAGTGGCACAAAGTTAGGGTACTCAATAATGCCGTGCGTTGGCTTACTTTTGTTTCGACCAGCACCAGCACTAACTGGTTTTATACCCAACTGTTTATTCAGCTCACTGTTACGTCCATAAATGTACGGCAACGATGTTTGAACCACTGGCACCGGCGTGGTGTCAACTGCCTGAAGGCGTGAAACCTTAATAGCAGAAGGTAGCCTTATGCAAACCTTTCTTACCAAGAAACGCCTGACTTAACACATTTTTTGCCCCTTTAAATCAGCCCGTAACCGACTAGGTATCAATGCATAAATCAGCAGCATAAGCTGCTCAATGGCAAATCAGCTTTTAGCTAGTAAAATACTTAACGATGCTTGCGTAAACGCCTGTGTGAAGACTTTACTGTAGCCGGTAACTGTAGCAAGATCCCCTTCTTTCCCAGGACGATAATCTTGATGATCTCTTTCATCAAATTATTTCATCTAGTTTAGATTATGCTTCTAAGTGTCTTTGCCTGTGGAGATGGGCTCATATCCTTTCTTTAGTTAAACCCTGCGAACACATTCTTACTTTCAAATGCGACTTTCCCTTTCTAGTTTTTTGTAACGCAAAAAAAAAAAAAAAAACATTCCCAAAGAAGAAAGAAGGAGCTCGTAGTGGGCGTTATGACAATATTTTTTTTTCTTTTTATTGTGTTTACGTTTTTCCAAGTACCAGATGAGGAATTGAAATAAAGCAGTCAGCAGTCGATGTTACCAGCGATCGGAGCAGAAAAATTGATCTATGTTTGCGAGCTTTCTAGAGGCTTAATACGTGCTAGCACGCGAGATACCTTGAATAGCAGAAAGACTATAACTGAGGAGGCTTTCACAAAGCGCGCCATACAGCCGTATTAAATATTCAGTGGAGCATGGTCGTGCGGATGATATGGCTGCGGAGGATCCTAGCATGATCTTAACTACTGAAGAAGCACAGCATGCATTGTTGCTAACTTTCACACATAACTCAAGATGTTGTGTACCGGTGACGCCTCACGCGGCTCTCGCCCCATGATACGAGACACGCCTTTGGGGCAGCAATGCGCGCCAATACAACCGTTTCCTGGCAAGTGCTCTCAGCTCAGCTTCCACAGCGAGAATTCCTGCGCACTCTCTTATCGCGTACTCACGCCCGAGTCCAAATGGCCATAAACAAAGCGTGACCTTTTTCGCCACTGTATAAGCATCGACCAAATCCCTTCTAACCCGTTAGCCAAACATCTAGGTCATTTCGTCGGTTCAGAATTCGAACAGATGCAGGCAGTGCCAGCAATGAAATGTCAAATTTCACACCTGACCGCAAGGCTAGCCGGCATTGGCGCTACATGCTTCGAAAGTCCGGCCCTTCATTTGCTCGTGCAAGCTGTAGCTTCAGCTTCTGCACCAGCAGACCGTAAGAGATGAAGCAGAGGGCGTTTAAGGGCGCCGCTCAGCAGGCACTAAAAAAAAAAAAAAAAAAAAAAAAAAAAAAAAAAAAAAAGAAAGAAACATGAATGCGGAATTGAGTCCGTCTAGAGACTATGTGCTCCATAATCAGACCTCATAATCAGTGTGCACTAGGTGGGCGAGAAAAGGTACTCTCAAAATCAGGCCGCTGCTGGCACTTCAACCTCGTCATGGTTTACGAGAGTGAACCACTTCGGACGCAACAGATCGATCGTATCCGCTTTTTCATTGGTGAACGGGCAGTTCGCGTTACAGCTAGGGTTCCACTCTGCGCATCTTCCTAACCTACCATATAATACAGTCAGCTTCTTGGTGAGCAGCCATATCTCTCACCGCTTAATTAAAACTTGTTTCATTTAGTACTAGAAGTCGGCGCAGTCAAAGAAAGAAAGAAAGAAAGAAAGAAAGAAAGAAAGAAAGAAAGAAAGAAAGAAAGAAAGAAAGAAAGAAAGAAAGAAAGAAAGAAAGAAAGAAAGAAAGAAAGAAAGAAAGAAAGAAAGAAAGAAGCTGTACACGGAAGAGGCTCCCACGGACGCCCCCGCCGTTGAGTGATCACACCGCAGCGCAGCCCGCTCCACTGTTGGCTAAGCGCCCGGCGTATCGCTTCCTGGGCCGCGCTGCCGATTGTGTCATCTACGACCGGAAACACAGTGCTCCTGTGTCTGCCTTCCCGCCCCGCCGATCTGCCAGAGCCTGCCTGGTTCGGCGCGCTCGTCGTTCCAGACCTCGAACGATGCCTATTGAGCAGAGCAGGCGGCGGAGAGGTCTGCGCAGTTCGCTGACAGCGTCAGTTCTGAGAGCGGCATCTGACAAGTAATGGCGCCATATTGACCGTAGGAGCCCCGGACGCCTGGGGTCTGTCACTTCTTCGCGCGTGCTCTATCCGTAATGGCAATAGGCGTCATTCCATTTCCAGTACGGAGTGGAACAAGCAGTACGTGCCGCAGCGGGAGAGCTGCATGCTCGGGAAATGCGCTTGTGCGTGCTAAATTTCCTTCTTTTCATTTTTTATTTGCTTCTATAGCTCGCGCTGAATATCGACAGGTGTAGACAGTTTCTTTCCAATTCTATCTTCTTGCTTTCGCCAAAAAGCTGGCAGGGCTTTCCTACTGTTAGTACCTTTCTGTTTTATAACTTATATTGATTGCTTCGCAGCTTGAATTCTTGGAAGGGCAGAGGGGTGGGCGTGAACATGCAAAAGTTGTAGAGAGAAGCATGTATGCAGGCTCACTGCCTTCGAGCGCAGCGGGCATTTCCGCTCGTGCGTGGAGTTCAATACGGGATTTGCGTGTGTCGCAAGTTCGTTCAACTTACTTTAAGTCAACGTAATAAGCGAACTTCTTTATTTACAGACTTCTGGAACTATGTTGATTTATTTAACGAAAAGAAAACGACGTGCTTTGGAAAATAGAAGATATGCAGAGCATCCCAAATAACATATATAACACAAGCCTTGAAAATACTCTCCCGGAAGACACAACTTCAGGCTTATTGACGGAAGCTGTTTATGGGCAGCTGCACTGTTGTTTTGTAATATGCGCATTCATTTAATTAAATTCTGATTAATGATCTTTCCTTACTCTCAAGTAAGAAATAACCTTTCAATTAGAGTTGTAATATATCGTAGAAAACTTATAAATGAGCAGTTTTCGTTTCGCTATCAATAATGAATTTTTGGTATTCTCCGCCTCGAAAAAGATGAAACATCAGTCTTAATGCATAGTAAAGTTATTATATTTTTGGGGTAAATAGATAGCGTCCTGATATTTTGCACATACAGCGATATAAAAAGGCAATATTATATGCGAATACTTCTTAGAATTGTGAAAATCCCTGATCTACCTCTCCAGATGATAGTAGTTTTCAAAAGAAATATTTTTGCTCAGCAGATACAATTTTTATTTGTACATGTACGCATCTGTGGGCACAGGAACCAACGACACATTGGCCCAACAGTTAATTATTTTCACACAGAAGCGAGGACATGGAAAATGTGACGTAATAAAAGGGGCAATTGAAGGCTTTATTTTTTATTGCACTTTTGGGACAGATTTTACCGCATAGCGTAATCCCAGAAAAATAAATGCATCGTACCTTTCAGAAGAACACAAAAAACTTCTGATATGGCGGTAGTTTAAAGGTTGGTGAAGTATTTTCTTCTCTTTGCTCGAGGAATGAAAATGGGCACGAAATAAATCTTGAAAGCGGCAACGAAGCGCTAAATGAAAAGAGGGACGAAGAACTCACGCTTTTTTTTTTTGCCTATTAAAAAAGAAGCAAATTTAGTCAGCTTGCTACTCGACTTCTTAAACCCCAATTTCCGCATGCACAAGTAGGAAAGAAAAAGCTTCAGATGCCTTGTAAAGCTGCGTGAGCTCTAGTCCCACCCTCTATCGATCGCTGTGGAGGAAATAGCAAGGACCGTTCCAGTTTAATGCGACATTCTCATATTGAAGGGGAACTGTAGCGTGCTGTTCTTTCGCGTGAGGCCAACAGACTGTATACGCGGAGCCAGCGCTGTTAGCTTAAGAGCCAGCATGTGCAAATAAGGCAGCCGTAAATTTAGAGACCGACTCATCCGACATCTGTCGAGGTAAGATTGGGGGCTTGGGATTCAGTAGGAACTGTACCTTAAAGAGGCCCTCTTGGCAAGCTGGACAGTGCACAATGACCGACACTGATAAAAGAAAAAAAAAAAAACAAATAAAAAACATATTATTCTACGACAAAAGGTATCTCGAGAACGAGCCGCAATATATAGCATAGCCCGCAAATATATGCTTCAAGCGA
Organism: Amblyomma maculatum; assembly: GCF_055883805.1. NCBI lineage: Eukaryota > Metazoa > Arthropoda > Arachnida > Ixodida > Ixodidae > Amblyomma > Amblyomma maculatum. The sequence goes on from NC_139344.1 coordinate 214,002,100, forward strand.
GTGCCGTTCACAAGACTTGCGCGGCGTAGGTTGTAGTGGCTTACGCATCTATTGATCAAACGCTCTTCTGCATTGAATTGGCTTCAGCAATTCATTCTCATGTAATTTTGTTCAGGAAGGCTTCCCTGACATAATGTAAGATGGAGTCCAAAGCCAGACTCCGCCCGCACCACTAATATATCGCGGGTGGCTTCCTTGACATAAGGTAAGATGGAGTCCAAAGTCAGACTCCGCCCGCACCACTAATGTATCACGGGGAGCTTCCATGACAGTCGATAGTGGACATACAGAGTTGATCACACTTGTATATAGCGCTTGGGTGGCGCTATGCGGGCAGAGTAAGTCAAACATTACCGCCGCTGCTTTGTTAGGGGCGATGCACTGGGGCAGATTTGTACGGTTTGTATCACTTTTCGGCTATGCTAGAGCGCAGTTATTAGCAGTAAATATCAGCGCCTGCACGAGAACATTTTACGCCCTCCGCACCACGTCGCTCGAGCAAGTATGGTCGACCCTGTACATATGCACAATGTCGCCTAAGTTACGATATCCAAAAGCCGGCTGCCATCCTTCAAAGGTCTCACTCAAACAACATCTTGTTTTCACCCGTGTTTCAGCAGGACGCATTGCTGGAAGCAGTTTGCAAAAGCGGCGATAAAAATAAGCCTAAATTAACTGACTGAAGAGTGTTCTTTCGCCGCGTGGCGTTGCTTGCCGGGCAGCGAGAACAGAGCGCTAATGCTATCGCGCCTCTTTGAGCCCGCTCATTCGCACCCACCGTCGCTAACGCGTTCTATTGGAAGCCCAAAGTTTCGATTTCGGCCTTCGAAAAGGGCGCCGCAACTTCTGTCGCCACGCTGAGCGGTTCGCGAGAGCGATAAGAGCGCTGCTCTCGTTCAACGACGCCATGCGCCCAATCCATTTTCGAGGCTCGTATAGGAATAGGACAGTTATACTTTTCAGAAAGTAGCTCGAAGAACTCTGGTTCCGCTCATTGATCCGTTTTACGTGCTCTTTGATGAGCAAGTGGTGTCGTAGATCCACAGGCGAGAAGTATACGTACATGCACGGCGCTGACATCTTTCGTGGTGCTCCTTTCAGCAGCTTTGTCCAATCATAAAGTAGTGAATTCCGCAACATTATTGGCTACAAATAAACTGTTTGCTTCCTGAGAATATTGCAAATCTTCCTGCGGACCTCTCGAACCGTACTAATGCTTTTAACAGGATATCTGTTGTCAGTGTAAATAAAAGGACGAATGTAAGGAACACGGATTATCTCGTTGATTGCTTGATGTAACCAATTTGCACAATGCACGCTCTCACGCAGCAAGATATTCCGAAAAGCCTTTTCTCTCTCGCCTCCTTTCTCTCAAAAAAGGAGGAACGTTGTGAATCACCACGATCGCTATCAAAGCACTTCAATGCACGCGACCTGTTGCGCCTCGCGCCACTTCTTTGCGCTTTGTTCCGCAGCGGTTCTTTGTTAATGCGCGCAGATCGGGGCACGGAGGAGCTGACGGCGGTTCTTACTTGTGCGGCGGCATCCGAGGAGATTACGAGCGCCTGCTTCTCCCGAGTTAGCCGGCGCAAGCCCTTCCGCGGGGTGAGCGTCTTTATGAAAGTGCTCCCCGAGCCTGACGTTGAGAGATCGCACCTTTCCTTGGCCGAGCTCCACCCGCTTCTTTATCGGGTTCAGGCACGCGCGCCTGTTTGCCCGCATTCTTGAGGCTGCTCATGAAGCGCTCCCCTCTCCGAGAATTTGTGTCCCGCAAAACAAGTTCGAGATTAAAGAACCGCAGGTACTCAAGAAAACGATAAGGTGTTAGCAAAAAGAGGTTAAATTTGAAGCTGGTGTGCCGGCTTCAAACATAAAAAGTATGCATGTGATAAAAGTGCCTGCATTTGGACAATCAGGAGATAGCTTTCTTATTCTTATGGAAGCTGAACTGAAGGAGAGAGCGAGACAAATAGGGAAGCAGATGTCGACAATATTGCTGAAACAACTGGAGTTCTCTTTGAAGTCTTCTCCGCCACGAAACGCACATCCGCGCGCCTGGTTATTGAGCTTTCTGAACTCATCACTCATAACACATATGTGTTTTCCTACTGAAACTATCACTGGCTGCCCAGGCGATGTGTATAGAACCCCTCTGAAACCTTGGCGCCGTAGCTCTGAAGGTTGAGCCGGGGTCAACCAGACACAGGGTACATGTGTGTGTGTTTGGGGAGGATATGCGAGAGTGTTGGGTGCTGCAGACCGTAGGCGACGGAGGGCGTGAGCACATGCTGTCAGGAAAAGCCTGCCCCGGCCAAACGTAATACTGGCTGCCGCAGCCTGGCCAGTACGGGCTGCGTCCTGGGCACACTCATATTTCGTGGCCACGGTGCATCTGCGTGACAGCTCCTGGGACCCAAGCCATGGTGCGTGTGGCGGAGGTGGCCCCCGTCCCTCCCCGAATCGCCGACATCGATTGGTTCGCTGCAGCGGGGGTCCCAGAGCGCCCGAGCGTGGGCATCCTTTGCCGGAAACTCATCAGAACACTTTCGCCGCGTGTGGCGAGTAATCCGCTGTTTCACCCTCGGCCCGGTCGGCCGGCCGCTTTTTTCTCTCTCTGTGTCCAGCCGAAACAAGCCATCGATCCGTGCGCAACTGGGACAGCGCGACGCAGAAGCTAAGTGCTACCGACCTCTCCCTTCCTTCCAGCGAGCCTAAGCGACGTCAAGAAATGGGGCCTTGTGTTCTTTCTGACGACAGGCTTCCATACGCTGCGAAGTTTTGTGTTTATTTAGCGCCCCATCGCGGGCACAGGAGCGCAGCAGGTGGCAGAGGCCCACAATTGAGCCGCCATTGAGGCTTTGGCAATCGCTCCGAAAGTCCTAAGAAAGTCCCCATTTGATTCGGTTGTGTTCTTTTTCCAGCGTGCATAAAGGGGAAGAAAGAACCCAAGAACAGCTTTCGGCGCTTTCTGGCACAGTCGTTTTGCGCACGCCAAAGAAAAACTACCGTTTGTTTCCGCTCCCTCACGCTGTTACATTGTAGCGTAGACAGAAAAGGAAGGGTATGAGCCATACACACATATAGGAGAGGTCTAAAAGACGACGTTCTGGATGGCAACAGGTTGCCGTAACAGGTAGCGAGAGGTGCACGCTTTGGCCGTATCAAGGTGTCGCAATATCGGGTAGGAAAAAGGCGGGAAAAATAAAAGTTCACCAGTGTTCTTTAAAAAATATACCAAACACGGACAGATACTACAGTAGGAGCCATTTTCGCGTAGTAATAGTATACCTTCCTGACTATGTTTTTATTTGAAGCGTTTATTTTAAAATTACTTTAAGAGGCGCGGAAGTTTTGCTGACCTTAGGTAACCGTGAAAATAAAATGTAATTGGGGGCTTGTCAGAGCATGCAATAAACTTTCAAGTAAACCTTTGGACGACGGCAGTAAACGCAGCAAAGGAGTGATTTTACCCTCGCCTTGTAAGTCCGCATATCTTTTCGTCATATTAGTTTGTCGTTTTTGGCTTTTCTGGGCACCGGCGCTTAAGCGGCATCAAGAATGTTTCAACCCTTTTCACGCTACCTCACTTTGCAGCCGCATCAGGTCAAGTAATCAATTCCTTTCTGCTACGACAGTGGGGTGCCTTCACGTAAGGGCAATGCGCCAAGGTGGAAGCAATTACATGTGGAGCTCCACCGGCGTGCTTAGCGTGAATGGCTGTAAACTGCCCATATCACCCTCAGTGCTTGATCTCATTTTGTCATCGTTCTCTTTAAACAGCGGGTGAAGTCCGGAGTTTTATTGCGAAAGCAATACTACTCAAGGTTTCGATCCTTCAGCGTAGCGTGGCGGTAGCCACGTACGTCTTACCCACGTGACGCTGTGACATTCCATCTCACGTGACACTAGGGCGACAGCTGGCCTACCAACTCAAGCGGTTGGCGTAGCGCGGCGGTAGCCACGTCTTATCCAAGTGACGCTGTGATGTCACACTCCACGTGACACAAAAGCGAGAGATGGGCTCCCAACTCAAGCGGTCGGCGTGGCGCGGTCGGAGCCGCAGCTCAGTTGGCAGGAGCTGCCAACTTGGGTCTCTCGTTTCACATGGGACGGTTATGTGAGAATCAGCCTGCTAGGACCCTTGCATTCACGTTACCCCTACATGCCACTAAGGCACATTCATACAGTTTGGTTAAAGCGGGGCTTTATATGTGGGCTGAGGAAGAAGAAAAAGAGAAGAAGAAGAGCGCTCGGTCACCTGCAGCTAATGTTTTCGCTCAATATTTGGTTCAGCAGCGTTGAACTCTTGTAATTACTTGGCTACCATTTATTTAAAGAAAGAAGCTTAGTCGAGCTTTGGTTCTAAACACCTTTTGCCGAACATTTTAAATAAAAAGGGTTACATCTGACGGAACCACCTGCTTGCTAGTTTGCTCAATAATGTTTTTAAGCATAAAAACTTTCTTCAGCTGGCTCAAGCTTTTATGGCACATTTTGTATGCTTTGCTTGCATATATGAAACAAGCTCGCCTCCTTGCAAGCAGTGCACGCAAAATTTGGTATTCATAGTCCCGAGCGAACGGGATCATGAATGCTCTTAGTTTCACGCGTTAAAGGGCGAGTGTCCTTCGTCTAGCTATCTTGCGCATGCATAAGGGCCACTAGTCAAACGCACGGCTTTCTCTAGTAGATAATTACGTGTAAAACAGCGGACCCGTTTATAGTGCAATGCGCATAAACAGGCATGTGTGCGCACAAGACTGCGATGGTGAAGATCTCAGATGCGGAAAGTGGTAGCTCCAACAAAACGCGACGCTTATAAGAGCCAAGTAACTATGATGGCCGCAAAGAGCAAAATGAGGACACGTTGTAGGCTTAGAGAGATGTGAAAAGCTTTAGAGGATGTGAACTGCTTGCTCGGCTTTCCATACGCATTTTTAATCGTACATGAACATAGAGAAAAGATGAGGGAAACCACAGAGCGCCCTATGATATACTGGTACGTCTTCATGCCTACTTGCGATGCCATCGACTCTAAAATGCACGACCACTAATCCAACAACCAGTGATTATGTCTGCTCATACATGCTTCGATTCGCTCAGATACGCAAAACCATGCCCAATAAGTACGTTCGCCAAAATCATTCATTACTAAGGATAAGAAATTTCTGATCCTATGAACGCTCTTCTACTCTTATGTTAAGAAAAAGGGAACGGCGACCAGAATTGGGAGTGAAGGAAGTTGTATCCGCAGCCCTGTGAGATGGAGGACATAACTTACTCAATTTGGAGTCGACACGCTAGGGTAGATAGCGAACGTCATAGTGGGTTGATCGTCTTGAATCTTGGGTACTCATTTCATGCACTCAAATAGAAAGTTTTAATATGTAGACTCCTGCTTCGTTGCTGGCAGCTTTTTGGAAGCCCAAGTCGAGATTTAAGCTTTTAGCATAGTTAAGGAAGGAATTTTTTCATTTCCTTCTGGGACGCGTTTATGCGTAAGCGCAAGAACGTACTATTATTCAAATGTAAATTAATGGTTTTAATAAACACTGCAGCAAAGTTAATTTCTCATCTGGGGAAGTTTAGAGCAAATAAGATACCACCAAAAATTCGGTTTGCATTTGTTCTTTTCTGAATTACTAGTTCATGTTTTCGTAACGCGTTGATTTCCCCCTTTTTGTTATTTTAATTATGAGATTAAATTGCTCTAGAAATGTTTCCTTACGAGTTTTTGTGTCAAAGTGCAGGCTCTTTCCTTTTTGTTTGTGCCGTCGTAGCGCCAACGTCTGAAGTGAACGCATTGTAAGAGCCGATTTTAAAGAATTTCTTAATGATATCTGCGCGAATTCTCGCATTACAGCGTCGAAGTGATCTGCTTCATAAACTCACTTGGCCGCTGCCGGCCAAGCTCATATCAAATCGTCAGAGGTTGCAACAGCACTTTATTGAATCGTCGCTCTCTCGGCCTTTCCTGGCATCGCTGCCGCAGCAGTTCGTGGACGCCACCGAGGTAATGCGCGTTGTAGGCCGATGCTGAAGGATGGATCTCCTTATAGTTTTTTCTACGGGCCAGACGCTAGCCGTGTGTTACATGGCTCGGCCTACGATGAAAACCACGATGAAGCAGGCAAAGGAAATGCACCGGCACAAAGAACCTAAAAAAGACAGACATATGGGTCTTCCGGCAGAGGGGTAAAGGAATTATGTATTGATGGCCTTGGTAGCCGCTGTCGAAAGTCTCTGCGCACGAAATGGAATCGGGATGGGCGAGCCCACATCGCTCCGACCAGCGGCCAGTGCGCACTTATGAGGGGGAGAGGGGGATGCCCTAGGGGCGCCCAAGCGGCAGCTGGCGCCCATTCGGGGATTGCGGTCAAGTTGGCGGGCAGCGCCACAAGAACACACGTTGTTGCGCGCCGAGTGCGTGGCAGGCTGCGGACGTGCCCTGCGCGGTCGGGTAAACAGCGGAAGTAGTGGGACTGTGGCGGGCTTTTTTCTTTTTTTGCTCACTGGCAAACTTTATTACCGGCGCGGGTGGAAATAGCCCTAACCACCTGAAGAAGATTAAAGGGCGCGCGAGCCCCAAGTGTTGCCCCGCAGGGCAGTCGCTTTTCTCCCGCACTGGCTACATTTATTAGGTCCCGCGGAGACGGCGGCACTGCTGAAACTGGGAGGCCGTCGCCGCCGCTAGCTCGCAACTTGAGAGGCGTGCACGGACCGTTTCGTGCGGCGCCGGCCCGCGCGATCACTTTTGTTGCGCGGTGAGCGCAGCTGGGTCTTTTCGACGTGTTACTTATTTACGCGCACGTGGGATGGGCGCCAGCCACTACTCGTAGGCGTCGTTGTCCCTCTCCTTTCTCCAGCCATCAGGAAAGCCTTTGTGAACAGCACGCGAATTCCGACTGCGCTGCCGAGTTCCCCCGCTTCTTCAGCGTGACAATTTCCTGCCAATGTCAGCTCAGTATCGTTCGAGAAGTGTACAGAACTAAGTCCTAGAAAGACCGTCACTCCAATTGAAGCTCAGTGGACGCCTCATGAGAGCCATCCTGCGCCCACTTTACACAGCGCAGTCAAACGGATAACGGCTACCGGGAGTTAGACGGCAGGCTTCTCGCTGCCGCACAGACACCAAGGTGATAATTCCTACTACGACGGAAGGAAGTTGCAGGGTGTAAGGGCGAACATAATTGTTCGCACTTGAGTTTTGTTTTATCTAATAACAAACGCGCAATGTAAGCTCTAATAGGAACCAACATTTAAGCGTGAAAGAATGATAAATTAGTTACAATATTTGTTTTGTATTGAATTTTAAATTCAGCTGGCTCTCATTGCAGATAAATTAGGTGTTAAAAGAATGATGTGCATGGAACGAGACAAAAGTTTGCTTCGACCTCAGACCACAGCAGTTAGTACACAGGAGAGTACATCATTTTCTCGTGAACAAGTCTAAACGTAAACGGAGACTGGTTATGAAAAGAAAGCACACGCGGCTTTAAAAAACACGCGCTGGGCTTTAAAAGCTTCGCTGATTCTTGCTTCTTTCAGGAAGTCTCGGTGCACAGCCAGTTTTACAGAACTGAATAAAGTAAGATATTTTGCAGTGACCAAAGCCATAATACAAGACCGAATAGAACAAAAGTAAAACGCAATAATTTTCTTGAAACGCAAACGCAAATAAAACAGTGTTTTCGGTCCGATATCTGAACCAGAACGCTTAAGCTGCAGCGTATCCGACCCCTTTTGTGCACCTCGTCAATTTTTCACCCTCTCTGTCCTTTTATATGACTTCCAAAAATTAAATACTGCAAAAAAAAAAAATAGAACACAAGTTGCACATAAACAACAAGCGCTTGTACGACGCTGAAATTGGGTTTTTGTTGTTGCGGAACATCCACCAAAAAACATGATGTTGAAATTTGAGAGTGAGGCTTTCTTCCTCTACATTGTTGTCTAACAGACAAAACACGCTTTACAGGAGCAAGCCACCCAATATCTCTTCGAGCGCGGGACTCCGATTTCTGTGCTACAGATGTCCTTCAGTCTTTCGTTTCTGTAACGTGCTTTCACTTTTCTTTCTCGGAGCCACGAACCATGCGCTCTTATAGCGGGCAAACCGCACTCCCGTGTAATTGTGAGTATTTTTTAATACTCACAAGAGGTCTTTCATCACGATGAGACACTCACTGGCTGCTTTGCGGTACACAATGCATATTGCGCACACAAGGTGTAAGCAAAAGCATTTCGGTACAATGAAAAGTCGTATCTAAACAAAAAAAAAACGTTTTTTTTTTTTTAGTCACGAATTTGAACTTTAGCTGACGTCTGCTGATAAGGCGCTTAGAGCAGCCGTTTAGGTAAATAAGAAAAATTTCTGTCTTTGTTGCCTGAAGAAGGGCCTTGTCGCGGTTTGATGGGAATAAACCGACATTCTGTTATAAGGACTGGAATAGAATAAAAATAAAATAAAAAATAAAAATAATTTCCTTTTTTTTTTTTTTAAGTGCGAGGAAGTGTGCTTTAATCTCGCTATATATCCCTCTTTTTGCGCTGTACAAAATGAAGAGGAAACGAAAATGCGAGAGTCATGAAAGTATCTTGCATGTGCAAATATTCACAGATAGCGATGCGCTCAGTCATTGACACCTCGCAAAGCAAGAGGTGGTTCCGCAATGAATACCTGCTAGCTTCAGCAGGGATCCTTTATGCACTTCGTAGTCAGGCTGCAAGGCCGGAATCGCACTGCGGTGACTCAGAGTAGCTGGCCTTGTTCAAAAGACTGGTTCGGAGGTTTAACGCACGTGGAGTGCTATGAGGTACGGAAGAGCGCTTCGTTGTTTGCAGCGAGTGTTCAAGTTTGTAACATTTTACTTCACTGTTGACAGAGCGCCGCCTGTCCCGTCCCCCGCTCTTCTTCGCAGCGCTGTCTCGGTGGCCGTGGGCCTCCCGTCCGTTGGCCGTGGCGGAGCTGGCGCCGACCGGCGGCATGACGCGCGTGGGCAACCAGACCAACAGCACAGACCCGGCTGCGGTCAACTCGCGCATCTTCGTCGGCAACCTCAACACGCACGTGGTCTCCAAGGAGGACGTTGAGCGGCTGTTCAAGCGCTACGGCCGCATCATCGGCATCTCTATGCACAAGGGCTACGCCTTCGTACAGTACACTGACACCTACGACGCACGCAACGCTGTGCTCGGTGAAGACGGCCGCACCATAGCCGGACAGATTCTGGGTACGGTGACGTTGCGCTTTCTTTTTTTCACGCAAGTCTAGAACTGTTTTGGGCCTGTTTTCCCTACCCCTCTTCCCCTGCATTCAGTAACTGCTATGCATGACGGTCGGCGTAGGATGGAATGCTTTCTGCTTGAGGGACAAGCTTTTTTTTTCTTTTTTTTTTGAAGGTGTGTAGCAGGCCTAAAATTTTGTCATTAAAAGCGATGATTCCCTTCTTGCATACTAGTTCCAGAACACTGGTCCGGTGTTAACAGACACTTGCTCTAGATTTTTAGATTACGGCAAATAGGTTATAAAATATCACCCTAATCTAGACGGACCAAACTCACTTGTTTATTTTTAGTAATTAGTCCATATTATCCTTAGTCGAGAGTTTATATCAGCCCTCAGTACGCGCATTAGTCATCTTGTGGAAGCACTGGGCTGGCGGGGGTCACAAGCTGGATTTTATATTTTCTCGTTCATCCTCCACCTCCATCCCAATGTTGCTTAAAGATTAAGAAGCGCATATTTATGCTGGGGAAAAGAGTGAAAGCGACATGAAAAAGTGTTTCAGTGCTTGATAGCAGACCGCATGCCTGGCCCAGTTTATTTTGGTGTAGTTTGAAAGGGATTCCCGGGACTAAAATTAATTGGTTTACAAAGGCTCTTGTGAACACAGAATTCATGAGCGCTATGTTTCCACTGCAGTATTACTAATATCTAAAGAAAAAAGTCGACTTATAGCAGTGCGCCGCAGTAACAATCACCGAGTCCCCCCCCCCCCCCCCCCTTTTTTTTTTTGTAATACATGCAATAAAACAAACTTCTATCCACCGTTTTTCAGTTGCCTATTCAATTTAGCGTTAAGTATACTCGTTCTTATGTTTCATTATTCATCACTAGCTGTAGCAGACGATACGAAGCCCCCTTTTTCAATAATTCCACGGGATCTGTGTTCGTAAGAGATCGGAATAATTATCAATACAAATGAAGCTAAGAAATAAAGAAGGTCCTCGTCAAATTCAGAGGTTAAATGTTTATGCAGTTGTAGCAATTATACATGTGAAATCTTGGGCAGGACAACTGTAAATATTTGCAATCGATTTAAGTTCTTGTCGAGGGGTCGTGTCGCTCTGATTAGCGCATTTATTATTTCTTGCGTCGAAGGGAAGTTTAGATTATTCATAGCGGATTAATGATTATTTTTTGTGGACATATATATCAGCCTCAGTTTTACTTGGTAGCGAAAAGAAAGGCCTCCCTTCACCGTAAAGCGACCGCCTGAGGTCGACAATGTCCCCCTGAGGGAGGAGAATGTTAGGTTGTGGTTAGCCAGCTGTATGACCACGGGTACCGGGTTATTAATCTGCTTGACGAATTTTCAGCTCGGTTCGCCTTTTGCTTTTACTTCCCAGCATAGTTTTCACTAGTTCCACAAAGCACGACACGTGAGCGCCAGCTGCTTTTGTTAGTCGTTCGTTTCGATACCTACAGAATGAATTACGCCTCGAAACAGACCTAGAGACACACGCAGGGCATAAAATGCCGACGAAGCAAGAATAGGAAAGATTGCAGGCTTAGTTGCTCGCTTCGATCGAGACAAGCGATCGACAGGAGTGGCCGATTAGCGCGAAAGCGAGGAACGAGACACCGCTCTCCAATGTTGCCGGAGTGGAACCGTTGCTTCGGTGGGGGCTTCGCCGCCCAGCGCGCGCCTGTCCGGTGAAGTGGCCCGAGACCCCTGGACGAGCCCAGCGCTGTCGCGTGCACTGCGGAGCGTTTATTTCGGGCTTTCAAGCGTCACATCGCCGTGCGCGAAGTGGCGAATGCAGTTTGTCCCGGTCCAGAATTAGAGTTGGCGCTTTCAGTGAAGCGGCGGGATGCAGCGCGTCGCCTACGTTTCTGCGCGAGCCATTGCGTCGCGGCGTCTGACCTCGGCCTCCCCGTACTGGCTCCGCGTTGAAACAGCCAACGGCCTCCTCAGGCGCTACACTGCCGCCGCTTTTGGTCCCAGCGCAGCTGCTGCTCATCCGCTCCGCGAAGGCGCCCCTTCTTTTCTTGCTACCACCCCTGGCGCGAGTATGCATTTCTAGCATGGCCTTGCTTGAATGCCTCTCTTGTTGCTTCTCTCGGTTACGCGTCGTACCTCCGCTAGCCTTATAGATACACCCAAGCTGCCACAGTTCTTCATTTCGGTTGAGGGGATAGCCTCGTCTTTCCCGTTGAAATCGGAGAGGTTGGAAACGCTGAAGTCCCCACAACAAGTTGATACGAAAATTCGGGTTTGAGGAAAATGTTTTTTTTTTTTTTTTTTAAGTGTAGGTGTGGGCACAAAATTTGTCTAAATGCACGTACGATGAGACATGTAGTTTTCTTTTGCAGTGTGTGTTTTCGTCCAAAGAAAAGGGAGGTAAACGGTATAAACATAGTAACTTGATAGTAGGTATATAAAGGACAGAAGGATTTTCTCTTTCTTTGGGACAGCAACTTAAAAAAAGAAAAAAAAATACGGTTTGCTGCATGCGCTAGAAACAGAAAGAATGCTTTCTGATATGGCACTTGCAGTTGAGTGTCTACAAGAGACAGTTTATTGCCACTGACTTGAACGTATACTTCGCGCGAATATTAAGCAAGGTGCCCGCCCCCCCCCCCCCCCCCCCCCCTTTTTCCCCGCCGCCTTTTTTTTTTATGCAGTATTATATTGCAAGTGTTATAGCATTCTCTGTCGAGCCAAGCTCAGCTAACGCTTATGATCTCGTCGGGACCATTGTGCTAAACAAATGGCGGGCTTCAGTTAAGCTTCCAGTGTCTACTACGTGGCCAAAACATTTGATGCAACGACTCATTTCTTCTAAGAATGTGCACTTGAGGTATTTTAATATTAGCAATATAGATAGTTCTTTCGTAAATGCGAAGCTATATTGCAGTGGTTAATTTTGAGCGAAGTTATGCTTACTTGATCGACGTTTCAGCAGAAAAAAAAAAGGATTTGCTCGCAGATTTTTGCTAAACTATGAGACAGAAATAGCTGTCAACAAGAGCACTCAGCGCGGCAGCATACAGCTGACAAACAGGAGCAAACGTGCAAGTCATGCCAACAAAAGCACAGAAATTCATTTTGATGAACTCACTCACAAAGAATGCCAACAAACATGGCCCAGGGAGTGTGCAGAGAGAGAGACAGAGATAACAGCTACAAGGATTCCGAATAAAAGGCGTGGTACATGGGTGCAACTAGTGTCTTAACATCTGGTGCTCCAAATAAAGTCAACCGGCACACACCGGTGGTTTTGCGGCCTTATAACAGGGATCCAGTCAGACTCAATCACACTGAACTCGGCCGCCACCGTAGTTCATTTTCCAGCTTCTAATTTTAATCTTCAACGCCTCACCAGCATTCTCAGCGATGCAACGTTGCCAGTGAAGTTTGTCTAAGCGGGCGACTAAGCACGCCTAAAGAGCTGCCCAGAAAAACAGCCAATTATGCAGCGCTGACTAGCCACCGGACGTGCATGTGTATGTGCGTTCCACAACGCACCAGCCATCAAGGAGAAAGCGCTCTCTGGCGCGCGTCTGGGAACTGAGCCGCTTGGTACGCATTCTTTCGGAGCGGCAAAATTTGATTAGTCGCTCCAAAGCTCTGCTTTTACGCGCGCCGTGTCATGCGACCGCGGCGAATCGAGAAATGAAGAAAAAGGGGGGAAGTGCAAACATAAGCGACAAACTAAGGGCCTCGCTGTTTTCACAGATTGTTCCCGAATTTAGTTTCTCTTTCTTCAGCTTTCGTTCGCCGAAATTAGCGCCTTCGTGGGACTTCTGCTTTTTTCCTAGACGCAGCATTAACCGGAGCATAGACAATCGTTGTGCCGGCGCTTCCTCGAAATGAGGGCTCAGATTGTGGAAGTGCGGTTACAGCATCTTGCTCTCAATAGAATGAATATCACCGTGGCAGTGCGCGCAATATTTTTCAGGATATAACATAGAATATAACATGGGGAGTACAGAAAATGAAGCACTACCGTTACTGCCGTGAAAAATGGTTGCTTTGTGGCAAAATATACTACAAACACACAAAGCCTCAGCTAACGAAAGCACGTCTGAAAACTAATGCGTCATTATTCAGATGGAAGATCCGTTGTCAGTTACTCCTGAAAGAACCATTTCGCGTTCTTTTCTTTTCTTTTTTTTTTTTTTGTTGCTTAAAGACAATATTTTCATCTTTTATGATTACGAGTCTGTATACCTCGTTAAGCGGGCCATTGTTTTTTGTGCTTATTTATTGAATGAAAACAGCGGTAACAAAGTAGAACATCCCCATTCAGTGTTACAATGCTTATGAGCACCGTGCGTGGTTAATGAAAGAATAAAACAACTATCATTATTCAGAAGGATGCTGAGAAATTTACTTCGAGCCTGAACAAAAGTAATGGCCATGAGATGGCTCCGTTGTGATGTGAGGTTCGAGGCACTTTTTTTCTCAACGAACTGTGGGCGCTAACAGTTTCAAGCAATATACTGTCTCGTTCAACAACAACGAAGACACATACACGATAAAAAAAAAAAAAAAAGTAGTACGCCATGCTGCTAATTTCATTTTGAATGTTTTTTGCTGTGGGTGGGTGGTGCAATGACTAAGAGTCCCTTCTTCTGCTAAGTTCAGGGACACAACTTTGATAGCCGTTGCACTCCGGTAAACCACGCGACGAGACGAGAAATCTCATATATCATCACTTCCCATGCTTGCTGTATCAGATGCTGTGTACAGCAATACTGCGATACTCCTCTTCTTTTCTAAAAAAAAAAAAAGAAATCAGTAAATTCCGCCAATGAGCGGTTCTTGTGAAAAAAATATATATATATATTTCGTGGATACCCAGTTTCGACAGCATTGCCTCTGTCACCAGCAGTAATACTCAGTTAATAGCACCTAGGAGAAGAAAAAAAAAAAAGGACTCATTGTTGTGCGTTCAAAATAGGTGGCCATGTTTCATGGTAGGATAAGGTTTTTCCTACCCGACGTTATATGAAATTTGAAGATTTGATTAAAGCTAGATGTATTTCAGTTTGTAAAAAAAAAAAAAAAAGAAAAAAAAAAGACAGTGACCATGCTTGTTGTGTGTGCGCGTACTTCCGGCTTTGTGTTAACGAGTCTTTTCTGTCAAAGTTATCTGTTTGAGAACGAAACCCCCTTTATTGGGACATCATCAAGGTTTTAAATGTACTCATATTGTTATTACTGCCTCTACTTTAAGCTAATGGCTTTAACTGGTTGGTAAACTGTTTGCACTTTGTGTTGTTGGCACGAAAAAAAACAACCTAGGCCGTTATTGCGAACCTGTGTGCACTGTCTTCTGTACTTGGCTGTGTCATTTGCCTGGGCGCAAAATGCACAAACGTGTGTACGCCAAGCTCTAGCTGCGCGCCGAATCCACTCGCAAATAATACGGGCTCCTTCTTCCACTGTGTCCCGCATAGCATAGATGTAGCAATGGTTCGACTGATATTAATAGTTGTTGTTTTTTTTCTTTTTACACCATACAACCTCCTAGTTTTTAATGTGTCAGAATTTCAGTTGTACAGTTGTTTCGGTGCCAAGAAATGAGGAAAAGAGCACATGGCTTCGATATCGCTATTGCTGACGAACTCACCTCGTTGTGGATAGCGGGCAACAGGTGCATAAAACATTCAGTGCGCATAACTTGAGAAAGCACCGGAAATACATAAATGGCACAAACGCAGGTTAAAAGCATTTAAACAGCAATAAGCGTGCTCACGATAAGAAGGATTCTGGCCATTAGAGCGAACCGCTCGGGAAAGAAAAAGCCTACGTAAAGTTCGGGGAGTGAACGCGAGAAATATGCAGACCTATATATAGTCCCTATCGAGATGCTCGGGCGAAGAAGAGAATACATTATATCTAAAGCAGCTTAGGGAAGAGAAAAGCCCGACGTTTCGTCGCGCACGCTATAAGCGCCTGCCAAGTGAAGCCGGCTCGAAGAGCGCCACCGAACGCTGCGGAAATGGGCTCGGCGATGTGCGCCAATGCGAGGCCGGTGGTTCGGCGTATCATTCCCATTTAGTGCCAGCCGGGAGACGTAACAGGCGCCCTAGCCGCCGCCACCGGCGGGGAGAAGCTATTCTCCGCTTGGGATGCTCAGAACCTTCTGCGTCCAACGACCAAGCAGCCATGCGTTCGCTGAGGGCAAACGGTGGTTTCCTCAAAATCCTGGTTGACGTATGAGGAGAGAGGAGAATTTTATTTGGCGCGAAGACAGAAAGATTGCTATCTCTAGCAGAAGGCGTCGGTGAGTCTGTCAATATAGCAGCACGAAGGAAATGCGAAGGTTTTGTGGAGAAACACGAGGGGCCGGCAGAATGAGCGAGGCTAATCCCACCTGTAATACAACTCAACTCAACTCAAACAGGAGGGGAAAAAAGGGGTCGCGGGGAAATGGAAACCAAGTTTAAGCGATGAAGTACATGCGTCGCCAGTTGAAAGAAAATGCACAAATTATTATGAGTGACTCTAGCAACAGCGATTAGTGTAATCAAGGGTGAACGTACCTACACGAATGGAATATACCCACGCAACAGAGGCTGTTTCTCGGCCATGTCGTGGAGGGGATATAGGAGCTCTTAATTGTCAAATCTTTGTTAAGTAAGGAGAATCTTGATCGCTCATGTTCCGAGGCCTTTTTTTCTTAAGGATCCATAAGTCTCCATCACACGGCCGAGAAGTAAATACCGGAACGCCTGCTTACTGTTGGGAGAGATGGCACATTAACGTACCTTGTTATAACATGCGCGCACCGTCATGACCCCCCCCCCCCCCCCCGGAACTATACCTATACGCCAATATAGTACACCTGCATCACCTGCATGGGATCCCTGTTCCATCCGCTTGTAGCAGTATCCCCCCCCCCCAAAAAAAAAAAAAAAAAGTGGGATTCAGCTAACCTACACGCCAACCTAGTTTCCTGAACAAACTTCGCAGAAAAAAAAAAGAAAAAAAAAAAAACGTTTCACGTGGACCCACAGAAGCAGCAAGACTGCGACATGCGCGAGGACGGCTTGGTTGGTGTGCATAATGGTTGCGAATGACGGCAAGTATGTACGGCCACGCTTTCCTCAAGCCGAAGGCTGCTATCGGCTTGGCCACGCCCTGCAGCCGCAAGTGCAGTGCAGCGTGGCGCTTACGCTCGCTTCGCGCTCCCATGGTGATCGGCCTCGCTTGGCGAGCTGAGTCCCCTTTCGGCGGTGTTGGCACAGCGGCTCCTCATATTGGCTCTGCCGGCTAGACTCATTTGCCGAGGAGGAAACATGAGCGCCCGCTCTCGCTTCGTTGCGCTCGTCACTGCGCCGACGACACTGTTAGCAGAGAGCAAGGCATGCGACATTGCGTGAAGTGCGTATGAGGCAACCTTTACGCGAGAAGGATGAAAGAAGGGACGCCTTGCAGCCAGCTGAGCAACGTGACGTGCTAAAAGTAGATCGATGGAGAAGAAAACGTGCGATAACACGATAAACTCACAAGAATTCTGAACGCGTCTCAAAGGAGAACTGCACCGGTTGTAGAATTCGATGAACTTACTAGACTAGGGGCAAATATATAATGTGTTGAGTGTAAATCAGCGAAATGATTTGGCGCTAGCATTGAAAATTGTAGCGTAATTGACGATTAAAACAGGCTTTTCCACGGCGCACAGAATGACGACCTCATGCACGGTACCGAAGTATTTCCCGCGTAGGAACATTGATATAGAGAAGTAAAAACAACGCTGCC
The DNA here is from genome assembly GCF_055883805.1 of Amblyomma maculatum. Classification (NCBI taxonomy): domain Eukaryota; kingdom Metazoa; phylum Arthropoda; class Arachnida; order Ixodida; family Ixodidae; genus Amblyomma; species Amblyomma maculatum. The sequence continues at coordinate 214,019,100 of NC_139344.1, forward strand.
AAAAGCAAAGCCATAGAAACGCTCTTTGGTGACATCCGATAATGCGTCGCAAACTGTGGCCGAACGCAGGGGACATTCAAAATAATCACCGCTTGTGACATCACAACCGAGCTTCTCCGCGCTTCTTCCTCGCTTGAGAAAAAGCTTGAAATTTAATCGGAGATTACGTCATCAAATCGAATGCTTACGTAAAAACCCTTTACGTGCTTTACTTGCGGCTTATAGACGATTTCAGTCTTTGCATATAGTGAAATTCTAAAAAAAAATTACTCAGTCGTCTTTTAAAGCGTGCAGAGCTTTCTGTGCGCGCAGTGACGACTTGCGAAAGGGAAGGCTTGTAAGCTGACTTGAACATTAACTAATAAACTTGTCCATTATGTGCGACGAGGAGTGATGAGTGTTGAAATAGGTGTTGTAGGATGAAAGAGCGAAGAATAGCGATGTCATTAAAAAAAAAAAAAAAAAAAACCTCTGATAAGGGCAGCATATCTCAGCCGACAAAATGTAAAGCACTTTTTTCCTCGTACTTCCAGGTGAGGCGGAACACATCATGCATTTATGTCCCCGGTTTTGACAGTGGGAATAATTTCATGTGTAGCTTTGGCGGTGCCCGACGAACCTTTAAAGGCCACGGGCTGCAATACACCAGAGTTTGCGTACTCCATGGGTAGATACAAGTGCCTCCTGTGTGAGGCTGAGATGGAAAGGGACGTGTAAGAACACAGGTCGGCGTCTCACGATATCCTGGAGGGCAACGCCAACACGCTGTGCTTCATTACGTTGCACGCATAGTTTTCCTTTCCTTTCGCTGTCTATCAATGGTACACCCCCATACAGCTACATAAACAGAACACACAGTGTGAAAGTTAGTGGCTTCGTGTCTGACTAATTTCATCGCTTTGCTTGTTGCGTTTTTCCCACCAACTTGTACGCGGAAGACTCCTTGCGTTTTCTTACCGAGAAAGCCCGTGTTAAGGAATGACTGCTTCGACAGTTCAGTGTAATGCATTTTTGGCATCTTTGGGCGGGCAGGAGGCATGTGCGCGTCATTTTTCACTGCTCTTGCTAAGCCCAAGATTGCCCGAGGAATTTCTCTCTTTTCATGGCGGCCCCGGGGGTTCTTGTCCGCTGCGTAGGATGCCAAGTCAAGCATGTGAAGCACGCGCGCGCGCACGCCGCCCTCGTTTAAAAAGCGGCTGCGGCCTTCAAAACGAAACTAGGCTTGTATTGAGTAGTGCGGCTCGCACCGACACTTTTGCGCCGGATAAGATTGATGGAGAACGTTTCCGTCGCAGAAGACGATGACGACTGAGAGCAGCGATCCTGATATAAGACTGAAATAACGTCCGCTACAAGCAGCTCCGTTAGCCTTCGTGTGTACCAGCGTGTGTACAACGGGCCTGCATGTCTTGTAAGGAGATTAGGGACTCAAAGTTCCCAAATTCTTGAAATGTTTCTGCTGCTCGCAGCTTTTTGTTCCCAGTAATGGCTATTTCTAATAGCGGGCTCGGATCCGTGATGACTGCTTAAGCGGGCACTGTGGGCCCGCTAGCGGCGGACCGCGATCGTTCGTCCTCGTGCTCGTTCCTAATGGACTCGGGAGAAACTGAAATGGCCCTCGGCGCGCTCGCGCGCGCACGCAGCCGGCCGCTGCAATTCTGGTGCGGTGACGCCTTAAGGAAGGCTCCGGGCTTCCGCCAGATACGATATCGTTGCCCCATTCCGAAGGTTCAGCCCGCCCGTCACACGGAGCCTGAATGCGTGCCCGGGGAATTACATGCGAGACGCCTGGAAACGACAGGCGTTAAGGGTGGCCCCAGCGTAATTCGTCTGCACGATTGAACGCAGCACAGGAGAAAGCAGAGGAAAAAGAAGACGAAAGTAATGTTGAGAAATGTCTAAGCGAGAAATACGGCATGCATGTAATGTTTCTTGCTTGGAGATATGAATATTGGCAATTAATCTAAAACAAGGGTGCGCATTTCATTTCGCATTTTATTAAAGCTGTGAAAAATGACTTCGGCTTGTTGCGGTATTTCGTGGATGTTTTAATACGGCCACAATTCCTGGTATGGTTTCGGTATTGATCGGCTACTACAGCAGAACCTTATTAATCTAAACAGATAAAAGCAGAGGTTTTGGAGGCCTGATGATAACTGTTATCTTGTTGTTGGTTGCTCTCTACAAACATAGTTAATTTGAGTAAAAGAATAATTTTGATCAATTTAAATTAATCCATCATTAGCCGAAAGCAGAGTGTGACAATGCAGGTACTAATCGCAAGGAGAAACCACAATAATCAGTAATAACAAAGTTTTACCGCCTTTCAGGTACAGCACCGAACGTCGCCCCTAAAGAATCTACGGCATGAAGTTCATGTGATCGCAACAGCTAGGTTTGACTTGCGCAGGAAAAAAAAGCTGCTGTCGTGATTCAGCCGTAAATAAATAACGCCGCAATCGGTACGGCCAGATTAGTCGGGCACCCAGCGCCTGCTTGGTGACACCTCTGGGTTTATTTATAGACCGCCGAAGAATTGACGCGTTTGAATTGTGGTGCTGGCGAAGACTCTTGAGAGTTCCTTGGACTGCCAGAAGATCAAATCAGTCAATATTATCGACCATAAACCCTGACTGCTCATTGGAGGGTCAAATTCTAAAGTTAAAGCTCAGCTACTTTGGTCATCTGATGAGAAGGGAGAAGTCGCTGGAGAAAGATTTGATGTTGGGAAAGGTTGAGGGTCGCTGGAGAAGGGGTAGGCAGTGAACGCGATGGTTAGATGGCATCCTCGAGGCACTGCAGATGAAGTTATGTGATGTTAGGAAGATAGTGAGAGACCGGAAAGCGTGGCGTGACATGGTCAATAGGGTCACGAAGAGTCGGACACGACTGAACGACTGAACTGAACTGAACTGCGGTATTAACTCTCTCAGGTGTCACTCACAGTTTCTATGAAAAAAAAAAAAAATCTATCGCCCTTATTAAAAAACACCTGTCTAAGAAAAGTGAATTAAAGGTTGGGAAGCGGAAAAAGTGGACTGTCTGTGTATTGCTGACATACACACAATTGTGACGTGGTCCGGCGCATTCCCCTTTGCATTCGTTTCTATTTTATTCTCATCGTCACTCGTAAAAAGTTACTAGCTTTTGTCAGACAAGGTAATCATGCAGGACACTCTTAATTTAATTTTTAGAAGCTCGCAAAAACAGTTGACTGTTCTGCTTTCGGGAAGTGAAAGCTTGTACCCTGTAGTTCACCAGCTTGCCCCGTGAATTAGAGCCCGGATAGCGCACTGACGACGGCTCCTGGTCATGTGGCACTGTCTTCGTTTCCTGTGCATCAACAGGGCTGACAAATGCTAATTTCTTTCACAGGATGACGATGTTCCTAACACGGTCATAGCGATAAAAAAATTTGGGGCTATATAGCTGATGCAGTGTGGAATCTGAGGAAGGCAATTTAAAACCCATTTGTACGGCATGGAACAGTCGACTCTCTCCTATAGTCTTGCGCCTAGACTGTTCTCAAAAGCAATGTCAGCTTGAGAACAGCGGACAATTTTCAGCGCAATAAGCACTGAAAATTTCCCTCTACGTTTCATGTGGACAAGTTCGAAGACATCCTTTAACTTAATTAATCGAAGGTTGCCAATAATGTAATCGTCGCGTAACCGTCATGTCATATTTTACACAGTACACATGGGGGATGGTTCCGGACCTGGTTTAAAATATTATATGGACAAAGTTTTCCATCGGGGCGTGCAGCTCTCTTCTCACAAAAGTAATTGGCAAAACAGCGCACAAAAAAAAAGGAAATATTAGTACTTATGCCATACAATGAACCACACAAAGTAATAGGCAATGCGACCCCCCCCCCCCAAAAAAAAAAAAAAAGAAAGAAAGCAGTAGGAATTATCAGTATTTATTCACGGTATACACCTGCCGCTGCTGAATGTAGCTGTACTCGCCACAAGTCGATAACGTGAAGCTCAGTTCTGCAACGACATCTTTTGCAGTCTTGTTACCGTGGACGAATTGTGGTTGTGGTGGTGAAAGTTTGGTCGGCGATCACAAATATTGGCCTAACATGGGCACTGTAAGTGTTGTGCAGTCACGAAACAAATTTCCGCAAGTGCACATAACCCTGCAGTAAAGTAAAAAAAAAAAAATGATCGCACTCGACCATGTGGAAGCACGTGCTGTCAAGCTGACAGTTCCGAGAAATATCATTTAATGACCTAGCCCACCACGATAAAATCGCATCAATTACCATGTGAATAGTTCTAAGCTAACATGACGGCGTTACAGCAAATTTCATCCCAAGGGGTGCGACTTTTCAATGTCCATATGAAGTTCCTCATGGTTACGGCGTTCCTTTCTAGGTATGCCTGCCCATCGTAAGCCAAGTGTCCCTTAACTCTACTCCAACCACGATGCAAGAATAGTATATTCTTAAACCATGATTGCAAAACGCTGTTCGTTTTCTCACTTCGCCATTTTTGCCCACAAAAACAGAGTGCATTTTTCTGATTACAAAGGCCTCCGTCGCTTAGGTTTCAACCGTTGTGTGAGCAAAGGTTCTGTTTCACCTCTAAATACAGCTGCTAAATCGCGTGCAGCAGAGCTTCTAAGAACCATATTCCAATTGTTTTTTTTTTTTTTTTTTTTGAGAGGACTAAAAGCTGGGAGGAAGGAAATTTCAGCGATATTTCTGCTTGATTAGTTTTTCGCATAAGGAAACCTCGTTATATTTTACTCGCGAGCTTCATGCATAAAAGACTGCATAAAGAGCGCTATAGTTACTACGAGCGTGTCACCAAGAGACTGTATATTAAAAAAAGTTTCTTCCTGAGCGAATACCCCCAGAAAGAAAGGGCACTGATATTTTCAGTGCAGCAAGGTTGTCCTTATTTTCGGCTCCCTCGCTAACACTGGCAAAGTGCAAAAACCTGTTATCCACCTACTGCGCATTCTTGGTGCGCCGGGCTCCGCGTCTTATATTTTCTTTTCTTTTTTTTTTTTTTTTTTGTCAAGGGGGGAGGGGGAGGCACTAAGCTCCCCAATACTGGTAGACTTCGAAGCGAGTTGCTAATAAAATACAGCGAAAAAGGGTGTTTTTTGTTTTAACGCGCAATGTTTCGACGTTATTGCGTTGCGAAAGTGAAATATTGGATTGAGGAGCCTTCGCTTCTAAAAGCGGAACGAAAGCCTTAGGGCACCGGCATTATATTAGAGTGCCGAGCTATAAGTGCGTGACGCGCTGATCCCACTTTCCCTGACAGGCTTACGGAGGGTTTTACGGGCTATTGCGTTGCTAATTCTTTTGGTCCGCACTCTAGTCGAGAAGCGGCAGCGGTTTAACTTGACCGAAGAGAGTGCCATTGATTAGACCAGCGTCAGGCAGCCCGGCGCGGTTGTCGAATCGCAGTGGCGGGCGACCCGCGCAGCGTTCCACGTGGTCGGTCGATACGACATGCAGTCAGCTTCAAGCTAACGCGAAACCCGCCACCACGCCACCCTGCGAGGCTCATGGCGCGGGCCGAAATAACAGGTTTTAACGTCGCGCCCGGCCACGCACCGCTAAGCCCACCTCCGCGCCTCCTTCGTTGCCCAGCGCTGTCGGTTCCGCGCCGGTGGGCTCTTAATTGCCGCGAAATGTCGGCACCAATCCTGTCAATGCGTGGACTTCACCGGGCATGGAGTAATTTTCTGACCTACTCCCCGGAAAAAACTCCAGTGGCTGCGCGCACTTACGTAAGCCCGAAATGGAAAAAAAAGTTGCCTCAGTGTATTACTTGCCGAACGTCTGGTTTCTTGTTGCTGTCTTTTGTGCAAGTAAATATATAGGAAAAGACGTAAGATAGAGGTTAAAGCACTGAGCTGTTTGTTGTTGTTGTGTTTTTTTTTTTGCCTAGCCTGCGATTGAACTTTCTCGCGACAATCATTCTATTGTGCTTTGACATGGGTCTTTCAAAGTCTCTTTAATGTTTGCGCATGTTAAAAGAAAGTAGTCCTGGAATGCATGCGTTGCCCTGCCTCATGGCCTCCTTCTCCTCCATCGCAATATTAGTCGCCGAAGGGGACCTTCCGAATGCCTTTCTGAAACGTTCCGTATGATTGATTAAGGTTCCCAGGTTTATCCACATTCGAATGAGAGGTATTAGAGCATTGGATTCTTGCACGTGTCATCCCAATCCATTAAAAATTCTTGCACATGTCCTACCAATCCATCAAAGAGAGGGAAAGCTAATTATTGATAGTTACCGTCCAACATTAGCCACTTCGTGTTGTAAGATGCTTGAGCAAATAGTTGCAAGTTACTTCAATTTTTTTTCTTGTTAAAAACTTTCGTTTGCCCGTTTAACATGACTGTCGAAAGGGCATATTCAGAGTAACAAAATTAGTTACCAAACATCGACACCCATGTAGCTCCCGCTTTTCACTTTAACGTCACCTCTCGCTGAATGACCGCTTAAGATTTCCGTCACGAGCACGGGGCAGAGTAACAGCGTAGAATGATTCACATCATATTACGCTGTGCATAGTAAAGTTACAGCGCAAAAAAAAAAAAAAAACTACACACAGACAAACGACACAGCACAAGAGCACAAGCGCTCACTACCAAATGCTTTAATGCAGGAAGGTGACACATTTTATACGGCGAAAAGAGCATGAAAAGAGTGGGGAAAAGTAACATAACAAAAATTGATAACTGAACTTACGCACGCGCCGGCTAGAAGCAATCAATTTTAATGTTTCTTTCAATTTTTTCTTCTCAACAGTTAGAAGATTCCAAATAGTGAAATTCAGTCAAAAAGAGTTACGAACGGGTGGGTGGCGTGCCTATGGATGGGTGACGTGCCTATAGTGGACGCATAGCGTCGTTGAGGTCGGAGCATTCGGGTGGTTGCCGGCCTGCACGTCGGCACGGTGCCCTGCTCTCCGCACCAACCAACTGATGCCTCCGTTTTCCCTTGAGCCCGCGTACAACGGCTGCGCGCGACTTCTATGGCTACCATGGCGTTGATCTTGATCGCTGCTTCCAGCCTTTATTTCCTTTTTGTCCGATAATTATCGCGTATATTCGAGAAACTAGCGCCTCAGAATAACAGCACATCGTTAAGCACGTGCTGAAGGCGCCCGTTGTTTTCCAAGGAATGCGCTGATTACGACGACCGCACCTCGAAGCTATGGTTGTCTACTAGCTGTACACTAGCAGATATTGCTGTTTATACGGTTTCAAATGCAAGCTGAGCTCTTCCAATGTTATATATACTTTATCACCTGTGCCGGTAGTAGCTTTACTTGTTTGTCACAGCACGATAGATCGGCCAGCAGCGTCGGTGAAAGCGAAGGTAACGGGGCGGACAAAAGTAAACGGAGCATGCAATTTTCTTCTACAAATTTTCACGCGTTGCATAATTGAAACTGGTAGTCGTGGTGTGTGGGAACCGGTAGTAGATGCCAGCGCCTTTTCACCTGGACTGATATTGTTTTCTTACCTCCAGTGCAGAAGGCGTGATTTTAATTCAACGGAAAAGCGTGCTCTGTATGTCCGCACCATGTAGTATGTATACCTCCGGCAAACACTTGCCGACGCCGCATGCGACTGCCATTTCCCGCCAATTGTGTCTACTTTAGCCAATGTGACCAATGCTTAATTTAATTGTTTATCCGGTGGTTATTATTTCGGTGAGTATTGACATTAATTAAAAAAAGCCTAGTTTGTGTTCCGCAAGTGGCTTCAACGAGAGCTGTCGGCAGCCTCCAGCATTGCTCGACGGATCGGGTCACACCAGCGTTCTCGCTAGTTGTGTAAGCGTGCTGTGACATAAGTAATTGTCGACTTCGTGTCTCTGTGGCCATTGCTGACCTCTAGATTGCTTTTTTACCAGCGTGTTTAAAAAAATTCAGATGGTTAAAGTTTGAAATTTTGATGACAGCAGTTGAATACCAATTCATTCTCATTCCAGTTGCAAATGATATTGCCCGCCTGAGTTACTTTGGAGCATTGGAGCGCATGCTTGCGGTGTAAACACTAGAACGAAACAGTGGTACTAAACATTATCATAAAGCTAAAGCAATGTTGAACTTTTTGGGAACGTACAACTACAATTTACGATAGGCAACGATTTATTGGAAGGATAATATACTGGGGAGGGAAAGTAGCGACATACGTTCTGCACCACGTGAGGGAAAAAACAAAACAACTGCGAGCATAGCAATTGGGTGCATTGCATTTGGCGGCGGCTTTCAGGTCATAAATAGTAGCTTTCCGATATCCAGCAAGTGGGAAGTAAATAGTAGCTGCATCGACCCAGCATTACTCCTTCTCCGACGGCACAATCTATCGCCCGTTGCATGTACCGAGAAGATGCCGTTTGACTGAACCAATTTTTTTTATTGGTAACGTGCCGGATCAAAGCGATTTGCGGCACACAAAAGGTCACCTTTAAACAAGCGCTTCGCAAGCCTTTCCGCTGGGGCGTGCAATGCAGCTCGCGGAAGAGGCCGTCTCTCATAGACACCTCTCTACAATATTTCAGCCAAGCGCTGTAGAAATAGACCGCTGCGCGCCTCGGGTTTACCAGTTCATGCAAGTGCGATCCTCACATTTTATATGTCCTTTCAGTCCCCGCCTGCCAATTACAGCTCACTTTTCAATCTGAGAACCTTACTCGAAAATTCAAGTTCTACCAACCAAACGTCGACATCCAATTTGTCAGATGGTCCCAGATTTACTTATTCAGGTTTAGCCCTGCAAGAAGGCACAATGCCACTGCAGCGCGGTGTTCCCTTTTCGAAGAATGTCTTTTCTACCACCTCGCCTGATGAAACAGATGGACACTTTCAAAGCCATAGGGCGAGCGTTGAAAGCTCTCCCGGTAAGAGTTCGGAAGGTAAATTAAATGGCCGCTACCTGTTCGGGGTGCTCTTTTCTGGACGACTGACATAGAAACCTGGCTTTGAAGTATTCTTTTTTTTTTTTTTACTGATTTCCTCTCCTAGTGCCCTGAGCCCCTCGTATAAGCTCAAAGAATCGCTTCACGCTTGAAATTACAGCCGCAACTTTGAATTTTCGCTACATGTCATTGTTTTTTTTTTGTGTGTGTGTGACCGGCGGAAGCAGCTGGCGTGAAGCGTCTTTTAGGTCCGATTTCGCCGCGAGGTGAAAGAGTCGGCCATGATAATCACCACGTTTGTGCAGAATCTCTCCCCACCCTCTCGTTTTCTTATAATATTTCTGATAGCCGATATTGCATCCCAATCGCGTCCTTCTAGTTATTTTCTTTTCAGGGTCCGCATCTGCGGCTAATACCTGTTCTAAGCAGACGTTTTTCTTACCACTTGCAGCGCCTGACTATACCTATTCCTTTCTGACGCTCTTGAACACTGCTTTAGCTTTCTGTATATTAATTTAGGTCATTGGAATTCGTGAGTCGTATTGCGTTGCAATAATTATTTGAGACGTATTTCTTTGAAATACGTCTCACATAAAACTATTGTTCGTGTTTGTGGCTTTGTGCCAACTATTAATCTTTCTTTTGGGGCACTTGACTGACTCTTATAACTACCAAACTCCTACTCCTACTGCTACCAAAAGCGAGCTGTAGCAATTTAACACAATGAGCTTTACCTGTGGTTACAACGGGTGCAGCCAACATTTCCCAGCCGTCTTTGATGCGGTCAGTAATCATGACTTTTATATTGGATGTGCAGAGCGATTCACGACAGTAGCGTACTTTGACTCAGTGAAATTCAAGTGCGGGTCAGGTGGTTACAGTTATTGACGGCAAATAAGGCGCCCGTCGACCGGTCTCTAGAACTATTTCAGAGTAATCGAGGAGGACTTAAGGACAGTTGGGAGTAATCTTCGAAGTGTGTTTCAGCCATGCCATTTGCGTTCCGCGTTGCAACTTACCAAATAGTCTAGCAACAACTCTACAAAGAAAGTCTTGCGCCCTCAAAAATACTTGCAGCTCACAGGGCCGTGTGCGCTCATTTTTCTGCCCATTTTCAATGCAACTGGTTTCACTTCTGGGAGCCTTCTGTCTTTGGGACCAGAATCAAAGCTTGTACCGGGTTCTGTCGTGTATGGCTGCAGTGGAGCATTAATAAGCAACCATGTCAGGAACAGTAATAACCGGACATAAAACACTACAAACTTTCGATTCTCTATGAAGAAAAAAAAAGAAAATAAAGGAAAACATAAAAAAAAACTCTGGGTACCCACCGGTGCCCCAGTAGCTTCATCCTACGTAAAGCCCACGGTAACACCGTCCGCTCCAGTGGTGGAGCTAGCACCCAGTGGAGTCCCAACGCTACGCCAGCCAACAGGTTTTTCTCACGGCGCTCGCGTTGTTTGTTTAGTTGATGCTTGTTTAGCCCTTCGCAATCCGGCCGGAGCCACAGGGTTGTAAGTGCAAATAGATATCACGACGAAGGTCTCAGCCTTCGTTTCTTTTAGCTGCTGCTCCCGGAGAGTTTTCGGTTGCCCTGAGCGCGGATCGAGCAAATGACAATGGAATAAGCGGAGTCCCCGAGTGTGCTCATCCCTGGGGAGTGTCTCGTCCTTCGCGATTGCGCGTCGTGTGCAGCACTGCCCTCGTTTCTCGCCATCTTGGCCCAGGAAGCGCGATTTGCGAGGACGTGCACGCTTCTCGTTGCGGCTCCGCAGCGGCGGTAAAGGAAGCGGCAATCTGAGTCGGACCGTAACCCCGACTGCGCTACAACCGGACGATAAACGCCCGTGCTCTCTCGCCCGCGGTGCCGCTGTAAATATTTACCGCGCGGAACGCTGACGAGATTAATAAAGCAGCTCGGAGCTGTCGGCGTCGCTGACTGCAGTTCTGCCGCCGCGCCGTTTATATACGCGTCCTCGCCCGGTCAAACATTCGCCAATGGAGTGGAGCGTTGCCGCGGGCCGCCAACGATCTCTGTCAGAGCGCCAAGGGTGCCTCGTGCAGGCGATGAAAGAGGGAAAAATGAAGACGAGGGAGAAAAAAAAAATTGGCCATTTCGAAACCCGCATCGGGGAACATGTTTCGACGCCGGGGCGACGAGCGTGGCGCTTTGTTCGCGAGAAGCACACTGCGCGATGCCGTGTCCGTGCTGTGCTGCGTTGTTTTTGAGAATAGCCGCTCTCGTTTCTCTCCCTAGCCGGCCGCTCCGCTCGTTGCGCATCAGTTTTATCAGTTCACGCCGAGGTTGCATGCCGCATTCTCTTTTCTTTTTCCGAGCAAAATAAGAAACAGACACGGAGACCCATCGGAGCAATGAGAAAATATATACACCGAAGTCTGCAGCGCGTCCCGCGGGCACGCAACAAACAGTGGAGGAGCCACGGTCCCCATGACTTCAGTATGCCATTCATAAGCCTTGGTTACAATGCCGGATTCATGAAGTACACTCTACTCATTCGTTATAACCATACAGTATGATAGCCCAACACATTTCTAGAAGATGAAGGCGACGAAGAATTAAAAAGCCGTCGTGATGAGGAACCTACGTCTATTATTGAAGCTTCATCGTTCTCAGTCCTGATATATTTGTAATGCTTGCCTTATTTGTATTAATAAAATTAGCTCGTTCACCGCGGCGTTAACAAGGGAGGGGAAGTGAAGAACATACACCTGGCTTTCTATTTTGCTCGCGATATTCAGTCGAAATGTTCCTAACGATAACGAAGTCGCAACTACTACAATGGCGAGCTGAGTGCGTTAGACTTGTTCAGAGCCCTTGTGTAAATTAAAAGGAAGAAAATTCGCACATGGCTGAAATATCAAGTGTATACAGATACTGTAAGTAGCAGGAAGTGAGCCTCATGTAGCGTCATACTTCTTTAAGAGCTCCGTCACGAGTCTGTGCATGATCTGAAAGAGTTGAAGAGGAAGTAATGTCTGGGGCTATACAAGGCTATTTGTGCCGAAATCATGCGAAATCAATGCGGATATTTACAAAAATCACGCCCACAGAAAGAAAGACATCATGGCCACTGTGATGCCTCGATAGGTCGTCCGCGTTTCTCAATGTTGATTTTATATCGATTCGTCATAAGTTCAAGAAAAATTGAAAATAATTGTCTTTTGTACTTAAATCCACTAGCACAAAAATATATATTTATCGCGGGATCCACTCGATATGGACGTAGCATCAACCTGCATCTGCCAAGCTCAGAGGAGAATACGTTACACCGAATATCTGGAGGAAGCGGCTAGTTTAGGAATTCGTCGGGTCAGCTTCCTAGGTGTTTCAAAATATGAGACAAGGGAGTGAGAACTCTCACTTTGTCTTAGTTTACCGGCTTTGTCAGTTCCGCGAGCCATTTTCCTGCCTGTCGCTCATTACTCTAAGCTCTGGTTCAGATTTATTGTTCTGATCAGATAACTATTCTCACTATACAGCTCAGTTATTGTAAGCAAGCCTGGGCTTTTGATTATTGCGAAATGCGTTTCTTTTTTCTTATTTCTGCGCAGTTTCGTCCGCGTTATGTGGCAGTTTTCTGCGCGCAGTATATTTATGTGCTTTTTTTTTTTTCTTTTGTGCGTCAGACCACATGCTCGCGTTTGACACTTAAAAGCTGCCAAAAACCCAGCTGGTACCAAAGTATACGTGGTTCACTGTTTCTCGTCTTCGTGTTTGTTTAGGTTGCGTTTCCCAATGTTTTTATCGAAAGGCGGCTTGTACCACTAAATATGATATGTTTTAGGTTCATAGGGTTTAACGTGCCTCAGCGACGTGGTCTATGAGGGCTGCCCTATTAGAGGGCCCCGGACGAATGCCTACCGACTTGGCGTGCACTGACCTCGCTCAGCGTTTCGCCTCCATGGTGACGCGGCCGCCACACCCGGGATTGAAACAGTTTTCTCGGGGTCAACAGTCGAGTGTCCTAACCACCAAGCAACGGTGGCGGGACTGGATTACATAGACTTCTACAGGGGCGAGGCAAGAGCCAAAAATATTTTTGAAGGTAATCTACCTCCTTTGTTTAATTTCGTTACCTTTATTTTTCTTTTCGCAAAGAACGCAAAAACATCACTTGTGTGCTGTTCTATATTCTCTCTCTCTATTTCTTTGTTTTTTACGGCAACTGCTCTCATTATGCTGCCATATCTAAGTGTCTCATCACGTCGCTTTAGTTTATTGCTCATATCCCCCGTTATGGCATATAGGTGCCCGTACAACGGTCACTACCCTACCCATCGCTGCGTTACAACAGAAAAAAAATAAATAAATAAACGAGGAGCCGACGCCATATATCTTAATAGCGAAACCTGAGATTGATCTTACGTCTGAACGTCGCGGTTTTGTTTTCGACGAACGCGCAACTTTCATCGCTCGCCGTGAAAAGGAAAAAAAAAAAAAACGCATTGAAGAATTAGCGAATAAATAATGTGCCGCGAAGCGCCATTTATTTCTTCGGTGCTCCCAGGTCGTGTTCTCTAAAATTCTGGATGGCGCTTTCGACACCCTGCACGCGTTATAAAAAAAAAAAAAAATAAAGGGGGGGGGGGGGGGGGGCATCTTCTAGAGTTCGCGCATAATCACAGGTCGCGATGACAAAGTGTAATATGGCGGCGATCAAAAATGCGTTGCTCCTGTTCAGTTCCCGTTTAGCGCACATCGAAAAAAAGTACTGGGAGAAAAAAATACGGATCGAGCGACAAAGCGCTCGTGCGCTGGAAACCGTAATTTTCTCTAGAGCGCACATCGGGGAGGCATACATTTGTTGTCGTTGTGGACGCGCATTTTCGCGCGCGCTCACTGATGTGCGTGCGTCTGTGTATGCGCCACTGGCCTTTCTTTTTGTTGTACCTCCTGACCCCGGTTTTCGAAACCACAACCTCCCCCCCCCCCCCCCCCCGCTCATTTTTTTTCCCTCCTTTAATGTGGTGTGTCCCAGAATGCGGGACACCAGAATCCCCCCCCCCCCCCCCTTTCCCCCCTGCTTTTTTTCTCGCGCGGCTCTTCCCCGACTTGAATATTTTGGTCGCACCTGTCCCATGCTCTGCATCGCGTCACGACCGTTGCAGCGAAGTACCACGAGCGAAATGCTCTCGGTCCTGATTTTGTCGCGTCTTTTATTTATTTTTGTGGTCACACACGGGCAAAACTTACGACGCTTAGTTATATGCCTTTTACTTTGTGTGTGTGTGTGTGTGTGTGTGTGTGTGTGTGTGTGTGTGTGTGTGTGTGTGTGTGTGTGTGTGTGTGTGTGTGTGTGTGTGTGTGTGTGTGTGTGTGTGTGTGTGTGTGTGTGTGTGTGTGAGTGTGAGTGTGAGTGTGTGTGTGTGTGTGTGTGTGTGTGTGTGTGTGTGTGTGTGTGTGTGTGTGTGTGTGTGTGTGTGTGTGTGTGTGTGTGTGTGTGTGTGTGTGTGTGTGTGTGTGTGTGTGTGTGTGTGTGTGTGTGTGTTTGTGTGTTTGTGTGTGTGCGTGTGTGCGTGCGTGCGTGCGTGTTCGTCAGTATTTGCAAGTGAAATGGTGTGATGGACTGCGAACTTTAGGCAGTGGTTCAATCAATCAACGCGATGCAGCGGGGCAAAACATTTTCACTGAAGGCTACATGACGGGTGTAAAAAAAAAATAAATAAATAAAAGGTGCGATGTTTTCTCTATATATCTATAGCGCGAGGAAGGACCAAGCTGTCTGACGGCTAAGGTGAATTGAGAGTTGCCACGTCGCGTACCAGTTTGCCTTGCCTTGAATGCAGCCAAATTTTCTTTTCATTAAGCTGCAGTAGAAGACAGTGGTTGTACGAGGAAATAGGATGGTGGTGCACGGGCCTATCGACCGACACCAACGTGGCTACTATCGCTACCACGTTCGGATAGGGGAAAGCACGAAGCAAAAAAAGATGAAAAGGAACAGGCAAGTAACTGGCAGGCAGGAAGTTTTCCGAGAGGTGTTTGCAGATGTTAGAGCTCACCATGTGTCTAGGGAGATCTATATTTCGTTTTTTTTTTTGTTTTTTTTTGCGTTCGTTGAGGCAAATACAAGACATGTCTAAACAAAAAGTGACATTTCTTGTCGTGAAAAGTCATGGATCCCTTTCTGTCAGTCTAAGAATCCAGCACAAGGGCTTCAGTCAACAGTAAACGAACGCTAAGGAACACACTATAGAGTCTAGGAGAAAGAGTGTTCCGATCATCCAACTTAATATCCCCTGCAGTCGTCCTGTACACGGTTAGTTGAGCAGATCCTTTGCAAAGTGACAGAGGGTTGCAGGTCGAATCGAATCAAGTGTTTCTTCCATCGGACAGGAATCCATCAGTTGCTATGTGCCAGCGCAGCAAATACACCTCGCCGATCAAATCAGGAATGTGTCGCTAAGGCTACATGGCTTGTAATTGGGTTCCGTCGGAAGGAAACAAGAGAGGCAGCAGAAACGGACAGCCTACTGACATCACCGCTTTGTTTCTGACAGAGTACGTCTGCTAGGATAGGATAGACGGAACTCAATATTTGAAGAAGGTACTCATCAAACGTTATACGCCCGCTCAAGGTTCTGGTCTCTTCTCTGCAAATACTCCTTGTTTGTTAGGTTTCTTTTCTTTTTTATCGTTAGAGAGTGTCTTCCAGGTTGGGCAAAATAACTCAGGTGTGCGCCATTTACCTAATAGATGCCCTTCTCGTTGGAAGTTATATGCTCTACACGCGTAGTGCCTTTATCCGTAAGGCGTTAATTCAGAACTGCGCAACAAAACAAAAGCGAAAAAAATGAAGTACTAATAGCATTAGTTCGGCACTTACTTAGCCAAGTTTTTTGTATGTAGCTGCATCACTTACACATAACCCTTCGAGACAGCTGTTGGGCAGAAGAAGAAAAAAAAAGAAAGGAACGACTTGTTTTCACTCCTCTGTGTTGTCCTATCTCTCGAGTTCACACCCGGCAGAATTCCAGCAGTAGGCGCTACACACTTGCCACGCGAGCGGGAAGCCCGTCACGCCTGCCCCAAGGACGGCCGGCTTCCCGATCGGCTGCGCGTAAATCCGTGCCGCCGGAACGTGATCGGAAGACGGGAGAGCGGAGCTCGCTGACGTTGGCGGCGCGTGCCCGGGCGCCTGTTTACCCGCACGGCCAGCGCGCCGAGCGCAGTCGTGTCCGCGAGTAGCGCCGGCGGGCTTAGGCACGCGCTAATCGCTTGATCAGGGCAACGGAGCGCATTGCGACCTCCACGCAAGAGCGGAGCGTGGCGTCGGGGCCAGAAAGGCGCGCATTGTGTTGCCGCTATATAAAGCGAAGCGCCCGAGGAACCCCGACGTCACTGCCACCAGTGCGCAGCCGAAAGGCACGCAGCTAGCCGGCTCACGCCGCAGACGCCCCACTCGCAGTAGCCGTCCCGCCTCGGCCGGGAAAAGTTCCGCATTGTGCCTGCCTAGTGGCCGTGTAATTGAGTCCCGAGCAGAATCAAACTGTTGGTCCTCGCGCTGTTCGGACAGCGCGATTGCACGACCTGCCGGGCCGGATGTCGCTGCTGCGCGCCACTTCAGCGGGAACGGAACGCTGGCTCACGCGTGTCTGGCCGCATTAGCCCGCACACGAGCTGACCGGCGCGGCGAAAACAAAGAGCGCGACCGGCAGCGGCGTTATTTGCGGAACTGACCACGTGCTTTGTTACTCTTTTCTTCCCGATGTTATTTTATATCACGGGTGTAGCCGCTGAGACGGTTATCATACGCGCTTCGTTATACACACTCTTTTAGCCACTAAACAACGAAAATGCGAGACATGAACAGCGAAGCGATTCTGCGCGCTCGCAAGAGCGCCGCCACGCAGGGAAGCAGCAGCTGTTAAAGAGGTGAAATCGGCTGCACCGCAGTGCAGCCCTTGGAAACAGGAGGTATGTGAGGCGAAATTTACTTTTTTTTCTTCAATGTTGATAGCATGAGAGGTAAAGGATAGAGAGGGAACAGGCGGGATGCACTGTTTGCGCGATTCCTTTCAAAATAAGGTTTTGAAGCAAAACAGAAAAACACGGCACTTTCCATCCAGCTATCGCTCGGCCGTTGCGCTGTGCGCGGATCTTCTCGGAGATTTGTTTGGAATAACTAAGGCCTGCGTTATCTACGCTCGTTCACAGGCAGGGAAGCCAAATGATCAAATATAAGACATCATCTAGGGAGGCTGAAATGGGGTAAGAAACCGGCCAGACTAAAAGAAGAAGAGAGCTCTGTCGAAAGCTTGGAGGCCCCCGGCAGCCCGAGAAAAGCCTAAACGTGCGGCACGGGGCGGGCTGAAGGATGTGGACATGTGCCCGTAGCGTCTACCGACATCCCCATTCGGGAGAAGATTAAGAAACGGCTGTTGCGGTCGCTATGCTGACTCGCAGGCTTCCCATTATCGCCTCAGCGTAGGACCAGAGAGTCGCTGCATAAAAGCCTTCACGGGGCGAGCCGGGCGGCCAGCAGCAGAGGCGTGCCTTTCAACGTGTGACGGGGCGTGATCGAGCGGCCCCGGATGGGTGAGCAGGCCCCGGGGCCAGGGCGCCTGTTGGAGATATAGATGGACGTGGCCGGCTTCGCGCCGCTCCCGACAGCGGCAGAGCTAGCAGAGCTCTCTCTCGGGCTCAGGTCGCCCGCCCTCCGCGTGCGACTCGTCCGAGTGCGCTGTCGCGGTAGTCATGGAAACGAGCTGGAAAAGGCCGCCTCGGACATCTTCCGATCGCACAGTCTCCCTCCTGTTTCTCTTCAGCGCTGCTGGGCCGAGAGACATTGCGGCTCTCTTCTGGACGCGCGTGTCGGTGCGACCCGCGGGTGAAAAATGAGTCGGACCTTGAGAGGGGCCACCGCTACAGCGCAAAAGGAAAACGCGTCTCCGCCTGTTGCGATCATGATAGCGCAATCTATCTTGATCATGGGAGAGCACTGCGGGAGGCACTTCGTCGCCCCGCACTCGCGAGAGCCGGCGACAATGACTCCGCATGTCTCGGGTTAGGCAGCGCGATGTCAAGGGCTCTCGATCGCCCGCGGCCACAGACCGGCCGCGTATGCTAACACAGCGGTAAGCAGCTGATTGCATGCCAGTGTGTTTCGGCTATCTCCATCGATGCCCCGGACGGAGAAATAAGCATTTTTTTTTTTTTGTCATCGCTCGGGCCGTCGTACTTAACCGAATACAAGCAGCAGCGAGCGACCTAAGTTGATAATTTACAAGCGCTTTGTAACAACAGTTTTCTTTTTTTTTTTTTTTCGCTTCGCTGTTTAGCGTTTCTCTGGTGGCACTGTCTCCCTCGGTACAATTTGTGAAGAATAATATGCCTGATAATTTATTTCTCTACCCGGGTCTCCTGGTTTGGATTAGAAGTGTGCAACAATAATACAGTGTCTTTATTATGTTGTACTGCTCCATGTACTTTATGTTATCCACTAGAGTCGATATTTTTTGTTTTTCTGTCATTCTGCAATAGTGTCTCCTTGTCTATGTTATCATGGCTTTTCTGAACATTCGCCGACCTGCTTATTGATTCGTCGAAGTCTTATTGTGCAGCAACAAAAGGTCGGCAGCGTTTTTTTTTTTTTTTTTTTTCCGCATTTACGCCCTGATTTCGTCCAGCACGATCTGATGACCGAATACCATCTGTTTCCATTTAAATAACAGCAAAAATAAAATTGGGAGCTTTCATGGCAGTCACGTGGCTTCTGTAATAGCGCATTTACGTAGTTCTCCTCTGCTTAATTAATCACCGTACACTCTAAACAAAATCGCACCTTTAAAGGTGCGTTTCCATGTCTATAGCTAACACCCCCCAGAAAGATATAGAAAGACTGCATTGAGGTACTGATGCACTATTTAATTGGGTGCAGTGCTGATTTCTGCACCTACTAGTGGATGCATCAGTACATCAGTGCACCTTTTTTTGAAGAGTGTGAGTTACGGACACGGAAAGGGTGCGTTTTTGTTAAGTGTAGGTTTGAAAACTATAACTCATCACTTTTATTATCAGCGGGTTAAAATACTCTCGCAATGCACATAAATTACTACCATATAAGTTCATCAATTCAGTTCTTGTGGTCGTTCCATAACGATTAACATTAATTTATGTACCTGAGGCTTTTTAACGTGCGCTCGATACGCTGCCGCCGCGAAGTGGTTTAAACCACTGTCCCCTAGCTCAGTAAACGAGAGCCTTAACAACTGAGCCACCTCGACGGGGCACGAAATAAACTTTTTCAAGATTAATTAAAAAGAGCAATGTTGTTGGCATTGGCGTTTATCGAGGGTGACCAGCTCATCCCTACCCCACTTTTGTTTTTTGTTTTTCAACAACTAGCAGAGATGGCAGGAGTTAACGACCTTTTAACCGGCAACATTGCGTCAACTCTTTGCGACGGCAACGGTATAGCGCCACATGATACGGGATTCTTTCCGCGTGCCAGCGCTGACTTGTTAAGGTTTCGGAGAAAGTGAATAAAATTGAATATCCATCTGTTATGCGCACCTTAATGTTTTTGATGGGGCACCGTACGGTGATATATCAGCCGGAATGGAGCGGTTCCCCTATTAGGCCACGAGTTTGCCGTTGGTGTCATTAGTGACGCCGTCCCGGGACGGCAGCCCGTTAAGTAGCGCCTTTTCGAAATGGCCGCTCTGGCGGCGAGCGAGTGTATCGATGCGGCTACAGATTCTTGGCCGGCTTAAAATCCCCTTAGCATTAATGGCTTTCCGGTTCGCCACCCTTCTCGAGAGCGCGACCTTTCCTTCCAGAAGCACCCAAATTATGCCTTTTGCCGACGCACGTGTTTATGCAGGAATGCTTGATCCGGCCAACGCATTAGGCGAGGCTTTTCCTTTAACGATCCTCGTTATGCCGACTTGCCCCGTACTTCCGATCTCGCCCGGTCAGCTCGAGGACCTTGCTTTGCGCGGACGTGCTTGCGCGCTAGTTGCCACGGCCCTATGGTAAGTCGAGTGGTCGCTGGGTGCCCAGTAAAGAAGCGGTAGCGTGCGCATTACTTTCAGCGCGCCGCTCTCTGTGCGCACTTGGCTCCTTCGCTGATGCATTTCGATGGGCCGTTGGCATCTATGTGTAGGCAAAACGGTCAATCCTACTCACTTACTCCAGCAAGCCCCCCTCCCTCGTCCTTTTTTCTCCAAATCTTGATCAACCCAAATAGCTATCCGAGATAAGAACACTTTCGTAAATCCACCAAATTGCGACGGCGACGCAACCATGAAAATATCTGCGAAAATCATCATATGCACGGCACGGAGTGCACTAAAAGCATATGATGACTATTTGAGGCCCGTGTAAACGTTCGATACCATGAATTTGGGTCTTATCAAATTTTCCTAATTTCACAGCAGAGTACCGTTCTGGGCTAATGAGAAAACAACGTGCCAATACTGTACTATGGAGAGGGGGGTATATACTTCGTAGCAGATATTATCTTTGTACGAAATCTTTCTTAACATCCGCGTTTTTCTTATGAGGTCCACTCGTATCAATTTCCTGAGTGGTCGCCTAAAACAACCTGTCGGCGTCATGTGCACAGTGCTTGAATTGGCTTCGTACGTCTGTTCGATTGATTCAATAAACTCCTGCTACAGGAGGGTGGCTAACAAGAAATAAAAAGAGCTTCTACGGAGTTGCGTACATGATCGAGGTACACAGTTGGTGCTGCTTAAACATATGCCTGAGTCAATGCGCACGCTATTACTACATTGGAATGGTAACTGTAGATTTATGCAGCGGTCAGGGGAGTCAGTGCGACCGACGCAGCCGAGCGTTTAAAAGGTCGGCTTAACGTTCCAAAGCGACTCGGCTACGAGAGACGACGTATTGGAGGGACCTGGAAAATTTCGACCACCTGGGGTTCTTTAACGTGGACTAACGTCGCGCAGCACACGGGTGCCTCGCTTTTCGCCTTCATAGAAAAGCGGCCTCCAGGCCCGGCATTCGATCACACATCCTTGTGAATAGCAGTCGATTGGCCTCGCCACTGAGCCATCGCGGCGGGGCGGACGTTAAAATGTCGCACCACTACTTCGTGTCTCTGAAATGAGCGGTGTTCTTTCCTTTCTACCCGCTAGGTACGTACACTTGTACGTATTACCCATAAAGATGTTTCTTGCTCTCGTGCTCTTTCCAGTTCGTTTAACATACCGTCTTCTGAAGTCGGCTGGTCGTTCATAGCACACTGCACACAAGTGAAATATTCATAACTGGGATTCGCTACGTTTCACTAATGAATCGCGGCGATTCCTTTAATCGGCACTAATTTCCATTATCGTGGCTGGCATCGCGTTAGAGATTTAAACGTCGAAAGTTTACACACCGCTGGAATAAAAGAAAAGAAAGAACTGAAAAAGAAACATCATATTCTTACGGTCTCGAGAAGGTGCATTTTTTTTTAATAGCTGCGCATTACGTTGATAGCCACAGAGTGGCCACAGTAAGGTATGTACTACATCGATAGCATGCGAATTAGGGCTCCTATATTTAGGCGATTCTCGTGAAACGTTTCAGCCGCACTTGCAATCAGTGCACAAGATTGCAAACGAGCGTAATGTACTGGTTGATAAAATCCTGAATAGGATAAACATGTGTCGCCATTTTTTTCTTTCTTTATAAGCGCATGTAAGATTTTCGATACATGAATGGAAACACGAGAGCAGCACCTGAGAGCGGTCCACGGATCTAAACGAAGGAAACATCGATGCTCACGCATATGAGGCCGAGAACCGAACGAAGGAGACGTCTGAGTAATGGGCGCGTAGTTAACCCTTCCAAACGGTTACGAAGGCTAGAAAGCTTCCGGCGCGGAACAAAATCCTCCATTCCATCAACTGCGCGGTTGAACATTTGCTGCGCAAATAGTCGGTGTCCTGTCGTACGCATATCATGCGTGTTGCCTTTCGACCCTGGCTTGTTGAAGGTGATGGGAATAGAAACGCTCGGGTTTCGCTATACTTTGTCAGCTTGCATTCGTTTCGCGCAGCACCGATTGCACTTAAAACGGTGTGCTCCAGCGATGATGCCGGGGCACCAGTACTTCGGTCGGGTAGCTATAGAGAGCTCTGCTGTCGACCGATCACCTGCTAACGCCATAGACGATGTTGACATTACTCGCTGTTGCCTCAGGCGCGCTATCCATTTGAGCAGGCCGGGTCACAGCTATGGAGTACTCAAGCGTGCCTGGAAGGACGACGGTTCGATATCTCTAGGACAAACGACCCGATGGAACAAAGCGCTGCCGCGCATGCACCTGCGAATCCTCAGGCCTTAGATGGGCTCCTGCTGTGACGCTGTCGTAACAACTTCGCGACGTTGTACATTTTTATGCTGGGTGAATATCAATGTAAAAATTTTGGAGTAGTTGAAACCTAGCAGTATGGACACGACAGCGCCTTCAACACCGCCTTTTCATCCCGCGAATTTTGGAAGTGAGAAACTGACACAAGGTTTGGCAAAGTGTCAAACGTTTGCATGTTTTTGGCGCAAGGGAAAGGCGCCGTATCTGTCTCACTTCAAGGTGGACACCTACACTTTTCAAGGTGGACACCTAAACTTAAATGAACGGCATGCAATTGTCGGTACATATGTCGTCGGTTCGAATCCCTGTCGTAGACTATAGCCTCCATCTTGACTATAAGATGGATGGGAAATGGAAAGCGAAACGGTATATGACACCACCCTGAAAGTTGCGCAAAGAGCGGTCGCGTCACAATTCTGATACGGAGTCATGTGCGTCATTTTTTTTTTTCCGACACATTTTTCTCAATTCTGGGTTAATGTGGCCGTGTAATGTGAGCGGATTACTAAAAAACGTGGACCAAAAAACTTGGGGGTAGTTAGGAGCAAAGCGTATCACAGCGCGTCCAATGACCGCGTTTACACATTTTTCTGGTCCGAAATCACTCAATGAAAAACATACCATTAATTTGTGTGTCACTGTTTTTTTTTTTTTGTAATAAATAAAGTGGTCAGACACCGATCTGGACCTCGGAGACAGGTTCTCGGTAAAGATACGCGCACTCGGTAAATATTTCAAAGCCAAACATCGGCTGACGCAGTATAAAACACTTTTGGGTCCCGGCGTGCAGCCATCATATTGTCACGTAGTGGCAATATATAGTTGTACAGTATACGCCAAGGAGTAGGTTCAGCAAGGAAGCAGCTATCACGCGATCGCCACAGAAGACAGTGCTCAAAGAAAGCGGCCTATGTTTTCCAAAGCACCTAGCGGGCGATAAAAATAAAAAAAAAAAAGTTTTGGTACCCGGTCTTAAGTATAAACTGCAACTCAGTTGCTGCACCTCCATTCTACATATTTTTCTCACTCTCTTGCTTTGTTCTCGTCTCCTTTCTTTTGAATCTTGCGATTCCCCTTTTCTAGTGAGCGAGAAGAAATGAACGATTTCTCCTGTATTGCTGCTACACTTGTCTTTAGCCATGCTTCGCAGGAATCAGAATTCACCCTTCCGGTCAATGATCCTCGCGCCGAAGCAGGAATATCCGTCCGAATGTGACTGTTCGTACGTTCGATAACTTACAGGCGTGACCTGCAGAGCAGTATAGGCACTAGAACTTCAAGATCTGCTTTCACGGTTGCGAAGTAGCAATGAAAGACGCAGTCTTTTACGACTCGCGCAGGTTCTAAGCATTCCCGATGGCTCAGCAAGAAAGACCGTTTTTAACAGGGCCAATGCGTTCAAGCGCCCGTCAGGAGAGAATTTTCCTCATTTCTCTGCACACCAGCGGATGAAATGTTTACGCCCAAGTCAGCGGACAGTGTCTATTTGGCTTTTCCTTTAGCGCCTGCCAGGCGGCATTTAAATAAGAAAAAATACCAGGGGCCGTATAGGTTTGTCGCATGAACCAAGAAAATGTAAGTAGGCTGAGCTTCTTTTTCAAGGATAAGACTGTTAACAAGATCAGTACCTACACCTATCGCTCTCGCGACAGCGGAATCGGTCGTGTAAATATTCATATGAAAGATACAGTATTGGGAAGTGCCTGTCGCCCTAGTAAAGAAAGCGGACGCTCGGATGTATATTGGCTTCAAGGTTTGGGATGTTTGCGGATGTATGCGACAAATCTGTATCACATACAAGGAGCCCGGACATAAGACGATTTCAGTCCTCTTTGGTTGTGAATGTGGATTTTCGAGAGGTAGAATATGCTGTCAAGAGAGGCGTTTTTAGCGTCGTGGAGACGTTCGTATGAATTATTACGCCTGAAACGGAGGTGTCGAGAAGCACAATAGTTGCTGTTATCTAAGCGATATTTTGACGGCAAAGCTTAGTCAGAAATTAAAAAAAAAAAAAAAAAATTCGCAGGACCTCGTTGTGCTTAAATGTATTCCTTGCATGCCATTCCCGTTGCTAGCCTCGTTACCTACCTCATTACATTATTTCAAAAATCTCCTTTCCATTGACAGTAGTTCCAGCGTGATATAAGCTATCCAAAGCACATCTAAAATTTAAGAATGGTTCACCTGATTGCGTACATGTCTCCCCATAAACATATAATTCAAAATAGGGGCGTGAACAAATGATATTTTAATACATGAGGCAGTTTCATCAACCAAGTAAACTCTTGTATGGTGCTCAGCATGAATTTCGACCAGAGTTTACTAGAGTGAACCGTTGCCGATATAAATTTTTGTTAAACCTCAAGCGTCGACATTTAACTTGCCATTCTTTCGAACTTAGATTTCTCAAAAACTTTCACAATGCTATTCACTCAAAACTGATGTTAAGTTTAACTAAATTCAGCAAGGTTCGCATATCGGTAAATGAATATTTAATTTTCTGGCACATTGTTCTCAGTTTGTAGATTTTAATTGTGGTGATTATTCCGCAGAAGCCGTCACGCTAGGAACACCTCAGGCCTCGGTATTCGGTCCCTCACTCTATTTACTGTCAGCAAACTAAATAACTGGTCGCTTTATTTCGGAGTCAATATCTATGCGATGGTTCCACATTGTGATGCATAGTAAGGCTCCGGGGGACCACTACTGAATGAATGAGTAATTCGCCAGCTATTGCAAATGACGTAACCCCGAAGAAAGGGAGATCTACTTCATTGATACATTCATAACAATGTTTTACTAAGTGCTCATTATTTTCTTATTTTTATTACTCATTCAGTTTCAGAGACCATTATTTGCGCGCATCTTAGTGTCATCTTCATCTTCACTTACAGCATGCTATGGCATAGACAAGTCGATACTTTCCGGCTAACGCAATTAAAAAGTTTGCTTACATATGTTATGGCGAACATCACGAGCAGCTTCTGAAGCCGCCCGATAAGTAATGCGCACATTACCTATCCGTCCTACTTAAATATGCTCCAAATGTGTTAAATACTCACACGCAGGGAGAAATTAACAAAATTAAGCCAACATAACTGAGAACCACTCTTTTATGCGCCAGGCCCACACTATATAATTCTATACCGTCATCTTCCCAGTTCATTTCAAATTTAACACTATGATTTACGTGCTGCAAAAGCGTATTCTAAAGCTTTTGCACTCTACTGTTCACTCAGTCAGTTGTTTTTTGAGTAGGTAAATTCATCTCGTCCTTCACGCACCAGTAACGTGCGTGAGGAAGCCAGATATAAATATCTGGCTTCCTCTTGAATGCCACTAACGCCTTTAAATACAGCTTCCTTCTTCGTACTGTCGGGTGCTGCAACTCATTCGTTCAGTATGCATGCATGATTTTCTACCCGGTACTGGGTCAAGCTGCGATACTCAGATTATTGCGACTTCCTTGTTGCGTTTGTTTCTAGATTTGTGTCTATAATATTTATGGCTATATATACGTACTGTCAGGTCGCAATCAACTAGGAACAGCGCCTAAAATAAAGCAAGCCTACAGTAAAACACCTATGTGATCTATATTTCTGCGCGAAGGGTCTAGCGAAATATATCATCGGGCTGCTATAATAATATCACACGATGGGTGACCGCGAAGGGTGTCCAGCGTCATATAACGGTGATGAGCGGGGAATTCGTCGAGACTTAAAGACCAAGCGCTTAATACCTCTCCCTTGAGCCCCGTCGGGGTGACGCAGTAGTTACGACGCTCAGCTGCGGTTTCCAAGGATGCGGAATCAAATCCCGGCCTCGGCGGCCGCTTTTCGATGGAGGCGAAAAGCAAGGCGCCCGTTTACTGTCCGATGTGAGTGCATATGTTAAATAACCCCAGGTGGTCGAAATCTCCGGAGGCCTCCACTACAGCATCTCTCATAGCCTAAGTCGCTTTGGGAGGTTAAACCTCACAAACCAAACCAAACCTCTCTATTGCGAGCGTCATAATTCTAGAGCGTACGATTATGTTCCCCCTTTGCCGAGCGGTGCTCGCAAGTGCTTGGTGAATCATTTCTTAGAGCGATACTGGAAGTGAAAAAATAAGCAGAACAAACTCACGCATGTAAATGCCAAAATTGTTTAAGACAAGCCCGGCAAACCAATAAACGTAACCGTGAACGTTGAAAAAAAAAAAAAAATAGACAGCGAAGCAGGACAATAAACTGGCTGAAAAATCAGAAGGCAGTTTAACAAAAACCAATTTTACTTGATTTAAAAGAAAAGGTATGGCTCGGTTTTCTTGGCAAGCCCATACCATATGGTAAATGTCTGTTTTCTGGCCGCAGAACGTGCATCCAGCTGATAAAGTACTCGGGATAATTACGTGCTGTTCTAGGACAATGGTTGTAAACGCCTGAAGTGGCACTCCTCTGATTTATCGAGCCCTTTAGCAGGCGCTGGCAACGTTTGCCTCGCTAAGCGGACGTGTTGCAGTATTTCGCGAAATGTAACGCGAACGCACGAGCGGTGCTAGCAAGTTCTTGGTGAATCATTTCTTAGAGCGATACTGGAACCGAAAAAATAAGCAGAACAAACTCACGCATGTAAATGCCAGTTTAAGACAAGCCCGACAAACCAATAAACGTAACCGTGAACGTTGAAAAAAAAAAAATAGGACAGCGAAGCAGGACAATAAACTGGCTGAAAAAATCAGAAGGCAGTGTAACAAAAACCAATTTTACTTGATTTAAAAGAAATAAAGAGATCTCAGGCTTAGAGCAGCAAAAACTAAGCTAGGACGCAAAACCTCTCTAGCAAAAAAGAAAAAAAATCACCTCGATGCCGTCTGCTAAAAAATACGACCAGAGAGCGCACGTGCCGAGGAGAAACAATGTTTAGATTCACCGGAGAGAATGTGAACAAAAATCGCTGGTGCGGCCTTCCCGAGGAATGGCGCGCCTGCTTGAGAGGAACAAAAAGGATTCCCCTGAGCGGCATGGTTTATCAAGCCATCTCCGGGGACACAGCGCGCAGAGACTGCGCACTAGAACGCGCTGTGCTGACATTTATGGGCAGAATCCCGTTTCGCTCTCTAGAAAATGTCGTGTCCCACTGAGCGGCAGATTAAGTACCGTGGCAGTCGGCATATCTTGACGAAGGCCCAGCAAAATATCGCAGAAAGCCAGCCTACATGCTTTGAGGAAGCCTTCTGCAGGTGAAACTAGTACTGAGAGCTCTGTTTGGAAAGAAGACCGGCAAAGAGCTACATGTACACTCGGCACGGCATAATGACTTCGGAGGCTTAGACTGCGCACAAAGGAACCCTTCCATATTCTCTGTCAAATATTGACATTTTTTTGTGTGCGCATGAAATGTGATCGGATTCTGGCTCCCGCATCGCGGATCTTTAGCCGCACGTGCGGGCTTACAAACGTGGACCGTTCATATAGGATATTACCAATCTTGGTATCACCATGAAGAATATCAGTTAACATATATACGTGCATTTACGCATATGTGTAATAACGCTTGGAGTACATACGTTAACCTATACAGAATGCGTGTCGAGTTGATTATTAGAAAGAGAGCTCGATTTCTGAGAGGAAAAGGCGCGACTACAGTAAAATACCGCGTAATAACCCCGTCTCAAAAGAGCGCCCCCTCCCCTTTTCTGTATAGTTCACATTTCCGCACATTACTAAGTAAGCGCCCTCCCTTTTGCCGCTGCGGCCCAGAAAAAAAAAAAAAAAAAAAAAAAACGTTTCGTTTTGAAAATTTTGTTTTTGAGCTTCGGCACCGGTACTAGTCGCACTGGACGAGGTTTTCTTGCCCTCTCCGCCATCCGTTTGCTATTTTAGTGCTAGAAAGCGTCGAGGACCGTAATGTTTTTGCACGCAGTGTGCATTTGTATCATCATCATCATCATCATCATCATCATCATCATCATCATCATCATCAGCCTGATTATACCCACTGCAGGGCAAAGGCCTCTCCCATATTTCTCCACTTAACACGGTTCTGTGCTAGCTGCATCCACTTGACCCCTGCAAACTTCTTAATCTCATCCGCCCACCTAACTTTCTGCCGCCCCCTGCTACGCTTTCCTTCCCTTGGAATCCAGTTTGTTACCCTCAGCGACCATCGGTTATCCTCTCTTCGCACTACATGTCCTGCCCATGTCCATTTCTTCTTCTTAATTTCTACTAGAATGTCGGTAACTTGAGTTATTTCTCTGACCCACTCGGCACGCTTTCTATCTCTTAATGTCACGCCTACCATTTTTCGTTCCATAGCCCTCTGGGTGGTCCTCAGCTTAAGTAGAACTCTCTTGGTTAGCCTCCACGTTTCAGCCCCATAAGTGAGTACAGGCAAGATGCAACTGTTGTATACTTTCCTCTTGAGCGATACCGGTAAGCTGCTAGTCATAATTTGCGAGTGTTTGCCAAATGCGCTCCATCCCAATCTTATTCTTGTTATTTCCTTTTCGTGGTCCGGATCTGCGGTTACTGCCTGTCCTAAGTAGACATATTCGCCTACTACTTCCAGTATTTCGCTACCTACTGTAAACTGCTGTTCCTTCCCGAGGCTGTTGAACATTAACTTAGTCTTCTGCATATTGATTTTCAAGCCTACCTTTCTACTTTTCCTGTCTAGGTCATCAATCATTATTTGCAGTTCATCCCCTGAGTTGCTTAGCAAGGCAATGTCATCAGCAAATCGCAGATTACTGAGGTATTCTCCATCTACCCTTATCCCTAACTGCTCCCATTCCAAGTCTCTGAATACTTCCTCTAAACAAGCTGTGAATAGTACTGGGGAGATTGTGTCTCCTTGCCTAACACCATTCTTTATGGGAATTCTGTACTGTGCAGAAGAATATAAGACGTCTTCCAGTGGCACAGCCTCAATGGCAATAGCGTGTATCGAACGTCTGGTCAGTTCAAGCTGGATCGCAATAGAGTCCGTGAATGGGACCAGAGGCATACAAAGCCGTTCGCGCTGGATGGGCTGAGGGCGACGAGCGGCACGATCGGCTCCCCGAGATTGGCGCCGTGGTCCCGAAGACGACGACGAGCTTCGGGGCGAATGCGTTGGCCTCGCTTTTGGGTCCTATTCTGAGAACATATTTCGCTGGATTTTCAAAGCGAATAACAAGAGCTATCGCAGCGACAAAATATCCGCAAATCAGTTTTGCAAAACCAGTGCGGAGTGCATACAAGGGAAAAACGTAGCGCGAAGAAGACAAGGACTGAGAAAGAGAGACTCGCACGCTCAGGTCTTTTATTTTGAGGTATGTTTTTATCTTGAATCATGAACCAACAAGTCCAAGCATCGACCCCTCCGGATTGCATACTTTCAGTCGCCGCCGTTTTCTTCAGGTGCTATCTTGAATATTGGTGTGGAATCAAGAAAATACCCCCCCCGCGCATGCACGCACGCACACGCACA